>NC_133531.1:0-366070 GCF_048544455.1 Silene latifolia | reverse complement strand
TATTTAGAGAACACAATTGAATTCCGAGAACAACCAGGAGGCAATGTAAAATATGTGACATTGGAATTTGGCAACTTTGATTCTTTTAATAACAGAAGACTTGAAGAGTTACACAAACAGGTATTAGGAAGGAATTAGATTAGATTAGATTAGATTAGATTAGTTGTAGTATTTGAGTTCCACTAGAATTCAAACACACTAATCAGGTTTCCTTATATTAATACTCTTACTTGAGATAATTTATATTTATCTGTCTTAATTAATTAGTAGTAGGGTTGTTTGAAAGATCGAGCGAGTATGGAGCAAAAAGATGATGTATGGCCGGCTGTAGGAATCGATCTAGGGACAACCTACTCTTGTGTCGCCATCTGGCAGCACAACCGTGTTGAGATTATCACCAACGATCAGGGAAACCGAACAACACCCTCTTGTGTCGCCTTTGCCCACAACAACCGCCTTGTTGGTGATGCTGCTAAGAACCAACTAACTCTCAACCCTACCAACACCATCTTCGGTTTGTTTCTTTCTTTTCTTTTCTTTCTTAATTAATATATATATATATCTAGAAATGAAATTCATTATTTTGCTTGAAACAAATCCATTACAGATACAAAGAGACTCATAGGCCGCAGATATAGCGACCAAACAGTACAGAATGACATTAAACTTTGGCCTTTTAAGGTCATTCCCCATCCCGATTCTCAAGACAAGGACCCAATGATAGAGGTCACCTACAAGGGTGAACACAAGCACTTTACTCCTCAGGAAATATCTGCTATGATACTCGTCAAGTTGAAAGACATGGCAGAGTCCCATCTTGGCTCCCAAGTTAACAACGCTGTCGTTACTGTTCCTGCTTACTTTACTGATTCTCAGCGTCAGGCTACAAAAGATGCTGGACTTATTGCTGGACTTAATGTTATGAGGATTATTAACGAGCCTACTGCAGCTGCCATTGCATATGGTCTTGACCACCATGTTCCCGACAATCAACTACTCGCTAGAAAAAACATTCTGGTTTTCGATGTTGGTGGCGGGACCTTGGATGTGTCTTTAGTGTCTGTCTCAAAACATGTCTTTGAAGTTAGAGCAGTTAGTGGGGACACCCATCTTGGTGGTGAAGATTTCGACAACAGAATGGTGTCTCATTTTGTGCAGGAATTTAACAAAAAGCATAGTGTAGACATTAGTGACAACCCTAGAGCTCTTGGGAGATTGCTACTCGCCTGTGAGAGAGCCAAAAGAACGCTTTCTGTCACTACTGAGGCTACTATTGAGATTGACTGTCTCTTTGATGGCATCGATTTTATTTCAACCGTAACACGAGCTAGATTCGAGAGGTTGAATATGGATTTATTCAGGAAGTGTATTGATCTTGTGGCTCAGTGTTTGAGTGATGCTAAGATAGACAAGACCGATGTTGATGATGTGGTTCTTATTGGCGGATCAACCCGGATACCCAAGATCCAGCAGATGTTGCAGCGTTTTTTCAATGGGAAGGAGCTCTGCAAAGGTATTAACCCAGATGAGGCGGTTGCCTACGGGGCTGCCGTACAGGCTGCCACCTTGACAGGGGTGTGTTTGGACAAGGATGATGACTTTGTATTGGTGGATGTAACCTCTTTATCTCTTGGAATTGAGCTCTATGGTGGCGAGATGAGAGTAGTCATTCCTCGTAATACCGTCATCCCAACAGAAAAGATGATCGGAAACCTCACGACAGTCCACGACAATCAGACTTCAGCCCATTTTAAGGTGTACGAGGGTGAAAGATGCATGGCACAGAACAACAATTTGCTCGGGGAATTCAACCTCTCGGACATTCCCCGAGCACCCAAAGGTGTCCCCAAGCTCAAGGCCTCCTTCAACATTGATGAAAACGGTATCCTCACCGTCACTGGAGAGGACACCGACACAGGAAACAAGAAAACGGTCACTGTTACTAACTGTAGCAGGTTGTCAAAGGAGGATCTCAATCGAGTATTGAAAGAGGCTGAGAAATATCGGGTTGAGGAACAACAATATGAGAATTTAGTCAAAGCTAAGAACACTATAGAAAACTATGCCAATAGCGTGTGGGATATTGCGACAATTTACGGGGAGATGGTAGGAATTGATTGCCAAACTCTGAAAAATGTGGAGGATGAGATCGAGAAGACGTATCAGTGGCTGGATTGGAATGTTGAGCTTGTAGAGGCTTCTAACTATGTTGACAGGTTGCGAGAACTCAAGAATATAAGTGAGCCATTTGTGTCAAGGTGTTGTATCTTCTGTTGTCGACATGCTGAAGATGAAGATGTGGATGTGGAGGAGCTGCGTTCCATGATAGCGAGCAGATTTAATGGTGGGGATAAATGTACAAGCTTGATGAATGATCTAAGTATGCAGAAACATAAAACTGATTGAATTTAGACTATCACTCTTATTTATTATCAATTACTATTTTTTTTTCTAGAATTCTAGTTTCATTCAAATTACTGTTGGGACTTCTTTTTGTAGTTACTCTATTAGCCAAAAAAAAAATCATTTATTTATGCAAATTTATACTTCCACGTTTGAAATAAGGTATCGGTTCGATTTGCATGAACTAAACACGTCCTGCAAATTAAACATTTTCATGGGATTATCATGGAATCGGATATCAATTTGGTATTATTGGTAAAAGATACACCTTTACATGCTAAACAGAGAGACGAGATGAACAAAAATTCTTTTAATTACGAAGTATTTTTTGAGCGGAACCAAACGTGATGCACATTAATGCTACAATGACCACGGAGAACATGACTACCGGAGTTCCTCAGTGCTAAACTTATTCCAAGCTTCCTGTATAAGACAAGTAGGAGAGGGTAAAACCTCAGATATGTCATATGTGAAGGAAATGACCCTAAACCCTGCACTACAATCAATATGATAAAAATATACCTTCAATAGATCAAAAGCTTTTTCAGCAACATATTTCTGTTCAAGATTAGCACCCCTCTGCTGAACTTTATCGGGGTGAACACACAATGCAGCCCTCTTGTATGCAATCTTAACTTGAGATGAAGTGATTAAGTCGGTTATAGAAACAGGTCGCCAACCAAATTCTGGCCCGAGCACCTGACAGAAGTAGGAGAGGTTAATGTAGTCTTACCAAAAGGCCATTTTTTAAAACATTACGATTAACAAGGTTAAATACATCATCCAGTTAAGGTGAAAGAATGATTTCAGATGAACTAATATAGACATAAAACAAATTGATACTGAAGCAAGAGTGCAATAATAGGTAAGATTCGCGGATTGCACAATTGGACTGACATATCAAATACACACACGAAATTAAACCAGATGCATGGTAAAATATATGGGAAAATACAGCACATGACCAAATGGCTCACCAAAAGCGAGTAAACCATCAATTTCTCACCTTCAAGACTTTGAAGGTCAGCAAACACAACTCTATACAGGGTTTAATTCCTTGTTCTCCATATTTGCTATTTCAAAATAAATCATCAATCAATTGATGATTTATTTATTCCTCGTTCCAATATTTGATACGGAGTATATAGGGTTTAAACTTTAAACCAGATACACTATTCCTTGTTTCCCATATTTAATATATCAAAATAATTGATCAATCAATTGACAATTTCCTTGTTCCTGTATTTGATGACGAATATAATTTTTTTAAAAATAATTGATCAATAATCTATTTCCCTGTTCCTGTATTTGATGACGAATATAATTTTTTTTTAAACCAGATATAATCTATTCCCTGTTCCCATATTATCCTTGCTTAAAAGCAAATATCCTGTATCCTATTTGGTGCTCCTAGTGGGAAAGGAATGACTTTGCAATGGTAATTCTTGAGTCACCACTAAAGTTAATAAGGACCTGACGGTTAGCGGGATTGCCTTTTGAAGTGGTTTTACCGTATATACAGTGCAATTATCAAGAGGAGACCACGAAGACATATTCAAGGATCAAATCTCAACCCCATCTATAATACATGGTATGGTACTACCCAAGCACCATGCTTAGGGACAAAAATAAATACAACCCACACGGAAGAAATCTTGATTATTTGACAAAATGAAGGCAAAAATAAATCAACTCAAAGTAATCAAATTTATAAGTAATGAAAAACTCTACCTGTTGCAAAGATGACAATAGCGCTCGTAAATTTCCTTCTTTTCCAGCAGCCCATCTCTTCATCTCCCCGTCCATGGCATCAGCAAGCCTCTAAACACCAGCAGATAAAAGCAAAGTGAGTCAACAAAATTACAAGACTATGCATTCAATTTACACACTTTTTGAAAGGTCAAGAGATACTTACATGTTTTTCTTCCTGCTCCTGCTGAGCTTTGAATTCACGTTGATTCATCTCAGCCACAGCATGTTCCTAGATGCATTTGCAACATAAAATTGGATTAAACTACTTTGAACCAGAGCATTAGTTCAGTAGCAAAATGACCAGTATGCCATAAAGTCGGCTAAGAATGTTCTCCTTAAAAATCTAAGCTAAACCATCGATCAAGTAGATTCATAGACCAAGGTATACATGGTATATAATAGGAGGTAAAACATAAAGCAGCAGTTTATCTAACTTACCACACTACTGATCTCCAATAACAGCAATGGTATTAACAAAACAAAATATAATAAAATTCTGAAGCATTTGGGTTCATTTAGTAAAGCTGAAAAACTTACGAAGGGCTATTGGAGCTGAAGATCAACAATTATGAGAAACAGATGTTTGTTTGTAATGTAATGTTAAAATCAGATACCTTAAGGAATTTAAGTACATGAAAGGACCTCTGGTCTCTAAAGTCAATGATTTTCGACTTCACTACTCAAGCAAGAAAAAGGGCTCGGGGTATTTGAAGGACTAAAAGGCCAGCATAGACCTTATGCAGAGTTCAGAGATGGGTGATCAATATAAATTTTCCCTAGCACCTCCATTGCCTTTTGTTTCCTCTCCCCTTTCAGTTCATCAAATACACTAAAATATTGAGTAGGAAATAATAACTCTATGGATGATAAGACTAAACAAGGCAAGAAACTGATGCGAACATCTCTTTCAAAAAGTCCGCCCTGGTCCGAGACGTATAATATTCAAAGCTCATGTTTCAAAGTTCACCTTCATTTAAAGAGGCACCTTATTCGATGTACAAGTACGATTTTTAAGGAAAAGGTAGCCCGCCATAAATAACAGTAATAATACAAAAACAAGATTCATTTCTGACAAAAGATGAAGTTGTCATGTAGCTACAGCAAAGAAACCAAAAACTTAATCCAATCTACATACCATACGCGCTTTAGCTCTTAGGTAACTTGCAAATCTTAGATTACGTCTCTCATCACTTTCTCCTTCTCTTTCCTGAAACACTCCAGATGCTGGTGAACCTTTTAGCAAAATAAAAGTGATCTCATTATTTAATTAGCATATCAATTACAAAAGAATATCAATAAAGTTGAAAATGATAAAAACTACCTACCTTCAAATATTGAAGAAAAATCATCAGGAAAAACTCCTGGAGAAACTTTCTTATCTGTGCCAAATCCAGTTCCAGAAAACAAATTTGGTTCCTCGCAAAATTTCGTGTTCTGAAATGTGCAAGTGTTAACCCTTATCTCAAACCAATAGCAAAGCTAAAGTTAAAACAATAAATCTAAAAATATATATAGCCCTGCACGAATTGACTTTTTACCATAGCTGAGTTTTCTGATATAGGTGTACTCTTTTTAGTCTGAGGTCTGAAAAACGAATCTAGATCAGTTGCTTCAGTTTGGAACATCATGTCCGCCTTCTCCATCTTTTCTTTCTGTATAGAACCTCCATCTATGCTTACATCAAAGTCAAAAAAGTTTGTCTCCTGCGGTTTGTGACTGACTGTCTTCTTTGGATCACTCTTTGCTGTAAAACTACCTCCATGCCCATTGGCGCCATTTTTCATCCTGTGTGTGGCAAAATTTTCAAGTTCTTCAAGAGATGAAACACCCGGATCCTTCATATTTGCAGAAGCCTGAGCTCTTCAAAATGTTTCAATACAACAACAACAACAACAACAACATCAGAGCCTTAATCCCAAAATGATTTGGGGTCGGCTGCTTCAAAATGTTTCAATAAAAAAAAAAATTACAATCTCAGCAAAGTTAAGAAAAAAAAAATCAAGCTAAATATGAAAATGTTCTTTTCTATCTCAAAGGTAACGGATAACTCAGCAAGCATCCAGCCTCCTTGCATAATAGTGGAAGTATGTAAGAAAAGGGTGACAACGAAACAATCACACCCCCAATCACTTAAGCTAAACATCCAACGACCTAAATTAAACTAGAAGGTGGCTGCAAGAATATAATCCTAGATTTAGCTCATGGTGGTGGAACGCATCCAGCTTGGTGTGCCTAGAAAATCTTTCATGGCCTTGAACACTGACAATCCATCTAGCAAGAAAACTCAGAACTTTTTATATTGCCAAAAATTTGAAGTTCATAAAACCACATGAAATTCTCATGATTCAAAGCCATAGCAAGGAATGGAGGTAAGCAGACGACGAGTTTGCTAATGATGCAATGTAACTGACATAACTTTTGCAGTACTGTAGTATTATATCATCCATTGTGCATCAAGTTGAAACTAATGATTTGTATATAAGCATATGCCAAGCTTATTCCATTCTGATTCAAGTATCACATGAAAATACAAGAAAATACGATAAACAGACAGCAACATACCTATCATTAACGGTAAAGCTCCTCCCAAAGCCAGGTAGTAAATCATCATTATCCCCTTTGTTCTCTCCTAATCTCTTGACACCTCTTTGGTCCAAACCCAATTTAGCCATTTTCCCCCAAAAATCATCTACGGGATCAGAGGAGAGCAAATCAGCATTACCAACCTCAACAGTGCTGCTACTACTCTCAGAAAACCCCCATATATCATCACCACCATTAACATCTGAAGATTTCGCGCCTGAATCTGTTGAACCCTTAAACATGGATTCCATATCGAACTCGAACCCTCCTCCTCCTCCTCCTCCACCTCCACCAGAATTGTTGGTAGGCATTTGAAACACACGATCAAAAACATCCCCACTAACATAAGTTTGAGTATTGTGAGTTGAATTAAACCCAAAAATATCATCATTTTGATGAGGAAAAAGAGACCCACCTCCAGAATTTGATTTTGAAAAGGAATGTGAGAAAAAGTTGGGATCTTGATTAACAGAATCATGATTATTATGGGATTTGGGAGGTTGTTTAGATGCAGCCATAGGAGCAGACTTGCCCTTAGGGTTGATCCCATAATGTTTAACTAAAACACCAAAATCATCCATGTTATTGATTTGATTTGATTTGATTTGATAGATCCTCAAACCAAAATTGGGTATTTAGATTGAGCTCAAACTGCAGCAAGCAATCACAAATCACAATGCATATCAGAGTGAATTAGAATACAAGTTTTTTGTCGGTGCAGTAATTGATGAACAAGAAAAAAAGACAATTAATTAGGAAATTAGATACAATGATAGAAATTACTCCATATCAGAGTGAATTGAAAAAATTACCAGAAAAGGCGGGAATATGAAGATGATGATGATTAATCAGGTAGTAAATCCCGGAAATAAGATGTAAAATGAATAACTCTTCCTCTTCATATGTTGGTATGAATTTAATCAACTAATTAATGTCCTTTACAAATACATCTTCTTTTATAACACCATTAATTAATTATTAATTATTTTATTTTCTTAAATAAGTCTGATGACTATGGTCCATGGTCCATGGATGATTGGATATAGTAATAATATTTTTTGTTATTTGACACCCGTTTTGTTTTCCTTGAAAACGTGTAATTTATGGAAGGAAAATGAGTCACTTGCTCCCTTTGTCTTTCTTACTAATTTGTCCATTTCAGTTGATTGTTTAGGGTAAGATTATTGCTAAATTTTGGGACTTCTAACAATTTACTAAAGTCGAGTATTTAAAATCCAATACTCAATTTTAAACTTTATAAGAGCTTTGACACAATTATTAAGGAAATTCATCCAACAATGAATGGATCACATGGGATATTTCCCTTTATTTATTCCCCTTTTTTTTCAAAACTCATATTTTCTCAAGGTGAAATGGAAAAGTAAGTTTAAGATAACAATAAAAAATAACAAAAGTTAATGTGACGAAGTCTTGCCAATAATCATACTTTATAAGTTTCGTATAAGCCAAAGTAAAAGTATTTCGAGCATAAAACTTACTTGAATAGTGAGCAAAGTCGGGCAGTTCATTTTAATTTTTGAGATTTTAGAGCAAAAAAGCTTGTTACTTTTCCATCATAAATTTGGTTGTTTAAACTTTTTTTGCTTTTTGGACATTTTGTGCTAAGGAAGTTAATGTTACCTATTAATGAATGAATCTCAAACACACAATTAATTTTTTAGTTTTATGATTTCCATCATAAATTTGTTGTTTTAACACTTTTTGCTTTTTTGGTAATTTTGCTAAAATCAATCCCTTCCCAGCCAATGAATGAATCTCAAACACACAATTAATTAGTTGTTGTTAAGGAGTATTACAGAGTACATGAATTTAGTCAGACTATTTATCCCCCCATTCATACATATTTTGATTCCACTGATGCGATCGTCAATCGTCACAAGTATTATAGGCAGCCTGGCTATGGAAAGTAGGGAGGCACAATGTTGGAAGTCTAGGACTGATAATGTCGAACCTTTGAGGGATTAACTATTGTTACTCATGTGGGAATGAATGAATAGCTTTAAACGACTGAAAATGTTTCATCAAAAAGAACAAAAAAAAGTACATAATCAATCTAAATGAACTATAATTTTCGAGACTACAAAATATCGACAAACCAAAGCTCAGACTCCAATGTCCATCTCCTTGTCAAACTCGATGGCCAGGGAGACTTAACAGAATCACAAGGACTACTACATACCCAAAATAGGTGCCCATATGAGAGAACACCAACAAGTGTACAAATACGCAGCTTGATGTCACTCTTTCTTCAAGCGTTCCAGTATAGATTCGGCGAAACTCTGTTGCCTGCATACAATAAAGCGAGGCTATCATTTGAGGATATGGATATCGGCATGCATGCATCAAGACTGTGATGTCCTCCACTAAATATAAAATGTAAAATTAGGTATAAGAGTGCCAATCAACCATACTTGCGTTCGATGTGCTTGGGACTCGGGCGTGAATATTTTAAGTAACCATCCCAAGGAACCTTTTTCAGACCTGCTCTCACTGATATCATGTCTCTCACTCTAGAACAAGAGCCACAGCAATTAGGTTACAGTTGTAAATCAACGGACATAGGAATTTCAGATGACGGGGACGTAAATAAAAATTCGCACCTCTCTGCAAAATCGATTGCTGTTTCTCCAGGCTTCAGAGTCTGGGGCTCCATATACCAAACATCACAAACAACAGCCCATGACGTCATTAGTTGCAGAAGGTGTGTTGTGAAGGATTGCCTGTAACATATACACATTTTGCATTATAATCACATATCCTTGGACCATAAAAATAAGTCCTACACATTATAGATATGGTGTTAAACTGTAGTATTAGTCACGATCACGGTAATTATGAGGCGAACAATGGTGCAGTTTTCCCTGTATCAGTGAGACATTAATGTAGGATCGGTCGTAAATATAATCAATTTTTTAAAATCCTTTATATGTTGGAACTTGGAAAGTGTTGATAAGGGTAAGGGAGAACAAAATCATCATGGAACATGATCACTAAGAACAAAATCATCATTTATTTTGCGCCCTGTGATCGCTGAGAACAAAATTCACAGGCAGTTGAGGCAAACAATGAAATCGTAAAATTAAAAGAGCATGCAACCAGATGCCTGATGGTACAGAAAACAAAGCAAAACACTAAATGAAAGAAAACTTAACCGATAAGCCTAGCAAGAATCTTAGCTAATGGAAGAACAATAGAAAATATTCAGGAGACAGTAGCAGTAGCATGTAAAGATAATTAGCAAGCTGTTAGAAGCTCTTACTTCCTGCTGTTCCAGAAGGCGTCAACGAAAATTTTGTTGTACTTGATTGCAATTGGACAAACAGTGCACCCAAGTTCAAATGCACCCTGGTAAATACTAGGAAAGTTCAGCAACGTAATAATAAAAAACAAGAGACACGCCACGGCAAACGAATCACTTTAAGAGAGCTTGTAAAATATTTACATATGAATAATTTTTAAATCACAGGTCTTGTATAAGCCAGTCTCAACTCTCACATATGAGACCGACTAAACTCATCTTGTTTTCCTCATTTAAATCAAACTATAATGGGTCGACCTCACGCGTAAGACAGTCTCATATTAACTATTTTGGCGGGATGAAGGGAGAAGCCTGTAATGGAAAAGTTAAACCTCTTACCTTCTTAAACATAACTGTGTACTGATTGTTCACACACGTTCCTTCAGGAAATATCAAAAGGGGATTATTGTCAGCCCCTACAACATGTTCTCTTAACCTGAAAAGTCCAGCGTCAAACACAATAACTAAGATTTCAAGTATACAAGGTCAACGTGATTGAGCTTCTTTAAAGTTTAAACATACTTCCTAGAGATAATTTCACGATCCTTTGCTTCAGATCGGTTGAACCAAATGCATCCAACACCCTCTAAGATGGTGCTCTGCAGCAGACCTGTAGCAAGTAGGATGATAAAAATTTTGCAGAGAAAAAGACATACGTGTTTGGGACAAAAGTAGGCTAAGCCCGAACGCACAGTATAAGCCCTATACGTGAGGAACTAAGGTTTCATCTTTTCCAAGGCAAACACTAACCATATTAAATGATCTCAACAGAGGAAGGTTTACATGGTGGTCCACCCCAATCCTAGCAGTCTACCACTATGAATACCCCTTTACGGATCATGTACTCATGGTAACCTCCCTTTCTTATACGAATCTATATATGATTCTCTCTATATGGTAGCTCTAACTTGTGTGTCAAAGGCGCTCCTCCCCAGGTTAGATCCCTAGGGCCATTGGAGGTCCATGTGCATGTATACGAAAGAGAGAGAGAGAGAGAGAGAGCGGATCCACGGAGGGCATTAAATCACCTCTGGTACTTTCAATAGGACTCTCGATGCGAAAGAATTGAGATCAGCCAAGGTATAGAATTTAGATCAAAATAATTCATGGAATGATATTTCCAGAGAATAAGTCAGATATCCAGACTAGTTGCTCTCAAGTCTGAACATTTAAGATGAAAAAGTACATTTGCCTGATATGTCCTGAAAGAATGATTTTTTTCACTTTGATTTTACTGATACTGATAAAACAATAGGAATCTTCAGATGCTCACCAACCCATCCTGGATGCTTTTGCATGATAACAGCAAACGCAGTCATCTGTTCTAATATAATAAAATCGATCATGGAAGTATGATTGGCCACAAACACCTGTTTTAGGAATGGAGTAAAAAAAAAAAAAAAACAAATCAATTATTACTTGAATAACTGTCCAGGTATCCTGTGGATCCCAAAGAGATTGCCGCTCGTCCAAACAGCGTACATACATAATTATTAAATTCTATAAAAGAAAGCGCCTTTGTTTGTATGAAGAGTGGATGTTTGATAAGCAAATAAAATTAAAATAGGAAAGAGATAAACCTGCTTAGGTCTCATACAGGGGCGTGGGCCATGGTACCTTATAACCCCAGTCCATGATGCAACAAAGAAACTGCAAATCAATTCAACCAGTGACCTCTGCAAGTTCAAAAGGAAACAGTTACAAGTTTGGTCTGAAAGTGAAATAGTTGTTACCAAAATGAATATCAAGAAAGAGTACCTCCAAATTTTTCCTGAGCTTATCATGAGTTTTGAGGAAAAAATGAACTGGAAAGTAGAGGGATAGAAAAATGATCCAGCCTAGGGTTAAAATAAGAACCCTGGAGAATGACGAAAATCCATGAATCCATGAATCCATGAATGAAAACATAAAAATAGATAGATCCTTGAAAGATAATACTGTAGAAGAAAGAGAGAGAGAGACCTAGCAGGAAAAAGAAACAAGTATCTAACAGCGAGTCCGACACACCAAATAGGAAACAGATATATATTCCAGTTCCATGGTTCTGGTGGATTTGACTTGAAACAACGTGTGAACGTGTCCTGCTCAATTATCAATCAATCAACCTATGATTCTATAGTATTTTCCAAGGATCAAATTGATAATAAAGAAGAAACATAACAAACATACATCAACAATGGCACCAGCAGCCTCAGTCAAAGTAGGCGAAATGTCGAGCAAATCACATCTAAAAACAAATCAAATCAAATTGATAAATAACAAATGAATCATCATCATAAGAAATAACAAATGAATCAATCATAAGAAATAGAAAAACGTACAAAGTGAGGTGTTGAGAGGGTATAGGAATGGAAGCAATAGGGAGATAATCTTCAATGTTGGGTTGATCCAAATCCAATTCAGACCTTGATTTTACTAGCTTGCTCATTCTTGAATTTCTTTCTTTTCTTTTCTCTTTTTATCTATTTTATTTTATTTTCTTTTATTTTCTGGAATCATTCTAATTCATTCCAAACAAACAAACAAGTGTACCTACGCCGTACGCCTCCCCGAGACTTGTTCATCAATCATGCACATTGCCCATTCTGCTCTGGAAATGATATTAATATCACTTAATTAACTTGCAAATTTCGGATTATTTACTTCAAATCAATTCGGTTTAGATTAACTATGGCCTATGGGTATGGTGGTCACCTTGGGTCCGGTTAATACAAGTATTAGGTTTGGCTTAATGTTTGTCGTTAGCTAAATTGTGCTACTATTTGTATTAATTTCTTGGTATCACCTTGTGTGATACTATTTCTATTAGACCGTCTATGCATTTTTTTTTATTAACTAGCTTTTGTTCCCGTGTAATAATGCACGGATCGTTATTGGTAAGTACTCTAGTGTCAGACCATTTCTTCTCATGCTTAAACAGTTGTCCAATAAGCAGCTGGCTAAGATTTCTTATTGTTCAACGAGATACATTTTACAGCCTACTTCGTTTTTCATTTCTTCTGGTGCTCAAACACCGGTCCAGTAAGCTACTGTTTAAGATTTCTTATTGTTCAACGAGATACATTTTACAGCCTACTTCGTTTTTCATTTCTTCTGGTGCTCAAAACTCATTCTTGGCAAAATGAAACATATGTGGTACTATCTTCCGTTTAAGTTTTTCTTATTATTCAATGTCAAATTAAATTTTAAAGTTGGTTTTCGTTTAATAAAGATAACAATTAATCGGATTCAGATCAGCTGAAACTCATTCTTGCCAAAATGAAACATCTGTGGTACTATCCTCCGTTTTATCTACGAGAAGAAACAAAACCAGGATTATAACCATTCTTGTTCTCACCATGACATTTGAACAGTTGAATCGTGTTCTAGTTAGTGATTTTCTATAAATAGAGACATCTTTTCCACATCCTTTTCTCTAGAATCTTCAGCAAAACCATCGTAAGCGGTGGCAATAAAGACACAGGGAGTAGAGAATTTGAGCCAGGTAGTTTTTTTTTTTTTTTTGCCTTGTACCTTTGTACCATTTGATAACCAGTTGGCTTGTTCATTATCTATCTGGTTATGCCACCCAAATTCGAATCATCAGGAGCATCTCGACCAGGTGGCAGTAGGGGTGCTGCAACATACATCACTGCTCCAGACAAAATATTAGAGTCCCCTCATGTCATGCTACTGCGTACTCTGTCGATTATCATTTGTCTTCCCGATAGATCTTCTTCGTAACCAACCATCTGCGGACAATGGACCACAAAAATTAGTGTGGCCTCAGAATCTCAGATAGTACAAAAGTGGCAAGTGATTTTCATCTGATAACTAGCCATTATTCAAATAACATGAACATTAACACGAGAGTTCAGCAATCTGGATGTCATCAACAGCAAAAAAAAAAAAAAAATAAAAAAAAAAAAGAGGCCGTAAAGGGAAAAAAAAAGGTTGTCAGTTCAGAACCAAGACCTGAGATTCTGTCTGTGTTTCACTGAAAACATCATGGATGCCTGTCTTTGGACCTCCGGAAGCATTTTGATGATCCTCCTTCCCCTTCCCTAGACTGAAACAAAGGTGAAAACATGAATATCAATTAGTTGCATTAGAATAGGCACATCCAAAACAGAAACATAAGCCAGAGTTAAAAGGAATGTTACCTTGGTAACCAATGTGCTGAAGGTCCATAAGCAGAGTGAGAACCTGAATGATCCCTACTTACGACCCGACAATCAGATGGGAATATCTATTATGACATCAAGGGCTAACAAAAGATTTAACGTAACAGATAAAAAATACACAAGTCTGATAGAGAAAGGATGGTCAAATAAAGGATACCGTTTTTTCACAAGATGTACCCACTGGGGATTTCAAGTCCTGAATCTAAAAGCCAGATAACAATTGACAGGTTAAGTAACTGACAAAATCGTACTCCCTCTATCTCATCCATTTCGTAACGTTTGTGAGGGAACATTTTGAACACGTGTAGTGAAATAGATGAGAAAGTGGGAGTAATAAAATTAAATAATAAAAAGCACGACATGAACGATAGTATATGCCTCCTACGCCCAGAAAAGAAGAATAAGATTTCTTAATTACGAGTGTAAAACCATGTATATGTGTACATTATACATGAAATTCTATCCTCAAGGAATGTCTATAAAAAACTACAAAAGTGCGTACCTTGCTTGTTTGCTCCAATAAATCCTCTATTACAGCAGCTACATCGGGATGCCCATCTTCTTTGATTTTTTTATGCAACTCGCGAACACTAGAATCCTTCTTTTGCTGATTTGACTCACTACTTAATTCCAATGGCCTTAACCTTTTTATGGAAGACTTACTATTTGTCTTCCTCAGGTCCTGAGATTCGCCTGAGATTTGTGAAGAATTATTTGTAGAAATAAGTTTAGCAGCTTGTGTAGGATACTGCGTCACAGTACACAACCCAGGCTCAGGATCTTGTGGTACTTGTTCTGGATAGAAATTATCTAGTGTAACAACTTCATTCTGCAAAACATAATTAATTAAGTCACAAATCATTCCTTATATTAGGTAATTCCCAGGCCAGATGTGATCATGAACGGCTAGAATATGGATAGAGCGGGATACTTGCCTTTTTGACACACTCATAAATCCATTCACATCTAACAGGGTGTACGCCCCATTTGCAGGCAGCCTCATACTTGGGGCCATTGGCAAAATTACATAACAGATGAGTAACCTTCTTGGTCAATTTGTCCCCAAATTTGGCCCCCAGGACAAAGCATAAGTTGCGCAACAACAATCGGTCTTTTTCTGAATACTGTGACACACAGAAGCGCAAGGTCTCAAAACCAGGTAAAGGGATCCGGCAAGGAAGTGGAGAGTAAAGTATATGACTGCGAACATCGATCAAGCGCCCTTCCTACAACACAAGGTCATATTTTCAGTTCATCAATATATCCAGCAAGCTAAACCAGGCCCATAGCAAATAAACAGTCAACAAAGTCCAAGTGTGCACTGTGATTTGGTCAATTCTACAGCAGATAAGGATTTGCTCAAGCTTCTTAAGTTGTTAAAAGTTTTTTGGTTGCTCCGTGCATGAACACCATACATGCTCATGCGTTCTAGCATATGCCATCACAAGTCAACGCCCATTATGTGCACATCACTAATACATTGCAGCATCTAGTAGGACAAGACCTGGTGTTGATTAAGCTATGCTTTCCATTAAAATCACACCCATGAACAATTGGACAAATACGGTATCTGCTTATCTCATTGCAAGAAAGTGGTGAAATACAAAGAAAATTAAAAATACAATTATTCTAGATCAAACTGACCCGTAGTATAAAAAGAATTTAAAAAAAAAAAACTAACAGAGTTGTAGCATCAACGCTAGAGAATGCCTTGATGAAAAACTTTGGGGTTATTTACAAATTATAGATTATGCATGGCACGATAAGACATCCAGACTCCAAAGGTTGTTATTAATTTGAGCTTAGGGTGAGCCCTCTATTCAGTAAAGGGAGGCTCTGAGATGGATATAGTGCCTACTGCCTAGTGGTCAGCCTTATTAGTTAATGTTAGATTTTCACTAGTAATACTCCCTCCATCCCATTTTTATCGTCCCCCTTTCTATTTTTGGTAGATAGGAAAAGTGGTGAACTAGCAACTTTACCCCTTGAATGAAAGCAGAGTCGAGGTCCCAATTTTATGGTGGTAGTTAGTTATCTGCTGGCAATATTGGATAACTAAAGTTTTTCCTTACTAAATTTAGAAATGGGATAAAATTTGAAAGGGAAGGGAACAATACAAGTGGGATGGAGGGAGTACTATTTTAGAAAGTTAAGTGCATCTTCAAATTTGCACATGTAATTGCTTTGAAAAGTTGTGTAATACAACTATGATCTTTTCAAACATGATGATGAGGATGAGGATGAGGATAAGGATGAGGATGAGGATGAAAATCCATAAATTAGAAGTTAGAAGAGTATCAGTTCAGTTGGATGAATGTAACAGGGATACCCTTAAAACCCTCTGCACTAAGCATTTAAGACACAAACAAGCTAGAAAAAGCTAAACTCACCCTGACAGAGAAGCCAAAACAACAATTCATGTGTTTCGGTTATTAGCTCATTAACACGATGCATGAGCATCGGGAAGTAAATGACCCCAAGTCTAGAACTTAAATGAAAGCAGAGACATTGAATCCAATGAGTATATCTACTCTCACCGATCGACACAATTGTTATACCTTTAAGCAAGACATAATCCAGTGACTTGACACACAAATAGACTGGGAGCTGCTAACTCGACTAGAAATCACCCCATGGCATTCAACAATGAAGTCGGCATTCATTGACCGATGAGCATCTAGTACCTCACCACCACCTTCATTTATCCATTGGACAACTTCATCACTCTAACCAAAAGTGAAACAGAAAAACACAACAAATTATCGTTAGAAATAGGAGTAATTCAGCAACTTCATCAAAACATAATTAGTCAAGCATTTAGCGACAAATTGCATTTGCTATTTTTGAATTGGAGTATGTTAATGCTGGAACAAGACTACACTAGTGTGCATATTTTGAAAATTGCAGCCTTAATCCCCATGCATAAATCAGCGCAAAGAGAGGCCATTTTGATATAAACTCAATGGAAAAAATAACTCTAAAATTCATTTGACTATGATCTCTGATAGTGGCCTTGCATGTCAAAGATCACAGCTTCAAGACCACTTTGTCTAGCCACCTTACCGTTCATATACACATTGCAAACGAATGTCTCACATTTTTTGTTATCTCAAAAGCATGTTTCGGTGAGAGAAAGGCAGAAAGCTCTTCGAAGAAAGAATCCCCATCAACTACATAAGTAAATAACTATATCTGAAGGTGCAAAACAACGAAAGGACCTCTACATTGATGACTAAGAGTTCTTAACAATTACTACACTCAGAATAATTTTTTAAATGAACTGCTTACTGCTCCTTGAGAAAGGATTATGTATATAGTATATACAACATAAGTTATATATTAAAAAAAAAAAAAAAAAAGAAAAAAAAAAGAACCTTTTGTTAATAAAAACACATTACAAAGAAAAGTTAACTAGCTTATAAGCTCCCACTTGCTACTTTGCATAAAAGCACGTCTGCTAGATATTATGCCATGCCAAACACCACACACTTAATCTGGAATAACTTTCTAGAAGCACTTTAGTTAGCTTCTGCTCATCCACAGTATCCATCCAGAGAATCTATTACGTACAAAAAATAGCCTCCTAACCAGTAATATTTTGCATAAGATATTTTGGGAAAGTGAAAATATATTTTTCATGATCAGGAAGTAGAATCATATAACATTGTAGGTTCCTATGATATAGCCTGCACTTGACGGATCAAACGACAGGTGTTTCTGATCTAGTCTGCACTTGGACTGATCCGACGACAGGTGTTTCTGATATAGCCTGCACTTGGATGAATCCAACTTCACCAGCATGAAAGTCTAATACGCTACCTAGCAATAAGAAATAATGTCACATAGTAACAGGATTCTATAAACAAAGTAAAGTACCTTGTCTTTAGGGAAAGTATGCGAGAACTGAAAACATTTCCTTGCAAATACTTTCGACAACTTTCCATGTTGTGAGTTATCAGAAAGCTGGATCTTCTGTAGACTTGCATGTTTGCCATTTGCAACAGAAAGTCTGGCACTTTGTGAAGAGCTCTTTGTTTGTTCTACAGAGAGACTGCCATTTTTGCTGTTATCCACTAAATCTTCTCTAACTTCTTTCTCTGGCATCCTTGGTCCAGCATCTCTAACTCCAGAAGTTAAACCAGTTAGTGGATTGGAAATCTTGCTCAAGGATTCTACTTGCATAGTGCTTCTTAAGCCAGGGTCTGAAGCAGTATATGACGAACGCAGTGCATCTGTATGTCTCAAACAAAATAAAGAAAAAATTACTCATTTACTAAACAAACCAAATACCTGATGAGTAACAGCAAAGGCGAAAAAAAAGGAACCCAATAAGTAATTTACAAAAGCAAAAAGAAACCAGTAACTGCTGGAAATTTAAGACACCTTTGGGAAGAAGTATATCATAAGCAATGTGCTTCTGTGCAACAGGGACCTCTTTCTTTGCACGGTCACAATCTTCAAGCCATATGCGTTTCACAATGCGAATTACTCCAAGAGCAGCCAAGCCTCTCAATTCTCGCTTTTCACTGTCAATGTAGGGTGAAAATAGCACTCTCCGCATCAGAATTCATGGCTCATCGTCATTACCATTACCTCTAAAGAACCCCCAAATCAAGCAGGATAAAACAGAAATCCGACATATTGGAAATATCCTGGCAATAAAATCATAACTGGAGAGAAAAGATACAAGGAAGTTTAATGGTTATGAGTCTACCATAGCTCTTTTCAGCAATACATTAATAAATCACACTAAACATAGGATGTAGACTACTATTAAGCTTACGCTCGGACAAATGTTTTCCCGACGTGGCTACTAAGTATCACAAGGGAAAGAGACAAGGAGACTAATGAAATCTCAAATTCCTAACAAAGGGCCTTCAAAATTTCCAAGTCGAAGCATGGTTGATAGGCATAAGGCCTACTCTTTTCCAAATTAACTTTGCTGAGCAGAATAATGCTGAACTATGATAAGTTAATTCGTTAAGGTAAAACGTATGTTTAATACAGTATAAAACCCATTAAAATGTCTAATGTTGGACTCGGAGTCGTACAAATGTGCATGGTGTGATCTATTTAATGACCCAAAAAAAAATCTATGAGTTGACAAGTTGCAAGCTGAGCTGAAATGAAAGAGATCTCATGAACAACGAAAGAACTTAACTATGAAAAAGTGAGGAACGTGAACTTACACATCAGACGGTGCTCCGACAATTATATGTGTCAATCTCTCATTACAAAACATGTACCGCGAACCCCCACCTCTACGTACCATGCCTAATAGTTTTCTCGTATCAGACGTATTAAAACCAATGAGACAAATTTTGCAATCTGAGAGGTACAAGTCATCAGGTTCTGAGTCCTCTGCAACACAGACTTCAAGTCCCTCGTCTTTCTGAGGCACATCAGGGGGGCCTGCCTCATCCTCCTTGAGAAAGGCCGATGCACCAAGAGAAGAAATATTTGAGATGTTCTGAGAAAGAGCAACATCTAGATCCGACTCCATATTCCCCATGGATGGAACAGCATGGAAAGATGAATCTGTGACTGCTGATGACGAGGTAGGTTGTGAATTTCTTAAATATCTGTCTTGGCCAGGTTTGGCCATTAATTTATTCCTATGTGCAGAAGCTGAAGATACTGAATCACTTTGAACTTGATAAGCTTCTTCATTCAGACATACTGGCAAAGTGGTAATCATGACAAACGGGACAACGTGAGAACCAGAGTTGGAAATTGGAATGCACTGGATCACAAAGATAAAGCATATACAAAAGATTTAATATACCTCTTTTAGCAAGTGACTGATCAAACCATTTACGGGTGACAATAGATATGGTCCCCCACTTACGAGCAACTTTAAATTTGTCACCTTCAGAAACTTGTACACGGTTAAGGGTAAGATTTTCTACATAATCACCACAACAAATAGAAGATTTTGTCACAAGATTGTAATATTGAAAAGATACAGTTGAGATTCACAGAACCCTCTCATGGATGTATCATGTATGGAAGCTATCCATACATTTAGTCTTTGTACCATCAAATATCGATTTTTCCCAGACAAAATAACTAGGGTGTTGCTCATTCATGGACATGATTTACTCAATCATGGACATAAATGACCATTATACCCTTGTCATTTTCACACTCCCATTTTGTATAATTCTCTCAAATTATAATCTAACTCCGTCAAACCACCAGACTCCCCCACCGCCACCTCCCCCCGGATCGACTAATATACTATCAGATTCTTGCCCCGGACCACCCCTCTCACCGGACCAGCCATACCGGAACCCCAATTATTGCTCAACAAGTGCCGACTTCTCTGAACTATGCGGTCAAATCACTGTACTTGATGTCAAATTACATACATGTCGGCTGTTCATATGCAACTTTAAGGTCATAGTGATACAGCTCAAGGGGAGTGGAGACGACATGGCGCAAGAACTCCAAAAATGTCGTATGTTCATTTCTATGTTCTTAGAAAATTAGATTTAACAGAAGAACATTCTCCCAAGTTTAATTTTCATTGACAATTATTTCTTCAAACCCTAATTCATTAGTCTAAATTAATTTAATCTCTCTAAATTGATAATTTGATATAACATAGTTAGTAAAGTAAATGAATTAGAAATAATACTTGATCTGAGATGAGAACTAGCGTCCATAGTTAATTAATTTAACGGATTTGATTAATTTTGTGAGGAAGAGCATTAGAGAGTGTTTTTTCTTTTTTGGAAAGGGTAAGGTATGGAAAAATAATGAAAAAAAGTCCATAAAAGAGTAATGTGTGTCCATGAAAGAGCAAATACGAAAATACGAATAACTATGGGACATTCAGTATCGGCAAGCTTCTCAGCATAGGATCATGATCAATGACTTCTAAAAAACGTACAGAAGTTGTCAAAGTGGCAATAAACAACAAAACTGGAGTTCTAGTAATGAAGATAGACAAAGCAGTAATTTAAAAGGCTTAAGCATTCGTTGTTAGAAACATATCAGAAAAAGGGAATTCGCAATATGTCAGATTTCACAAAGGTATTGAAAAGCATATATTGCAGATGGCATATCAAACTATCAGATTTCAAAGTACAACTTCAATACAATGATGACACATAGATTAATATTAGAAGAAATAAAATGAAAATATACTCTAGAATATTAAGGATATTTCACAAATGAGATGTGTGCAGAGCTTGGTAAGTTCAGCTGAGTACTTCCCACCATTTTGTATGATAAGTTTCTCCATTTCCTTCCTCTCATCTAGGCGTTTGATAGTGGAAGAAAAAATTAAGTGACATTAAAAAAAATACTAACGATAGAGTTACAAAAAAAGCCGAAATCCACAAAGAATAGTTGTACATAAATAGTGAGCCAACCTGCAGCGACTCGAGTAACAGAAATAGTCAGCCCCAAAAACGGAGGAACTCGATATGACTCCAATGGAACAACACGATGCTCAATCCAACACTGATTTAACCAATTAATGGTGACAATATGCTTATTCTTACTGGCAGCCCACTGCAGTTAAAAAAAATCACCGAGGAGACGACAAAATAATAGTATATCAGCAGTTGGTAGTCATATTAAATTGATGTGGCACATTAGAATAATTATATAGTGCTGACATGAACAACGTAAAAAATCATGTAGAAATACAAATTAGAAATTCACAAAAAGCCAGTAAAGAAGAGAAGAAATAACCTTGTACTTTCCAGCGAGAACAGTCTTGACAATAACAAAGCTAACATCTGAGGATGACTTAGATTCAAAACTTCCACTCATAGCTGTGACTAGCTTTCCTATTCTTTCCTGCAACATGTAAAAAGATAAACCACCTAGAAATGTCACAAGTAGATATTCACATAGCAGAGGTAATAATAGTTGTCTAGAAAAGCAATCATGTATGTATTCAGAAATAAGTGAAGAAATACCTTTTCGGCAGCAACAAAGCCAGATGCAAGCACTTTGACACCATCCATGGCAAGACAACAAACATATCCTAGCTTAGGCAGTGGTCGCCTCTCCTTGGCACAGGAAAGAATACATTGTGGACCTGCGGACATATAATTTAACAACTTAATCACTCCCTCCCTCCCAATCAATCCAATACCTTGTTTTAACAAAAATAGAGTACTAGACAGGTAATCGGCAATAGTCATACAATCATCTCAGTTATCAAGGGGATTATCATACAATTTAATCAGGCAATAATATCACTTATCAAGGGGATTATCATACAATTTAATCAGGCAATCATCGAATTTGTCCTTAATTACTTACTTACTTATTTACTTACACCGGTAATATATTAATAAGAATTCAAGAAAGAAGAGTGAGGAATACCGAGTAAATTGCATCCTTTAGCTCGTAAGTCGTCGAATTTGTCCTATAGAATAGAATAGAAAAGAATAATTAATAAATTAGGGTTGAAAAGAGTAATAAATTAGAAAATGGAAGGAAATCAAGGATTAATTATTTAATTAGACATACATGGAGGTCGGATGAAATGACGTGAAAATCGTGAGGAGAATTGCGAGAAGGATCGGAGCAGAGGAAAACATGAGCGCCGTTGAGTTTGAGAGCATCGTGGAGTGCGTCGAAGACTTCAGGTGGAACTAGATTTCTAGACATAAACACATTTGCACCCTTGAATACCTGCTGCTGAATTGACGACGAAGAGGACTCCACCATCCCTATTATTTTTGCAGTTGCAGGATATAATTATAATATTAAATCGGATTTCCCGATTTCAGTTCAATTTCACAGAAAGGGAAAACGGAATGGGAAGATGGAGGAGTGAGTGTCTTTATTTCGAGTCACGCGGGAAAACTACCAAAGTACCAAGCACCTTACACTTTTACCTACTTTAGTGTCTATCTATATTTGATATCATGGCGGACACCGATTTCTCACCCACACTTGAATTTATGTGTCCCGGCACTTAACAAATATTGTGTCGGACACCGATATCTTTACATCACTCGGATATATATATCCTATACTTGATAGTTGTTTTAATCCACTTTTAACACTTCAGGAATCTTCAATTCAACATGATACAAATATCTTAGAATGTAATTTTAGTGTCTGGCGGACACCGATTTCTCACCCACACTTGAATTTATGTGTCCCGCCACTTTTTCAAATATTGTGATCGGATATCTCACTCCGATATATATATCCTAACTGTGATAGTTGTTTCAATCCACTTTTAACATGATCTTCACTTATCTTAATTAATTTTAAATAATACTTTTGATGATCCTCCCTCCACCCCATTTGTCCCTTTTTCTATTCTACTAGGTATAATATCGGTGTGATACACGGATTACTAAATAAGTGTCTTGTTAATATGTGAGCTATATTGAGATTATTAAGTAAGCGTGATAGAGGGGTGGTGAATTAAACATCAAGGGATTATACTTGATTCTATATTTATAAACTAATGATTTTAATTCATCTACTAGCATAGATCTCGTGCTACGCTACAGCACGTTAATTTTAAGATTTGGTTTATAAAGAGGCGCTCTCAATAAAATTATTTGCATAAATTAACCGAACTTTTAATTTAATGTTATAATGTACTAAATACGGAGTATATAATATTAGTAAGAGGTAAAAAAGAAAGTTTACTATCATTAAAGAACAGTTTAAGTTAAGTTATTTTTGTCTTAAACTATTAATAACACTACAATGTTAAATCATTCCATGGAACTAATTTATGACATTAATAGTACATAAATAATATTTTGTAAATCATTTTATTATTTGAGCAGTAAAATATACTGTAATATGCAAATTGAGCTGTATATTATTTGAGAGTGCGCCAATTTTCATTAATTAGTAAGAATATTTGTAAATCATTTGAGAGTTGGTCCACTTTCATTAATTAGTGAGAATATTAGCCAGAATAAGGAAAATTTGACCACAATATTAAGTGGTAGAATGGTGCCATATAATTTTTTTTAACATAATGAGTCTCTCAAATCTTGGATATTAATAGAAAGAATATACTATAAAATGCAATTGAGCGCAAAATATTAGTGAGCGGGAATAATTAAGCGGAAAAATACTAGATGTGTTAATCTTTAGTATATAAGGGATTGTAACACTGTGAGATTTTAATAAAGGAAAGAGCAAAGGAGATCAATAATTTTGGCATTATTGGTGTTAATGGAAGGTGGAAAGATCAAAAGAAGTGACATGGATTATTGTCTGATAGGGTGGTAATGCATTGTTGAGAGTGTATGGGTAACTATTACCCGTTTATTTTATTTTGGGTGAAATGAATTATGATTTCATGCATCCTATTCATTAAAAGAACAACCACAGAGCCTACGTGTCGCTCTTTGGTTAAAAGTCAATATGTCAAAGGCGGTTTTTAGTTTCTTGATTTTTAGGCCCCATGTTCTGTAGGTGAATTAATTATCCAACATCTTTTGTTGAATAAACTCCTTTATGTATACCATTGATATTTGACAATAAATTACCTCTAATAGTACGGAGTAGTAGAGTTTATAGTTTTATTTAAATAATAAAATATTAATGGGTAAATATATATATTTAAAATTAACAAAATCAACAAGTGAAAAAATTCAATTTATCAACTTAATAGAGCATAAATCACCGAAAAAATAATAATAATTTGCTTATAATAGAACACAAATTACAAAAAAAATAACTTGCTTATAATAGGCAATAATTTTTTTAAAATAAAAATACCAGGAAACATATAACGAAAAATGTAATTTAAAAATACTAGAAAATAATTAAAGAGAAGTGAAAAAATTGTTGAATTGAAATTACGTGAATCAGATATCCGATTTAAATTTTAAAATTTTCGATGTCTGATCCGAGGAACTACGGATATATCTGATTGTTGATATCCTAATATTTACCGAAATAATCAATTGTTAAATTTTGTTAAATAGTAACACCCAGACATATTTCGATAAAAAAAAAAAAAAAAATTTACCGAACCCGAATAATATAGCCATAAAAGATTATAAATAAAAAATTTATCGAAATCGAAAAAATATGGAAAAAAATTATGAAGGATCAAAAGAAAGGGGGATTGAGAAATATAGTGTTTAGCTGGTGTTCCGATGATCTTGAAATGGAAATAGTCTACTGCGTAGGTGAGACGGAGTGAAATGAGAAGATAATTTATTCCGTTGTCGGTCAGGGTTAAATCCTGAGGGTTGAAGAAGAAGATTGACTGCTTAATGAATGAGGAAACGTGAGCAAAGTAGGGATTTTAATTAATTTTGATGGTTGGTCATGTATTTAAACTAATGGGTTAATGACCCATGTTTATTATTGGACATGTTTTTAAGCAGTCTATTTTTAATATCATCACCGTACATATCTGTCGCCTAAGAAGTTCAAAAATCCATCCTGTATATTTTATTAATATTTTTATTATAACTAAAATTTTATTGGATAAATTAAAATTTTAAAAGTATACTCTCTCTATCTAAATATTATTTTGCAATTTTTTTGATGACTAGGGGACCCTGTGGCGCTAGGGTAAACACACGGGTATATATGATAGCTCGCAAACCATGTATATTAGGTAAATTACTCGAGAGTGACGGGCTCAAAATTTACAAGACATAGACTGAGGTCAAAAATACTCCACAATATCAATCACGAAATTATTAGTATATGTACTCTATTTCGCATTTTAGATATACATATACGTTTTTGAAAATATATGGCTTATAGAACTTAATTCAACACCTTATTAATTGAATCATTAATTAATTTTCTTTCTATAAAATAAACTTATCTTTGCCTATCAGATTAATTGCGTCAGATTTAAAATTTGACTCTAAATTAAGGGATTAATCAGGTCGCAAGTTATGATTTATTTGCCTTGGCCTAAGATAAACGGGTCATGGCAATTTTTAATAGGTCTAGACAAGATAATATCTTCATAGGCTCATTGTAAATCCGAAATTTTAATAAAACTCCTTTACACAAGTTTGATTATAACGTAGTACCGCGTAATTTTGCACGGGTTCAATAGTTTGACGGTATGATAGTTGATAATATGTTATTTAATATAGTGATAAATGCGTATGTGATAGACTAAATAAGGTTGGCCCAAAGAAATTTCCCAAATATATCGTAACTTATAACAATGTGATAATATTTTATTTATTTTTCATATTTTCATTTGATAAATGATAAGTATGGAGGAATATAATTTGGATGCGAAATGTGTAGTTAAAAAATCACGATATCTTTATTATGCCTATAATGATAATGAATCTCTTTATTGCTAATGAATTTATAATTCAAAGTTATAATCGCAGGTATGACATGATAAAATTAGGGTGCTGATTTTCGCAGTACACATTTTACTCATCGCAGTACATTATTGACAATTATACCCCTCTCATTTCTCCTCCCATTTTCTCTCTTTTATTTCTCTCTGATCTATTCTCTCTAATTTCACATACTCATTCTCCTCTAATAAACACGTACTACGTTGACAATTATTTTAATAATTGTATTGTACAACTTTATTAATATATACTACATCGACAATTATTTTACGTAAATTAGTTAGGGGTGAGCAAGTTTAGGTCCGGACCGGAAAAATGGACCGGACCGGACCATTTGGTCTGGACCAAACTCGGACCGAATTTTTTAGGTCCGGTCCTCGGTCCTCATTTTTTGAGTTCTCGGTCTTCCGTCCGGTCCGGACCAAACCCGGATATTTTAGGTCCGGACCAAATGGACCGAATTTTATGTTTCTAAAGACTATCAATGGAATATTATAAAACTAAATTACCATTTTATCCTCACAAGACATTATAAATTAATATTGAGTATTTTTTTTCAAAAACAATCGTCTAATTATTCATCGACATTTAATTTAGTGAAACTTAAATGTAATTATCATACACGAAATAGTGACAGAATTAGTTCTAGGTCCATTTCGGTCTAAGACCGGACCGGACCGAATATTTCGGGTTTGGTCCGGTCCAAGACCGAAAGTTTTAGGTCCGGTCTTTGGTCCACAAAAATTTTATTTTCGGTCTTCGGTCTGGTCCGGTTTGGTCCGGTCCGGTCTTGGACCGATGCTCAGCCCTAAAATTAGTATGTACTACGATGATAAATTTACCTAATATCTATATAAATATATTACGTTGATTTCTATGTAGTGCACAAGATATACGCTAAAATCAACCATTAATGATGTATAAAAAATCACCAGTTTAACTGCCAAAGCACACTATCTATGTACTACATCGTTAATAGTTTTGCAGTTAAACTGATGATTTTTTTGTTAGAGATGCTAAAATCAACAATTAAAGAGGCTAGAAACCCTATCTTCATACGAACTACTTGATTAACGAAGCAGATTATTAAACAGTAATAGTATTTTGAGTCAAGTTTGAGAGAAGTATGATTTATGAGCTATAAAAGAATTATTATCAACACATGTATTTCGTTGAAAAGGAATATGGTCTCATTAAAAATGCGTTAACTTTGACAATTACTTGTAGAAGTTTTTTTGTTGTGTCGCTACACAAGGTGGAAAAAAATATATCCTTCATGTTAGAATTAATTTATATGGCCTTAGGTTGTGCAATTATATGGGATTATTAGAGTAATTATATCAGATTATTTTATATGGCCTTAGGTTGTGCAATTATATGGGATTATTAGAGTAGTTATATCAGATTATTTTATATGGCCGTAGGCGTACGTGGTGGTTTAAAGTTGGTTTCTTTTAAAGACCAGTTTTTGTTTGTTAGTTAGAAATAACGTTATTGATAGTGTGTCTTATATTTTAATAATATTACGAGCGTTTTAAAATGTGCACGAGTGATGATTTTAATTTTGTCCTATTTTAAACTTACACGGGTTCTACAAACGTGCACTAAATGAAAAGCAGGTTTAACAATACGCACGGGTATATTACTATTCAGACCAATTCACCTTTACAAGTTTGTGGCTATTTCAAGAGTCACAAGCAAAAAAGGACTGAGGATTCTGATTTGCGATAATGATAAGCGCGTGTCCACTAGAACAAATAACGTAGTTTATAAAGAAGTTTTCGAGAAATTATAGTACAATTTACTTATGATTTTACACCGTAACGGCTTATTGTTATGCTTTGGCATTTTCGTGGAGTTATTGACTTATTGTTGTATTAATATATATACTCTCGATATATACAACTTTATTATTGCTATATTTTAGATATTTTGGATACATACTTCATCTGTAACACCCCGGTTTATAAAAGAAGTCCTCGTCAAGACATTCTCTAATAAAACGGACTGTTACCATCTCGGTTTCCCGAGGTAGTGAATAACAAATTAAACTCCAAGGCAATTTATGTAATATTTTAGCTTAAGTATTACAAACCTCTTTTCAACTCGATTACAAGAACTGTCATAAATAAAAGTGAAAGTCTTCTATATGATGATCTAGCCACTAAGTCGTCTGATCCAATGTCTCACGCCCATCAAGCTCCCGTCCTATCTCTTAAACTCCGTCAAGTCTCGCTCCCATAAAACGGATCATCACAGGTGTTCACGAATACACAGGGTCAACCACGAGGTTGAGTAGGGAAAACAAAATAAGTACGACAACAAAATACATAACTCCATTTTCAATTCGTCACATACTCCACCTCTCCGTATCACAGACCCTGAATAATAACTCCCACACCATAACAGTAACTTCCACACCATATCAATAACTTCCACACCATATCAATAACTTCCACACCATGTCACAGACCCTGAATATCACAGACCCTGAATAATCTCCACACCGTAACAGTAACTTCCACACCATATCAATAACTTCCACACCATATCAATAACTTCCACACCATGTCACAGACCCTGAATATCACAGACTTTCGAATATCACACCACGAATATCACAGACCACGAATATCACAAATTTCCCGAATATCACAGACCCTGAATATCTCTGTTCCATATCACCACATGATAGGATATGCATAACATAACAAAATTAATCAACATTATAAATAATATCACATGTCGTTTACGAAGTGAAATATAAACCAAATCTCCTTATTCCCCGTCTCCAATGCATATGAACGCCCAAGAGATTTAATGCAATGCAATATGTAAATAAGTCACTGAACTGATAATCCTAAAGTCATGCCAGTTACCCGATGTTGTGATATCTTACTCAATACGATCAAATCAGTCAATCACCTTTCCCAATATAAATGATAATATAAATCAACCACCACGAATTCAGCCAACACAATTCAACAATAACGATAATAGGACAAGTGTAGTTCCCCTACCTCAAGTGCCAAAAAATCCAATTAAGCGATTAAGCGGTCCCAAACAAAGCAATGAATTGGATTATCGATCCTTCACGAATCCGCCACCTAAAACAATTACAATATTTATAATTACCGACTACTAAATATAGGGATCTCTCAATTAGAAGTCTTCCCGAAATACAATCCCGACACCAACTTATGCCCGGCTGATAATTAAAATAACCCGATTAGTATTTGACCCAACTTTCCCAAAATAGAAAGTTATTAAGGTATAATTTCTTAAAATGGAAACCTTCCCGATATAGTAACTTTTCTCTTTTAACAAACCCGGCTCAAAAACCCGACTTGAATTATTTAACCTACTCGAATTAAATTGGATAACTAATATGATAATTAAATGAATTATACGGGGTATAAATACCCGAATCAATTCCTTAAACAACTTAAACAATCCCGTCTCAAAACCCGTCTCCAATCATTTAACTATTATTAATTATTATTTTATTTTAGATACTCGGAAATTAAATCAATTGATAATTAAAGGATTAAACGGATTATTCGATTAAGAGAAACCCGAATTAATTATTTGAATAACTCAACAATACCAACTCAACCCGTCTTTAATTATTTAAGTACTCGGAAGTAATTAATTAAGAATAAGATCAAATAACGAATCTAACTTATGAAAACCCGTTTCAAAAACCAAAACAGTCCGACTCAACCACCCACACTTCGCTCTCGCCCACACCCTTCAAACACCACCTGAACCACCGTCCTAACCACCAGCCGTGGTCCCCACTCTGCCCCAGCCACCAACGGCCACCCCCACTGGGGTCGACTGCCGCCGGCGAGGTGAACCACGGCCGCCATTTGGCCTGGTTCACCACCACGCATCACCAACACTCCTCGTTCTCAATCTGACCACCACCGCAACTTCCCACCAAACACTATTCTAACACCGCCAATCTGTTCGCCGCCAACCCATGCCCACAGACACCACAGCACCACCGTTTCGACCTCCCCCTAGTCCACGGTGGTGCTACCCAAAGCTCACCTGTCTCAAACTCCCCTGAAAACCCGTATTATTAACCCGTTTGTTACCCCTATCAAAGCCGCCTCTCACAGTTACCAACACCGACTAAAACCACCCTAACCACCACCCCTACTCTCGTCCCTTACCACCCTACCCCCTTACCCTTCCAACAACCACCAGCAATGTCCCAACAAGACACAAACAACCCTCAAAAACCCGACAGAAAATAATAAAAACAGAGAAGAAGGTTGTGCTCATACCCTTTTCCTGCCGCCACATTAACCACCAGGCTTGCCACCGGACGTCGACAACCGCCCTTAGCTCCTCCCTGCTGCGCCGCCAACAGACACGACCACTCTCTCTCTCTCTCTAAGCGTGAAGATAGAAGTTGGAGCTGATGAAAGGAGGGAGGCGGCTGAGGTCGTGTGTAATCATGGCAGAAAATGGGTAGGGGTTGTCAGGTTTAATAAGGAAGAAGGGAAGCAAGGGGGTATGGGTTGTATAGATGTTGGTGTAGGCGTGGAGTATGGGTTGCATAGGTCCCATAAAAATAATCAAGCATGCCTATTTCTTGTCTCATGGGCACGAAACACCACCCTAATACGGTTTCCCATAATTATTTTGGGTCCGATGTTTAATTATTTAGTTTACCTTTCGAATCCTTATAAACCCGTCTTAATTAACTTAGCTCGATAACTTAACATAATTCTCGACTAATAATTAACCCGACATAACTAGCAATATAAATGTATAATAATTAATATAAAATAATATCTGTTTAATTAATTTTATTATATAAAAAATACGGGGTATTACAGTCTTCCCCCCTTAAAATGAACTTCGTCCCGAAGTTCGCTCCCATACTCAAACCTCAAAAGGGTATTGTATATCGTACCAACAGACGTCACGCATTTCTAACTTGGTTAACACACTCTTTTGACACATCAATTAATCATAACAAATACGGAATGTTACATTCTGCCCTCCTAAAAATAAACTTCGTCCCGAAGTTTGACTCGTCTTTTCTTAACCCAACTAACTGCAACTAATAACTACCTGAGAACACAAATGTGTAACAACTAAATACTCATCTGAGAACACCATCATCTTCCATCTAAATTCCGATCTCAAACTCAACATAAACTCATTAACCACGGTCGCACTGAACCGTAAACATAACTCGGCACAAAGGCCCCACAACTCATAACTCAATACCAATAGTTTAATCACACTCTCCTTTTTACACATCAACCAACTATCAGATGTAGGAACAACACATATAGGACTTATTTCATAGGCAACCTCACAACTAAACGTCAACTTGATCAAAACTACAATCTACAATAGGTGCAATTCAAGCATTAAGATTTTACAATCCTACCCAACTAAAACATGGTTACGTCCTCGTAACCTTCATTATTATAACCAAAGTTCTCAAACTACCGCTATCAACTGAAAGAGGATAAAAGATTCACAACTCACGCTCAAGTTAGCTAATCCTTACCAAGGACAATCAATATTCAAACTCTCTAAAGGAAGCTACCGTTACCAGTAAAATCATCAGTAAGTATCCATTTTACCAATCGTTGTAATCTCATACTTTAGAAACATAGGGGGTTAATCACATAAGAAAAGAATTAAGGTCAACATTTGATAAATCGATTTATGTGAATTTATAACTTAATAGGTTCAATCTGACTTTTCTTTACTTAATGGTATAGATTTAGGTCACGACACAGAATCACCAATAGAAATAAAGACAACCGCCATTTCGCAGATTTATCGTCCCGTAAATATTTTTAATTCTTATAACAAAAGGGTTTAGGAATTATTCACGAATGACGAATGCGCCTAGATTGACAATTCTACAAACATATTGGTCGAGTCAATCAAGCGAGTAAACCTCGATATGGGAAAGTTATCATACAAGACTATCATTCATAAAATTTCGTTATTGGTATTGAATTTATTTAACTGCACCCCACACAATGACATAACAGATTAAATGTATTTAACTATACCAACTTTACAATATTCGTTATATGTTATGCTAATATCAACCTACCATGTTAACACCTAACTCCTTTAAATCACCACATTCATTTCCTGTTCGGACCTTCGTACTAACCACAACCCACCAATTCACTTCATGAACGAATAACATGACTAATTTATCCTGCTACTTATGACTCCGTTCTAGTTTCATTCCTCCAGACTAGCAATTATCATGGACACTCACAAACAGACACTGGCTGGAAATCTCATTCCGAATTTATACTCACACGGCACAATCTAACTTCATTTTTCTAACTTTTACTTTCATACAGGATGGTGACTAATTTTCTTAACATATTCTTATAACAGGCCATCATAGAACTCATTTATAGCTTACTACTAAACTCAAAATCGATAAACTTAATTTGATACAATTCCTTTAAACAACCCAGTTGAGGTGTCGACTCCTATATTGTAAATTACAGGTTCATCTTATTCATTTTAATCCTATCTTTATTAATGAACGACCATTACCTCAATCATCAGGATTTTTGTTGCACTTCTTTACTCAGTTATGTTCACGGCTTAATTAAACGTAACTATAACAATTATCATTTAAACCAACGCATATCATATGAATCATTAAAGGGTTATCCCATTATAATATTGCCCACATAGTTTTCATAAACAATCCTTTTTAAAATATACTTGATAGTGATGACTCGAGAATCTAGATATACCAATCGTCGTATTATATCAAACAATTTCCTTTATATCATACTCCTACAATTGCAAGAATCTCTTTAGCATTTTATGACGATCTAACGACGATCATTTCCAATAAGAAATAACACACTGTTTATTATCGTGTCACAGGTTTAGGTTCAATTGAAATCATTTATTGCGATGAAGATAATAATTATAACTATGGGCACACAACTCATATGAAAGACCTTAGAACTCAAATGACATCCTACATGTGTGAACATTTAGACACAATCACTACTATCATCCATGTGTGAACTTTTAAACATAACTATTATAGTTTTCATGCGAGTGTATTAGAATAATCAAATTACTTTCAATACTATCAACTTTACTAAGATGTGACAATATAGTTTTATTATTCATATATGTCCGACCACTATGCAAATATGATATATAAAATATTACTAACATGCCAAACATATATAAAACATGTAACAACTGGACTCGTTTAAAATATTTCACCCCCGATTACAAATCAAATTAATTTATTCAATTTTACTCATACCATCACGCCAACAATGTTATCAACTAAACTTCAATTTTTATCACTGGTTGAGATACGTAACTACTGAACATGCCTGCTACTATCATCATATAAGGACATTATAAATTCATATTATTAAAGCTCGTGAATTAATCAACCACTGTATGTAGACTCAACCTAGAACACACATTTTCCAGGTCATGATTCACGTTGTAACTTTCAAAGATCACGAATAAATAACCGTTCGATTAAAACTTGACTCATATTACTTTTACAAAACACGGAGGGTTAAAATCACAGGGAAAAGAATTAGGTTCAAAGCACAAGAATACCATTTTAAAGAATTTTACAACTCAGTTGGTCTAACCAAACATGTGACAGCTATTGGTCCAAAACTTGGGTCAGTTTGCAAAACTTATTATTTAATATTGAGACATCAAGATTTTTCGTGGATTATCAATTTGAACACATATGTGAATTTTACGATCGATGGAGTTGGAATTATGCGAAAATTATTAATACCATTTAAATGAGGATTTTCACAAAATCATTGGTCAAAATTTCACTGCACAGAACTTCCTAACCACAGCTCACTAAAATAATTACTACTCCTAGTCTGTATATCTTATAAGCATGAAACCAACGCTAAATGAACACTAACTGACGAGACTACCTCTCATAAAATTTTCATCGATAGGCAATAAACAGGAAAGTAATGGTAACAAGGTCAATTAAAGAATAACATCAACCAAAACAAGTTTCATCACTAAGTTTTTCATTTACTATGTTCCAACTCTTACAACCACACTATTGTTCTAACCCATACCAACTTAGATCTCACACTGTACTTGTGTAAACATATACCCCATAGAATCCCTTCGCATCTCGATCTACCCATTACATCTAAATCACGATTGCTATGACTAAAGATATGAAATTCTATCGTGTTTCCTATTACTAACACGATGTTATACTAGCATGGCTTCGGGATCACACACCCGCATATTACATAGTCATATTAGTACTAGCAGCACATCATTCAACATCCACCTAGGTAATTATCATTGACTTGCAAATATTTTCATGCTCACGACTAGCACAACACTTCATTGATTATTAACCTGAACTCGAAAATCTATTTCTCATTTCCACAACATTATATGATCACGCCATCACTCATACAAAATACTTACCGTAGCGTTGTCCTGCAGAATGGTTAGAAGACATAGGTTTCAAAGTATATATCAACTCGATTATGCAACAATCAATGCATCAATCAATTAACACTTAGGCAACGATATGGGCATCTCAGGTTCAACCTTATGCAACTTTTCTACCCTTTCTCTCATATACCCTCAGGGTTTTCCGAGTCAAACTGAGAGGGCCACTGGTTCGGTGTGAGGGGGCCCCTAACTCAAACCTTACCTCAGTGTGCTCCTAACAGTTCTATCCCGGTGTTCATTTTAATTAGACACATCCTAGGTTCATTGGGTTAATTGGTTTAGGCCTGAGGATCGTTCGCTCTGATACCACTTTGTAACACCCCGGTTTATAAAAGAAGTCCTCGTCAAGACATTCTCTAATAAAACGGACTGTTACCATCTCGGTTTCCCGAGGTAGTGAATAACAAATTAAACTCCAAGGCAATTTATGTAATATTTTAGCTTAAGTATTACAAACCTCTTTTCAACTCGATTACAAGAACTGTCATAAATAAAAGTGAAAGTCTTCTATATGATGATCTAGCCACTAAGTCGTCTGATCCAATGTCTCACGCCCATCAAGCTCCCGTCCTATCTCTTAAACCTGTCAAGTCTGCTCCCCATAAAACGGATCATCACAGGTGTTCACGAATACACAGGGTCAACCACGAGGTTGAGTAGGGAAAACAAAATAAGTACGACAACAAAATACATAACTCCATTTTCAATTCGTCACATACTCCACCTCTCCGTATCACAGACCCTGAATAATAACTCCCACACCATAACAGTAACTTCCACACCATATCAATAACTTCCACACCATATCAATAACTTCCACACCATGTCACAGACCCTGAATATCACAGACCCTGAATAATCTCCACACCGTAACAGTAACTTCCACACCATATCAATAACTTCCACACCATATCAATAACTTCCACACCATGTCACTGCACCAAATATCACAGGACCACGAATATCACAGACCACAATATCACAGGACCACAATATCACAAAAATTTCAATATCACAGGACCACTGAATATCTCTCGCTCCATATCACCACATGATAGGATATGCATAACATAACAAAATTAATCAACATTATAAATAATATCACATGTCGTTTCTTAAGTGAAATATAAACCAAATCTCCTTATTCCCCGTCTCCAATGCATATGAACGCCCAAGAGATTTAATGCAATGCAATATGTAAATAAGTCATGAATCGATAATCCTAAAGTCATGCCGCTTACCCGATGTTGTGATATCTTACTCAATACGATCAAATCAGTCAATCACCTTTCCCAATATAAATGATAATATAAATCAACCACCGCGAATTCAGCCAACACAATTCAACAATAACGATAATAGGACAAGTGTAGTTCCCCTACCTCAAGTGCCAAAGAAATCCAATTAAGCGATTAAGCGGTCCCAAAACAAAGCAATGAATTGGATTATCGATCCTTCACGAATCCGCCACCTAAAACAATTACAATATTTATAATTACCGACTACTAAATATAGGGATCTCTCAATTAGAAGTCTTCCCGAAATACAATCCCGACACCAACTTATGCCCGGCTGATAATTAAAATAACCCGATTAGTATTTGACCCAACTTTCCCAAAATAGAAAGTTATTAAGGTATAATTTCTTAAAATGGAAACCTTCCCGATATAGTAACTTTTCTCTTTTAACAAACCCGGCTCAAAACCCGACTTGAATTATTTAACCTACTCGGAATTAAATTGGATAACTAATATGATAATTAAATGAATTATACGGGGTATAAATACCCGAATCAATTCCTTAAACAACTTAAACAATCCCGTCTCAAAACCCGTCTCCAATCATTTAACTATTATTAATTATTATTTTATTTTAGATACTCGGAAATTAAATCAATTGATAATTAAAGGATTAAACGGATTATTCGATTAAGAGAAACCCGAATTAATTATTTGAATAACTCAACAATACCAACTCAACCCGTCTTTAATTATTTAAGTACTTGGAAGTAATTAATTAAGAATAAGATCAAATAACGAATCTAACTTATGAAAACCCGTTTCAAAAACCAAAACAGCCCGACTCAACCACCCACACTTCGCTCTCGCCCACACCCTTCAAACACCACCTGAACCACCGTCCTAACCACCAGCCGTGGTCCCCACTCTGCCCCAGCCACCAACGGCCACCCCCACCTGGGGTCGACTGCCGCCGGCGAGGTGAACCACGGCCGCCATTTGGCCTGGTTCACCACCACGCATCACCAACACTCCTCGTTCTCAATCTGACCACCACCGCAACTTCCCACCAAACACTATTCTAACACCGCCAATCTGTTCGCCGCCAACCCATGCCCACAGACACCACAGCACCACCGTTTCGACCTCCCCCTAGTCCACGGTGGTGCTACCCAAAGCTCACCTGTCTCAAACTCCCCTGAAAACCCGTATTATTAACCCGTTTGTTACCCCTATCAAAGCCGCCTCTCACAGTTACCAACACCGACTAAAACCACCCTAACCACCACCCCTACTCTCGTCCCTTACCACCCTACCCCCTTACCCTTCCAACAACCACCAGCAATGTCCCAACAAGACACAAACAACCCTCAAAAACCCGACAGAAAATAATAAAAACAGAGAAGAAGGTTGTGCTCATACCCTTTTCCTGCCGCCACATTAACCACCAGGCTTGCCACCGGACGTCGACAACCGCCCTTAGCTCCTCCCTGCTGCGCCGCCAACAGACACGACCACTCTCTCTCTCTCTAAGCGTGAAGATAGAAGTTGGAGCTGATGAAAGGAGGGAGGCGGCTGAGGTCGTGTGTAATCATGGCAGAAAATGGGTAGGGGTTGTCAGGTTTAATAAGGAAGAAGGGAAGCAAGGGGGTATGGGTTGTATAGATGTTGGTGTAGGCGTGGAGTATGGGTTGCATAGGTCCCATAAAAATAATCAAGCATGCCTATTTCTTGTCTCATGGGCACGAAACACCACCCTAATACGGTTTCCCATAATTATTTTGGGTCCGATGTTTAATTATTTAGTTTACCTTTCGAATCCTTATAAACCCGTCTTAATTAACTTAGCTCGATAACTTAACATAATTCTCGACTAATAATTAACCCGACATAACTAGCAATATAAATGTATAATAATTAATATAAAATAATATCTGTTTAATTAATTTTATTATATAAAAAATACGGGGTATTACATCATCTAAAGAGCAACCACTATTAACAAGTTTTTTTACAACCACCTAAATAACAATCTCGTGCAATTTGCACGGGTATAAAACTAGTAGGAATAAACAATTTTAAAAACTCTACCTATATTTGTCTACATTATGAATACACAAATTTTCATATCCGTCTTAAAGTTAAGACAAGTTAAGTATGCTCATATGAAATGAATAAGACAAATGGATAAGCATAATGCATGGGAAAAACGCCTAATTAGGATATTTTTCATTTCTTTCTCTCCACTTCCGCTCTAATACACGCATATTTTAATATATTTTCTCTTTTTATTTATTAAAACTTTAATTTTATGAATTGATTGTAACTATTGGATCATCACAAATTTTAATCTGAACCATTTATAAGAAACTAGTGTAGATCCCGCGCAAATGCGCGGTAAATACAGGCCTTTAATTTTTAATGTATTAGTTATAGATTTTAGATTTATATCTTGCGAATTTTTATAAAAAATAACTAATATTAAAATTAATCAAAAGAATTGAATAATTCCATAAATTGTGTTTTTTATGAAAAAATTTTAACTGCATCAATTTTTTTAAAAAAATCTTTTTTTCGTCATGAAGTTAATAATAGGAGATACAGTTTTTATGTATAGATTATTTTAAATGAAAAATTAGTTTTATACATGAAAATCTAATTTGTTTCCATATAAAAGTTTGAGCACTTTGGAGGGAAAACTTTAGAGAAGTTATATTCTCTTAGTATATAAGAGGATTTATACTTTTAAAATTTGCACCTCATTAATATTTATCAGTTCACTCTCCATTGTATTTTGATATGAAACAAAAAAAAATTGAAATAGAAACATAATAAAAAAATTTATTTAAGTTGTGATTTTTTTTTTGTCACAAAGCTAATAGTAAGCATGTGTCAAGTTATTCTCTACAGTAATAATTATTGTATTACTGAAAAATTTAGCAGCTTATATTTTATAATTTAATATCAATTTTATTTTATTTTAATGAAAAAAATCATAATTATGAATTTATTTAAAAAATTAGAGTTTATTTATAAGAATATATTTACAGAATTTATTTTCGCAGTACATTTTTTACTCATTATAGTAAATTTTGCACCAAATTTTCCATTTGTCTGCCCCTGACTAAATATTCCAAACCTAATTCTCTCTACTCTTTCTCTATTGTTGAATCCTTAACCTCTTTCAAACTCCATCTAATTCTTCAATTATTTGAATGATTATTCAAGTATATAGCCGTACTTAATTCATTAATCCATTATTATCAATTGAATTGACTCTCTGTTATAGGTTTTTTATCTTTTAATTTCTAATTAGGGTTATGTTGAAATTAATTAAGGGCTAATTGGGGTGCGATGGTGACGGTATTAGTGTAATTGGATGTTGTCGGCGACATGAGTAAGCCCCGCCGACAAAAAGGACGACAGAGGTAATCGCCATAACCGTTCAACGGAGTCAAGTACTGCATTTAAAGAAAAATAGCACTAAATGTCGTAGTAGAGCAATTAACAATAGTCTTCAACATAGTAATGTCCACGTAGTACAACAATAAAATAGCCTTCCTGCCCACTCAAACCCATAGTGCAACCCCACAGTCGGCGACCTAATCGGTCGGCAAACCACCTCCCTCTAACGTCGACAACAGTTATTAGGGTGTGGGTGCGTAAAATAGGAGGAAAATGGGTGTGTGAAATTAAGATGATAGATTAGAGAGAAATTAGAGAGGGAAAATGGGAGGGGGAAATGAGAAGGGTATTATTGTCAACAGTGTACTGTAATGATTAAAATTTGTACTGCGAAAATCAACACCCTATATTTATTGAAAAGATAATAATGTAATGAAAGAAAATTTTATTTATTACCTTATTTAGTTAGATGCTTTTTGGAGGGAAAATTAAGAGAATTTTTATTTTCTTAGTAGTAGGGGGATGAAGGTTCATTTTTTTTGAAGAAATGGAAAGAATCCGAACTGTTAAACGCTCTCGACTTAGTGAATCCTTGTCACACGCATTACCATTATGCCAAAATTACTTTCAATAAACTTTTTTTTTTTTTACCAAAATTGATTGGTGCGAAAGATAAAGACTCTTATCTCTTAAACGAGTGATACTATTGATAGAGGATACTCTTAGAATCCTAAAAAAAATAAAAACATGTAGACATGTAGACATGTAGTGCATCATAATTAATAAAAAAGGAAAAATATTAAAGCATTATCTTGTTTGTATCACCCACCAACTTAAAACATTGTAATTTCTTCGTGTTTGACGCCCCTGAAATTGAGCATGCTTGATTCAGGAAGCAAGCATCCTGAAAATGGTATCCATCTATTTGATGGTGTAGGTTTGAAGTGTTATGGTAGTTTTAGTATGGAAACAAATGGTGTTCAAATAGAATCTCATGACAATAACACACATGGTGGCCTGGGTTAGAGTTAAGGTTTGGAGTTGTTGGATTTGCCTGAAAGCTTTTATGAATTGTCTTTGAAAGACGATTTAGTTGAGCAAAAAGCAGAGTTGGAGGTTCAAAAGGGTATTATTGTCATTCCAGAGGAGACACTATTATTGACACCGACACACTCAATTCAATACAGTGACACTGACACTACTGGTAAGTAAGAGAGAGAGTGGTAAGAGTGGTAGTGGTAGTGGTAGCTGCCTTTGTCATCATAATCATCAACTAGTATAAAATCATCACTCTCTAATCTAATCTCTATTGCATTCCCTTCAACATTTGATCTTTTGCAGCGATTAGCCTTTCTCATTCCTGAATCTCTCTAACTAATCAAAGGTACAACTACTACTACTACTACTACTACTACTACTACTACATTCTTCTTCTCTTTTACTTTTCATCTAATTAATTAATTGCTGCTTTTCATTTTTATTAATCTACCTGTCATTTCCGAATTCAAATAGGGATCATATTGTGGTATTGTTTATTGAATTCTGTAATGCTGTTTAACAGATACTGACAGACAAATAGGGATCATATTGTTTACTGTACCGGGTATGGGCATGGGGAGGAATAGCCGGGTTGATGGGAGGAAGTCGTCAAAGTATTGTTCCACCATACTTATTGTTGTTATGGTAACAGCTTGTTTAATTGGGGCCTGGATCATGATGCCATCACTTGTGGATCCTCTAGGAATCACTAACAAACTCACCCAGGATACCTCTACCCACTTTAATCATAATCATAATCATAATCACTTTATTCCAGAGGAAATCGTGGTGGTAGACAACACTTCAGAAGAAATCGTAAATGATGAGCATGGATCCACAGAAACAACTGACCAAAGTCAATCTACTGAGGATGACAGTTATAATAGTTCAAACCAGAAGACGGAGGAGGAGGAGATACAAACGCAAGTTGGTCATGATGGAAACAAACATCTAAATGAGGAGGAGTCTACTGATGAAACAACCTCAAAAGCTGCCTCCAAGAATCAGCCTGAAATATTGAAAGAAACTTCTACTCAGATCGGGGCTTGGTCCACTCAATCAAAAGAGTCCCACAAACACAAGGAGTCTGTCAAGGCAAATAAATATAAGTGGAAGCTTTGTAATGTCACTGCTGGCTCAGACTATATCCCTTGTCTTGATAACATCCAAGCTATTACAAAACTCCCTTCTACAAGTCACTATGAACACCGCGAGAGGCACTGCCCTGATCAACCTCCTTCCTGTCTCGTTTCCCTGCCTCAAGGATATAAGACTTCTGTCAAATGGCCCAAATGTAGGGAAAAGGTAGGTATATATGCTTATTACATTCACTCATTCCTACTTTTGTCCTGCTCATAACAACTCACACCCTTCACTTGTGATTTATTTATGCAGATATGGTTCGCCAATGTACCCCATATCAAGCTTGCACAAGTCAAGGGCCATCAGAATTGGGTACAAGCTTCAGGGGAATACCTTACTTTTCCTGGTGGAGGCACTCAATTTACGCATGGTGCTCTACATTACATTGATTTCATTCACAAGGTCATAAATTTGCTAATGCCATTTTAATCATGCACTTATCTATGCCTATTGGATTGCACCAAAAGTTTATTATTTTATATTGTTTTGAGTTCAGACAGTTTCTGATATTGCATGGGGAAAGCAAACTCGTGTCATATTGGATGTTGGATGTGGTGTGGCAAGCTTTGGAGGTTATCTTTTTGACAGAGACGTCATCGCTATGTCACTGGCTCCCAAAGATGAGCACGAAGCCCAAGTACAGTTTGCTCTTGAGAGAGGAATACCTGCAATCTCTGCTGTCATGGGTACAAAAAGATTACCCTTCCCCAGTATGGTTTTTGATATTGTCCACTGTGCACGTTGCAGAGTCCCCTGGCATATTGAAGGTCACATCCATCTTCTACTCGAGCTCTTGATTTTCAATATATTTAAAAATTTTCGTCCATTCTAAAGCTAGTTTTAATTAGGTGGTAAACTCCTTTTGGAGCTGAACCGTGTATTGCGACCTGGCGGCTTTTTTGTGTGGTCCGCTACCCCAGTTTACCGAAGTGATACAGAGGATGTTGCCATATGGAAAGGTGCTTTAGCTTGCTGACTTAATCTTCTCCTTTACACTGCTATGAAATTTGGAACAGAGATCTAAAGTCTAAACTGCTATGTAGCTATGTCGAAGCTAACAAAGTCAATGTGCTGGGAGCTGCTAAAAATCGGAAAGGATAAAGTGAATGGAGTATCTGCAGCTGTATACAGAAAGCCTACTTCTAATGACTGCTATGAAGAGAGAACAAGAAATGAACCTCCACTTTGTGAAGAATCTGATGACCCAAATGCAGCATGGGATGTGTCATTGCAGGCATGCATGCACAAGATACCAACACATCCATCCGAACGAGGTTATGAATGGCCTGCTAAATGGCCATTGAGGTTGGAGAAACACCCTTACTGGTTACAGGATTCTGAGGTTGGAGTATATGGTAAAGCAGCACCTAAGGATTTCGTTGATGACTACAAGCATTGGAAACTTGTGTTTGAGAACTCGTATCTCAATGGTATTGGCATTGACTGGTCTTCTGTAAGGAATGTCATGGACATGAGAGCTGTTTACGGAGGGTAAGTTATCCAACTCTTTTTTTAACTCCACCCATCAATTACCTCTACTACTTTTTTCTTTGGTTGTACATAAAAAAAATACAAATAATACTTTCCTTTTTCAGGTTTGCAGCTGCACTCAAGGACATGAAATTGTGGGTCATGAATGTAGTTCCACTCACTTCATCTGACACCCTGCCAATTATATATGAACGCGGTTTATTTGGAATATATCACGACTGGTGCGAATCATTTAATACTTATCCAAGAACATATGATCTTCTCCACGCAGATCACCTTTTCTCTGATATCAAAAAAAGGTCGGACTAGCTTTTTTGTGAAATGATAACCTGATCTGCATATTCTTTGACGGTTTTGATAATGTTTTTTTTTTTTTTTTTTTTTTTCTATCAGGTGCGAGTTTGTGGCCGTGATGGCAGAAGTGGACAGAATCTTGAGGCCAGAAGGGAGGTTGATTGTAAAAGATGACGCTGAAACGATAGCGGAGGTTGAGGCCATGGCCAAATCTCTACACTGGAAGATTCACTTCACTCTTTCCAAGGAAAATGAAGGATTGGTTTCGGTTCAGAAGACAAAATGGCGACCATCGGAGGTGGAAACAATTACTTCAGCCATAGCTTAAATTTAATGGGTGGGGTTAGTTGATACCTCTATATATGATTGTTGAATAGGCATACAAATTCTGTTATCATAGTGGAAGTGAAACTGAAGCATCCAATACTTGTAATCTTGTTCGCTTGTTTCCTGTTAGTTTTTGTTCCAATGCTTGTAATCATCAAGAAAAGGGTTTACCATAAACAATCGCAAATGTTGATCGATTAATAGTCATAGATGGTGTTCGGTTGTAAGCAAACTCGACATTTGCTAATCACATATCCCAAATACATTATTCGAATATTAAAATTGAAAAATTACTGTACAAAAAGAGTAACTACTCGTCTACACTCTACACCCCATTCCTCTGATCACTTGAATGTATACGGTTTTAAAATCGACTTATATATATAAACAAACTTATACAAAATAGAAATGGTTTATTATATTTATTTACAAAGAGTAAAGAATAAAGATTAGGTTTTGTTCATGTTGATCTTGTTGGTGGTGTACAGATGGTGAAATAAATTCTTATTTCTTTAGCAACAGCAGTACAACTTTTTGATACACTTACAAATTTGTATATACAAGTTTCAATAGAGCAACAATTGTGCCTACCCTTTCTACCTACATTTGGGGTGGGGGGTGGGGGAGCAGCCAATATGAAAAATGCATAAATTCTAGCAACTATACACATCAAAGCACTAAATTAGTCTCCTTGTAATTAACTAAGCGTCTCGGACTCTTTCTGCCTTAGGACGACACCCCCACAAGGCCACAACCACCCACATTTCCTATGCAGCAGGTCAAGAGTCTCAAGACAAATGATCAGGCGGGTCAAGTTCTCTGGAGACACAAATGGTCGAAGAGAAGAAAAAATAGCCATCTACAGAAAAAAAAAATAAAAAAATAAAAACCTTTACTCCCTATGTATAGTTGAGAAATCGGAAACTGCATGTCTCGTCTCAATCGAAGCTTAATGAGCGGCTCCACCTGCCTCGGAGATACTCTTCTAGTGATACATGTTCGGTGCTGCCTATGGATAGGGAGTCGTCCTCAATGTCGAGCAAAGCCAGATTCAGGTGGGATTGGATATCTGGCTGAGGTAGACCTTCTTCATCCAGGCCGTCAATGTTGTCTAAGGCACTGACTTGTAGCCTTGCCCATTTCACAACATCAACATCGCCTTCCAGGAGCTTCAATATCTGCCTCAACCAAAAGGGCGTGAAATAAGATTTACTTGAACCGTTCATTGGTCTAGTTAGTCTAGTACGATATGAAAAGTCAATGTAGGCCACATCTACGAATGACGGAGTACAAACTCTAGAAAAGCTAATTTGAGCTCGAGCTTAGGTGGATTCGAGATCGGTTTGAAAACTGATTCCAAACTTAACATATAACTTAAGTAAAGAATCTTTATAAATTTGAAATATAAAAACAAACTTAAATAGGTTTACTGATCCAGGCCTTCGTAAGCAGGAGCTTGGCTTGGATTGGGTCGAGGTTAGATCATGCTCAAGACGAAGACATTTTTTTACCGAGTTTTAGTTGAGCTGTGACCAAACCAATTATGAGGGCTTGTCGTTCGGCACAGCTCACATGCAACCCAAGAAATGACAATACTCTAGTGCACTCCAAACGTCAGTTTACATAACAGATTATACGATTTGTGAAAACGGGGTACATTTGAAAAAACAGCAAATTTAACATCAACTGACATGAACTTATTGTTAGGCAAAGACAAATACTCTTTGCTCATCTACATGATTACCAGCTCATTTAATTAAATGAGTATCTAGATTAATCAGACAATAAACTCGTCAAATGCAATACAAAATTTGTTGCAGAAAATACTACTATGCTCGTATATTTTAACTAGCAACTTACAAGTCTCATTTGAGGCCGTGCTCGAGGTGCGCGTTTGATGCAAAGGGTAGCGGCTAAAACCATTCTCTCAATCTGGTCACGGTTATAATTACTTCCCATACAAGGATCTAGGAATCTGGAAACCTTACCCCCATTCAGAATTGGCTTAGCCTGAAGAAAATAAAATTTCACTTTGTCAAGATATAGATTTCACTTGAGAAATTGAAGGTCGTAGATTCATAATGATAAATGTTAAGACAGAGTCACCTACCCACATAACCAGACTCTCTTGGGATTTGGGTGGATCATTGCTTATAGGCCTTCTTCCAGTCAGAAGCTCAAGAAGTACAACCCCGAAGGCATAAACATCAATTTTGTCTGTCACTTTACCGTACATGAAGTATTCAGGGGCCAAGTAACTGCAGCAGTAAGTTAGACGACACAAGTTATGATCAGACAGCAGAAAGGAAGCATTTACATACCCTTAGACTTTGGTAGTCTATTAAGACCATTATTTTCTCACAATATACAATAGTTACAGCTTCATGAAATATATGTTTACATGAACAAATTTGACATTGTATATTTGTACTTTAACGTATATCTGAAGAGATTAATGGTCGATGGTAACAGTCATTTTCAAAAGAGGACAATGTGGGTTCCACACTTCCACCTTTTCCCCTCATATCTTCAATTGGAAGGTCTGAAGTTGCCAAAAGTCTGAACGAGTTCCCTACATTATTGGAGTTGAATCACCATTTAGCATGACTACTAGTCTACTAGGACTAAGGTGGGGCTCCAGCATAGTCTGAAGCTCAGACTTTGGCTTCAGCCATAAGATTTGGTTGATGATCATACGAGTTAAGAATTCAATTCACATACCCAAACGTTCCAGCCACGTCTGTGCAAGTTATATGCGATGAGGTAGATGCTCGTATAGCATATCCAAAATCAGAGAGCTGAGCAGAACAGAAGAGATAAAGGATCAGGAACATGTAAATAAGTAATGACAAAAACTGAAAACTAATTAATATCAAGCTACAAAACTCATTACCTGTGGTTCAAAATACTCTGACAATAAAATATTTGAGGACTTGACATCTCTGTGTATCACTGGTTGTGAACTGTGGTTATGAAGATAATAAAGTGCCTTAGCCACACCCAGAGCCACCTTGTATCTCTCATACGAACCAAATGCAGCAAGGTCTTTGTTAATGCCTGTCAAAACTCAAAAGTATGAATAGTTTATACTCTAATAAACATCATATCACTGACAGGAAAATTTGAGAAGTCTTTATTATAAAGTTGGTCTGTGCATTACCATGAAGATTTTCTTCAAGGCTTCCCCTGGGCAAAAGGTTGTAGACCAATAGAAGATTCCTGTCCTCAAAACAGAAGCCAAAGAGCGATATGATATTCTTGTGATGCAGGGATGTGATTATCTCAATTTCCATCACAAATTCCTTGTATACATCCTCATTTAGCTTTTTAAAGATTTTTACAGCTATTTCCTTGCCATCAGGAAGACAGCCTCGATAAACCTGACTGCTGCCTCCTTTTCCGATCAAATTTTCTGCCATCAGCAAATTCTTTCAGAACAAATCACCAAAGTTTATTAACAATTTACACAATCAAGGAAAAGCTAATATGGTTTCAGAATTCAAACCAGGTTCAAAGTTTGATGTTGCAGACTGGAGCTCCTCAAACTTGAACAGCCGACATGTTGAAGAATACTTGTCATAGAGACATTCTAATTTTCTGGGTAGGTTGTTAGAGTCAGACAATGTCTGGGTGCCCACTTGAACTAAAGTGTCACTTTGTACACCTTTACAAACACAATTGTCTTCTAAATGATGACAAATTTTGGGGGTTGAAAACGAGTTGTCAGTCCATTTTGCAAGAGATACATCTAGAGAAGAAGATGCGTTAGAATGTTTTCTTGAGGAAGATAATATACGGTGAAGGAGTGGCCAACCTGGTCCATGCTCAGGCAATTCTTTTACCAAAAATGAGAGTGAGCTTGATTCTAGTTGCAACTTTTGGGAGAGTGGTAGAGGCATAGCATCCTGATGGTGGATAGTACCATTTGGTTTGTCTGTTATGTTAATGGTTAGTGTAGACCTGTCAGGGAAAGCAGAGTTTGGAAAACAAACAGAGCAATGCTGGTCAGGAATGGTCTGAATAGGGTCAGCATCAAATTTGAGTATTGTGGATTGATGGCCATGATTCAGTTTTGAGTAGATTGTTGATGATCTCTGAAGCGCTTCCAACATATTGTTTTGTTGAAGGTTAGTGGGTCCTGAATAATGGAAAATGTTGAGAAACAAGTGTAGTTAGGTAGGAACACAAAAGAAGAGTAGCCTGAATGAAAGAATACCTTTGGAGTCCTTAGTAGCATCTCTTTGGAAGACGACCTTTCCATTACGAAGAGCAAGGACAGAACAGTCCTTAGGTAAGTTGTTTGCGCAATACTTGGCGACTGAAATGGATGAACGGATGGTATGATGTTTGGTAGCAGTGCCAAGTATAAGGGCAGTAGATGAAATAGAAGCGGCTTCACGGACTAATACTTTGCGGATAGATGAACCACGGCATATCTTAAGCTTTAGATGAACCTACCACCAAACATACATACATGATTCAAATTGTAATTCCATCACCTAAATCACTAATAACTAATTAACTAACTAACTAACTAACTAACTAACTAACTAACTAACCTGTCTCAAGTTGCAAAATCCTTCATAAACACCAAGAATAGAATCAAATGCCTTGACTAATGACAGCAACGATGATTTACCATTTTGATCAACAATTTCTATACAAAATCATTAATTAATTAACGAAACCCTTAAATGAGGAAGAATGAATTAATGAATTAATTAATAGAAAGAAAGAAAAGTACCGTTAGAGGGAAGAACATGAAGAGCAATAACAAGATCACCAGGTTGAGCAACTTTAACAAGTGACCAAGTAAGCAACTCTTTACTTTGAGCATCCATCTTCACTCCCACTATCACCGTCTTCCCGCCGTCTTCCGTCATTTTCTTGCTTCAGGAATGATCAATGATCAATAATCAATAATCAATGATCAATGATCAATAATCAATAATCAATAATCATTCCTGGGAAAATATATGCGGTTATACTCCGTAATTTATATATATATATAAATTAAATTAAATTAGATGTGGAGTATGTAGACTGTAGAGTAGTTTGGTTGTGGGTTTAAGGTTCAACCGCCGTCTGCTTGCTTATCAATATCTCCCACCAATACGCATTACTCTCACCTTATTACTTATTACCATCCAATATCCCCCCATTCTTTCATTTTCTTATTTTTACATCTTTTAATTACTCAACACGCCACCCGGATGGTGCCTTCCACCTTTATTTTACAAAATTTAGATGGTTAAGACTATTAATTCTTGTATCTTATAGTATATCTCTTCCCATTTTAAAGGACGTTGATCAAGTGCTGCCGCTTACTTCTACTTACCATTAATTTTTTTCATTAAATAAAATTACTTAAAGTTACATAACCCATAAATTTATCATTAATATATTTTTATAACATATCCTAAAATTACGATGAAATAAATTTTTAGACAAATTCAAAAATTAGTCCATCCCATCAATATTTTACTCTTATTAATGAAACAATAGTAATAACATTTCACTACTTGCCCGTAAACATTGTTACTTTCATTACTCCCGTAATTATTATGATTGTCACTCCTAGCATTAATATTGATAATTTCACTACTCCCGTTGGAATTATTGTTATCGCACTACCGTCGCATTAATATTGATAATTTCACTACTTAAAAGGCAAATTATTGTTACTTTCACTATTGCCGCATTAATATTGATTATTTCACTACTCCCGTTGTTTCTACCACTCTCACTAACCTCGTTGATAATATTATTACTTTTACTATTCAAATGAGTGATTACTATCATATAACTATATTCAATGTTACTACAACTCTTTTCTTTACGGACGAAATTACTTTCTTTTACTACTTAGGCATGCAATTTTAAGAGGATTATATATTTATGTAAATATATTACATATATGCATTAAATCATATCGAAAGAATTATGCAATATTATATATTATAGAACCTAACTTGAATTATTTATAACCTACTTATTATATTTTGTATGTTTAATAATTAACATCTCTATACATCTAATAAACTATAAAGTTTAATAAAATTGCATAGATTTTAAATTTAATATATAATTTTATTATGATAATAATTAATACCATAAGTGTGCATGTTTATAATAATTAATTATTTTATTTTAAGGAAATTGACCATCTTCTAGTCTTCTATAAATATTTAGGAAAATTACCAGATCTTAATTAATTATTTTATTTTAAGGAAATTGACCATCTTAATTAATTATTTTATTTAAGGAAATTGACCATGTTTAAGAAAATTACCAAGCTTCTATATAATTTAATTTAAACCCAAACTATATAATATTTGCATTGAGATCCCTTAATCGGGTCCATCACACGGTGCTATTGATTTTAAACTATATAGTATAATTAATTTGTATAACTTTCTTTAATTACATTGAAGTCCCTTGGTTTCTGGATTTAATATATAGTATTGATATCTCTTCCCATTTTAAAGGACGTTGATCAAGTGCTGCCCGGCTCACTTGGCCCGCTATTTAAGCGGACTTGGTTATAAAAAAATATTAGATTAATGAGTAACGGCACAAAAATAGGCCCGCGAAAATGAATGGACATGGACGGACAATGAAAAATGTCCATGGGCCGGCCGGCTAGGCCCGGATCAATTAAAAGGCAAAATTCCTTCCGTTTTAAGCAAAATTTCATTGGATAACCCTCCAAAAAAAAAAACATTGACTCTTCGTAAGTACAACGGCGAAAGCTAATCCATCACCCTAGACCATTATTCTAGATTATATGATCGAGTTGGACATTGGGCTTGTCGACTCAATGTCGCTCGTTAAGGATTTATGACCAATTAAAAGGCAAAATACCTTCCGTTTTAAGCAAAATTTATTGGATAACCCTCCAAAAAAAAGCATTGACTCTTCGTAAGTACAACGGCTAAAGCTAATCCATCACCCTAGACCATTATTCTAGACTATATCATCGAGTTGGACATTGGGTTTGTCGACTCAATGTCGCTCGTTAAGGGTTTATGACAAACTAAAAGGCCAAATTCCTTCCGTTTTAAGCAAAATTTCTGTGACACCCCCATATACCAATGAGCCTTAATAAGACCTTCCCTAGCATATAAGGGCATCACCATCTCGGTTGCCCGAGGTAAGTAATCATCAAAAGTCGATAAAAGAACATTTATAGTTATTTTACAAGTGGTACAACCAAACTACTAAAACAAAAGATACAACTCGTCAAAACTATATCAACTACTTATGTCATTACTCGTGAAGACTCATCCCGCCAAGACTCCAGCAACCATCCAAGAAAACACCTGCTAAGACTGACTGCTCACCATAAGGGATCACGGCAGACACAACAAAACCAACAAAAGACAAACCACACATGGTCAGTATTGAGGCAAGACACAACATCAACTATCAGTATACCACAAACACAACTAAGCACACACACCAGATACAACCACTCCAACCAATCACCGTCACCGACTGTCCACTGGACCAGCCCTGCCAATGGGGGGACCGCAACCGTTCTCACCAAAGCCCCGCTCATCATACTGAGCGATAACCCATGTCCCATTAATGTGCACACCCCTCCCGTGGCGGGTTCCACGGAGGGCGAAACTAGGGCGTGAAGCCACTCCCGCAAGTGACTCCACTCAGCTGAGGACGCACCTCGAGAACCAAAGACAATCAATCACAGACAGCTGCACCACAACAAGAACCAATGAAACAACACACACCAACCGATTACTATACACAATCAGCCGACTTAATGATCGATTTGGACATTGGGCTTGCCGACTTAATGTCGCTCGTTAAGGATTTATGACCAATTAAAGGCAAAATTCCTTCCGTTTTAAGCAAAATTTCATTGCATAACCCTCCAAAAAAAGCATTAACTCTTCGTAAGTACAACAGCTAAAGCTAATCCATCACCCTAGACCATTATTCTAGACTATATGATCGAGTTGGACATTGGGCTTGCCGATTCAATGTCAATTGTTAAGGATTTATGACCAATTAAAAGGCAAAATTCCTTCCGTTTTAAGCAAAATTTCATTGGATAACCCTCCAAAAAAAGCATTGACTCTTCGTAAGTACAACGGCTAAAGTTAATCCATCAGCCTAGACATTGGGCTTGCCGACTCAATGTCTCGGAACAAAATTCTCCGAAAATCACAAAGAAAGTTCCTGAGGTCAGATAAAGCGGCCACGCAAACTTTGAGTAGCAAAGGAATACATTTGGGGGTGCCGGTATACCATAACCAAGCATTCGCCGAACCTCGAATAATTGTGAAAATTGTATTAATACTCGTTATCCGAGAATGAAATCGAATAGGTGAACTCCTAATATGACCTCAGACGCGTGATAGAAAAACTAGGAGAAAATAAACAGGGTTCGGTACGACCTCCTGAACGGTTGAAGGAATCAACCAGTTCGATTTCAGCCTCAAATAACGAGCTTTAACACATTTTTCACGATAATCCGAGTTTCGGCGAATGCTGGTTTGTGGCACACCGGCACACCCAAATGTCTTTCGTTGGTGCTCAAACTTTGCGTGGCCGCTTTATCTGACCCGAGGACCTTTCTATGTGATTTCCGGAGAATTTTGTTCCGGGACCCCGGAATCCCGAAAAACCGTGTATTATTCACTTCAATTCCACTGTAGTTCGGAAGGTCGTACCGGACCCTGTTTCTTTTTCTCCCTGTTTTTCAATCACGCGTCCGAGCTCTTTTCAGGAATTAACCTGTTCGATTTCAGGAATCAATCTGTTCGATTTCAGCCTCAAATAACGAGCTTTAACACATTTTTCACGATAATCCGAGTTTCGGCGAATGCTGTTTTGTGGCACACCGGCACCCCCAAATGTCTGCCGTTGGTGCTCAAACTTTGCGTGGCTGCCTTATCTGACCCGAGAAACTATCTATGTGATTTCCGGAGAATTTTGATCCGGGATCCCGGAATCCCGAAAAACCGTGTATTATACACTTCAATTTCAGCCGTTCGGAAGGTTGTACCGCACCCTGTTTCTTTTTCTCCCTGTTTTTCAATCACGCGTCCGAGCTCTTTTCAGGAATCAACCTGTTCGATTTCAGGAATCAACCTTTTCGATTTCAGCCTCAAATAACGAGCTTTAACACATTTTTCACGATAATCCGAGTTTCGGCGAATGCTGGTTTGTGGCATACCGGCACCCCCAAATGTCTTCCGTTGGGGCTCAAACTATGCGTGGCCGCTTTATCTGACCCGAGGAAGTTTTTATGTGATTTCCGGAGAATTTTGTTCCGGGATCCCGGAATCCCGAAAAACCGTGTATTATACACTTCAATTTCAGCCGTTCGGAAGGTCGTACCAGACCCTGTTTCTTTTTCTCCCTATTTTTCAATCACGCGTCATTACTCATTTCAGGAATCAACCTATTCGATTTAAGGAATCAACCTCTTCGATTTCAGCCTCAAATAACGAGCTTTAACACATTTTTCACGATAATCCGAGTTTCGGCGAATGCTGGTTTGTGGCACACCGGCACCCCCAAATGTCTTCCGTTGGTGCTCAAACTTTGCGTGGCCGCTTTATCTGACCCGAGGAATTTTCTATGTGATTTCCGGAGAATTTTGTTCCGGGACCCCGGAATCCCGAAAAACCGTGTATTAATACACTTCAATTTCAGCCGTTCGGAAGTTCGTACCGGATCCTATTTCTTTTTCTCCCTTTTTTTCAATCACGCATCCGAGCTCATTTCAGGAATCAACCTGTTCGATTTCAGGAATCAACCTGTTCGATTTCAGCCTAAAATAACGAGCTTTAATACATTTTTCACGATAATCGGAGTTTCGGCGAATGTTGGTTTGTGGCACACGGCACCCCCAAATTTCTTCCGTTGGTGGTCAAACTTTGCGTGGCCGCTTTATCTGACCCGAGGAACTATCTATGTGATTTCCGGAGAATTTTGTTACGGGACCCCGGAATCCCGAAAAACCGTGTATTAATACACTTCAATTTCGGCCGTTCGGAAAGTCGTACCGGACCCTATTTCTTTCTCCCTGTTTTTCAATCACGCGTCCGAGCTCATTTCAGTAATCAACCTGTTCGATTTCAGGAATCAACCTGTTCGATTTCAGCCTCAAATAACGAGTTTTAACACATTTTTCACGATAATCCGAGTTTCGGCGAATGCTGGTTTGTGGCATACCGGCACCCCCAAATGTCTTCCGTTGGTGCTCAAACTTTGCGTCGCCGCTTTATCTGACCCGAGGAACTTTTTATGTGATTTTCGGAGAATTTTGTTCCGGGACCCCGGAATCCCGAAAAACCGTGTATTAATACACTTCAATTTCAGCCGTTCGGAAGTTCGTACCGGACCCTGTTTATTTTTCTCCCTTTTTTTCAATCACGCGTCCGAGCTCATTTCAGGAATCAACCTGTTCGATTTCAGGAATCAACCTGTTCGATTTGAGCCTAAAATAACGAGCTTTAATACATTTTTCACGATAATCGGAGTTTCGGTGAATGCTGGTTTGTCGCACACCGGCATCCCCAAATGTCTTCCGTTGGTGCTCAAACTTTGCGTGGCCGCTTTATCTGACCCGAGTAACTTTCTATGTGATTTCCGGAGAATTTTGTTCCGAGACCCCGGAATCCCGAAAAACCGTGTATTATACACTTCAACTTCAGCCGTTCGGAAGGACGTACCGGAACCTGTTTATTTTTCTCCCTGTTTTTCAATCACGCGTCCGAGCTCATTTCAGGAATCAACCTGTTCGATTTCACGAATCAACTTGTTCGATTTCATCCTCAAATAACGCGTTTAACACATTTTTCACGATAATCCGAGTTTCGGCGAATGCTAGATTGTGGCACACCGGCACCCCCAAGTGTCTTCTGTTGGTACTCAAACTTTGCGTGGCCTCTTTATCTGACCCGAGCAACTTTTTATGTGATTTCCGGAGAATTTTATTCCGGGACCCCGGAATCTCGAAAAACCGTGTATTATACACTTCAATTTCAGCCGTTCGGAAGGTCGTACCGGACCCTGTTTCATTTTCTCCCTGTTTTTCAATCACGCGTCCGAGCTTATTTCAGGAATCAACCTGTTCGATTTCAGCCTCAAATAACGAGCTTTAACACATTTTTCACGATAATCCGAGTTTCGGCGAATGCTGGTTTGTGGCATACCGGCACCCACAAATGTCTTCCGTTGGTGCTCAAACTTTGCGTCGCCGCTTTATCTGACCCGAGGAACTTTTAATGTGACTTCCGGAGAATTTTGTTCCGAGACCCCGGAATCCCGAAAAACCGTGTATTAATACACTTCAATTTCAGCCGTTCGGAAGGTCGTACCGGACCCTGTTTCTTGTTCTCCCTATTTTTCAATCACGCGTCCGAGCTCATTTCAGTAATCAACCTGTTCGATTTCAGAAATCAACCTGTTCGATTTCAGCTCAAATAACGAGCTTTAACACATTTTTCACGATAATCCGAGTTTCGGCGAATGTTGGTTTGTGGCACACGGCACCCCCAAATGTCTTCCGTTGGTGCTCAAACTTTGCGTGGCCGCTTTATCTGACCCGAGGAACATTCTATGTGATTTTCGAAAATTTTTGTTCCGGGACCCCGGAATCCCGAAAAACCGTGTATTATACACTTCAATTTTAGCCGTTCGGAAGGTCGTACCGGACCCTGTTTGTTTTTCTCTCTATTTTTCAATCACGGGTCCGAGATCATTTCAGAATCAACTTTGTTCGATTTCGGAATCAACCTGTTCGATTTCAACCTCAAATAACGAGCTTTAACACATTTTTCACGATAATCCAAGTTTCGGCGACTCGGTTTGTGGCACACCGGCACCCCCAAATGTCTTCCGTTGGTGCTCAAACTTTGCGTGGCGCTTTATCTGACCCGAGGAACTTTCTATGTGATTTCGGAGAATTTTGTTCCGGACCCCTAATCCCGAAAACCGTGTATTATACACTTCAATTTCAACCGTTCGGAAGGTCGTAAATCGACACTTTGTTTTTTTCTCCCTTTTTTTCAATCACGCGTCCGAGCTCATTACAGGAATCAACCTGTTTCGATTTCGAGAATCAACCTTGTTCTATTTCACCTAAAATAACGAGCTTTAATACATTTTTCACGATAATCGGAGTTTCGGCGAATGCTGGTTTGTGGCACACCGGCATCCCCAAATGTCTTCCATTGGTGCTCAAACTTTGCGTGGCCGCTTTATGTGACCCGAGGAACTTTCTATGTGATTTCCGGAGAACTTTGTTCCGGGACTCTAATCCCGAAAAAACCATGTATTATACACTTCAATTTCAGTAGTTCGGAAGGTCGTCGGGACCTGTTTAGTTTTCTCCTGTTTTTCAATCACGCGTCCGAGCTCATTTCGAGAATCAACCTTGTTCGATTTCGGAATCAACTTGTTCGATTTCATCCTCAAATAACGAGCTTTAACACATTTTTCACGATAATCCGAGTTTCGGCGAATGCTGGATTGTGGCACCCTGTCACCCCCAAATGTCTTCCGTTGGTGCTCAAACTTTGCGTCGCCGCTTTATCTGACCCAAGGAACATTCTATGTGATTTTCGAAAAATTTTGTTCCGGGACCCCGGAATCCCGAAAAACCGTGTATTATACACTTCAATTTTAGCCGTTCAGAAGGTCGTCTGGGACCCTGTTTGTTTTTCTCTCTATTTTTCAATCACGGGTCCGAGATAATTTCGAATCAACCTGCTTGTTCGATTTCACCTAAAATAACGAGCTTTAACACATTTTTCACGATAATCCAAGTTTAGTGAATTCGGTTTGTGGCACACCGGCACCCCCAAATGTCTTCCGTTGGTGCTCAAACTTTGCATGGCTGATTTATCTGACCCGAGGAACTTTCTATGTGATTTCATCAAAATTTTGTTCCGGGACCCCGGAATCCCGAAAAACCGTGTATTATACACTTCAATTTGGTAGTTCGGAAGTTCGTAATCGGACCCTATTTCTTTTTCTCCCTGTTTTTCAATCACGCGTCCGAGCTCATTTCAGAATCAACCTGTTCGATTTCAGAATCAACCCGTTCGATTTGAGCCTAAAATAACGAGCTTTAATACATTTTTCACGATAATCGGAGTTTCGGTGAATGCTGGTTTGTCGCACACCGGCATCCCCAAATGTCTTCCGTTGGTGCTCAAACTTTGCGTGACCGCTTTATCTGAACCGAGTAACTTTCTATGTGATTTCCGGAGAATTTTGTTCCGAGACCCCGGAATCCCGAAAAACCGTGTATTATACACTTCAACTTCAGCCGTTCGGAAGGACGTACCGGAACCTGTTTATTTTTCTCCCTGTTTTTCAATCACGCGTCCGAGCTCATTTCAGGAATCAACCTGTTCGATTTCACGAATCAACTTGTTCGATTTCATCCTCAAATAACGCGCTTTAACACATTTTTCACGATAATCCGAGTTTCGGCGAATGCTAGATTGTGGCACACCGGCACCCCCAAATGTCTTCCGTTGGTACTCAAACTTTGCGTGGCTGCTTTATCTGACCCGAGGAACTTTCTATGTGATTTCAGGAGAATTTTGTTCCGGGACCCCGGAATCCCGAAAAACCGTGTATTATACACTTCAATTTCACCGTTCTCGAAGGTCGTGACTGACACTTGTTTCTTTTTCTCCCTGTTTTTCAATCACGCGTCCGAGCTCATTACAGGAATCAACCTGTTCGATTTCAGGAATCAACCTGTTCTATTTCAGCCTAAAATAACGAGCTTTAATACATTTTTCACGATAATCGGAGTTTCGGCGAATGCTGGTTTGTGGCACACCGGCATCGCCAAATGTCTTCCGTTGGTGCTCAAACTTTGCGTGGCCGCTTTATCTGACCCGAGGAACTTTCTATGTGATTTCCGGAGAACTTTGTTCCGGGACCCCGGAATCCCGAAAAACCATGTATTATACACTTCAATTTCAGCCGTTCGGAAGGTCGTACCGGACCCTGTTTATTTTTCTCCCTGTTTTTCAATCACGCGTCCGAGCTCATTTCAGGAATCAACCTGTTCGATTTCAGGAATCAACTTGTTCGATTTCATCCTCAAATAACGAGCTTTAACACATTTTTCACGATAATCCGAGTTTCGGCGAATGCTGGATTGTGGCACCCTGTCACCCCCAAATGTCTTCCGTTGGTGCTCAAACTTTGCGTCGCCGCTTTATCTGACCCAAGAAACATTCTATGTGATTTTCGAAAAATTTTGTTCCGGGACCCCGGAATCCCGAAAAACCGTGTATTATACACTTCAATTTTAGCCGTTCGGAAGGTCGTACCGGACCCTGTTTGTTTTTCTCTCTATTTTTCAATCACGGGTCCGAGATAATTTCAGGAATCAACCTGTTCGATTTCAGCCTAAAATAACGAGCTTTAACACATTTTTCACGATAATCCAAGTTTCGGCGAATTCTGGTTTGTGGCACACCGGCACCCCTAAATGTCTTCCGTTGGTGCTCAAACTTTGCATGGCTTATTTATCTGACCCGAGGAACTTTCTATGTGATTTCATCAAAATTTTGTTCCGGGACCCCGGAATTCCGAAAAACCGTGTATTATACACTTCAATTTCGGCCGTTCGGAAGTTCGTACCGGACCCTATTTCTTTTTCTCCCTTTTTTTCAATCACGCGTCCGAGCTCATTTCAGGAATCAACCTGTTCGATTTCAGGAATCAACCTGTTCGATTTGAGCCTAAAATAACGAGCTTTAATACATTTTTCACGATAATCGGAGTTTCGGCGAATGCTGGTTTGTGGCATACCGGCACCCCCAAATGTCTTCCGTTGGTGCTCAAACTTTGCGTCGCCGCTTTATCTGACCCGAGGAACTTTTTATGTGATTTCCGGAGAATTTTGTTCCGGGACCCCGGAATCCCGAAACACCGGGTATTAATACACTTCAATTTCAGCCGTTCGGAAGGTCGTACCGGACCCTGTTTCTTTTTCTCCCTATTTTTCAATCACGCGTCCGAGCTCATTTCAATAATCAACCTCTTCGATTTCAGGAATCAACCTGTTCGATTTCAGGAATCAACCTGTTCGATTTCAGCCTCAAATAACGAGCTTTAACACATTTTTCACGATAATCCGAGTTTCGGCGAATGTTGGTTTGTGGCACACGACACCCCCAAATGTCTTCCGTTGGTGCTCAAACTTTGCGTGGCCGCTTTATCTGACCCGAGGAACATTCTATGTGATTTTCGAAAATTTTTGTTCCGGGACCCCGGAATCCCGAAAAACCGTGTATTATACACTTCAATTTTAGCCGTTCGGAAGGTCGTACCGGACCTTGTTTGTTTTTCTCTCTATTTTTCAATCACGGGTCCGAGATCATTTCAGGAATCAACCTGTTCGATTTCAGGAATCAACCTGTTCGATTTCAGCCTAAAATAACGAGCTTTAACACATTTTTCACGATAATCCAAGTTTCGGCGAATTCTGGTTTGTGGCACACCGGCACCCCCAAATGTCTTTCGTTGGTGCTCAAACTTTGCGTGGCTGCTTTATCTGACCCGAGTAACTTTCTATGTGATTTCAGGAGAATTTTGTTCCGGGACCCCGGAATCCCGAAAAACCGTGTATTATACACTTCAATTTCAGTCGTACGGAAGGTCGTACTGGACCCTGTTTCTTTTTCTCCCTGTTTTTCAATCACGCGTCCGAGCTCATTATAGGAATCAACCTGTTCGATTTCAGGAATCAACCTGTTCTATTTCAGCCTAAAATAACGAGCTTTAATACATTTTTCACGATAATCGGAGTTTCGGCGAATGCTGGTTTGTGGCACACCGGCATCCCCAAATGTCTTCCGTTGGTGCTCAAACTTTGCGTGGCCGCTTTATCTGACCCGAGGAACTTTCTATGTGATTTCCGGAGAACTTTGTTCCGGGACCCCGGAATCCCGAAAAACCATGTATTATACACTTCAATTTCAGCCGTTCGGAATGTCGTACCGGACCCTGTTTACTTTTCTCCCTGTTTTTCAATCACGCGTCCGAGCGCATTTCAGGAATCAACCTGTTCGATTTCAGAAATCAACTTGTTCGATTTCATCCTCAAATAACGAGCTTTAACACATTTTTCACGATAATCCGAGTTTCGGCGAATGCTGGATTGTGGCACCCTGTCACCCCCAAATGTCTTCCGTGGGTACTCAAACTTTGGGTGGCCGCTTTAACTGACCCGAGCAACTTTTTATGTGATTTCCGGAGAACTTTATTCCGGGACCCCGGAATCCCGAAAAACCGTGTATTAATACACTTCAATTTCAGCCGTTCGGAAGGTCGTACCGGATCCTGTTTCTTTTTCTCCCTATTTTTCAATCACGCGTCCGAGATCATTTCAGTAATCAACCTGTTATATTTCAGGAATCAACCTGTTCGATTTCAGCCTAAAATAACGAGTTTTAACACATTTTTCACGATAATCCAAGTTTCGGCGAATTCTGGTTTGTGGCACACCGGCACCCCCAAATGTCTTCCGTTGGTGCTCAAACTTTGCATGGCTGCTTTATCTGACCCGAGGAACTTTCTATGTGATTTCATCAAAATTTTGTTCCGGGACCCCGGAATTCCGAAAAACCGTGTATTATACACTTCAATTTCGGCCGTTCGGAAGTTCGTAATCTGGACCCTATTTCTTTTTCTCCCTGTTTTTCAATCACGCGTCCGAGCTCATTTCAGAATCAACCTTTGTTCGATTTGAGAATCAACCCGTTCGATTTCACCCTAAAATAACGAGCTTTAATACATTTTTCACGATAATCGGAGTTTCGGCGAATGTTGGTTTGTGGCACACGGCACCCCCAAATTTCTTCCGTTGGTGCTCAAACTTTGCGTGGCCGCTTTATCTGACCCGAGGAACTATCTATGTGATTTCCGGAGAATTTTGTTCCGGGACCCCAGAATCCCGAAAAACCGTGTATTAATACACTTCAATTTCGGCCGTTCGGAAAGTCGTACCGGACCCTATTTCTTTCTCCCTGTTTTACAATCACGCGTCCGAGCTAATTTCAGTAATCAACCTGTTCGATTTCAGGAATCAACCTGTTCAATTTCAGCCTCAAATAACGAGCTTTAACACATTTTTCACGATAATCCGAGTTTCGGCGAATGCTGGTTTGTGGCACACCGGCTCCCCCAAATGTCTTCCGTTGGTGCTCAAACTTTGCATGGCCGCTTTATCTGACCCGAGGAACTATCTATGTGATTTCCGGAGAATTTTGTTCCGGGATCCCGGAATTCCGAAAAACCGTGTATTATACACTTCAATTTCAGCCGTTCGGAAGTTCGTAACGGACCCTGTATATTTTTCTCCCTTTTTTTCAATCACGCGTCCGAGCTCATTTCAGGAATCAACCTGTTCGATTTCAGGAATCAACCTGTTCGATTTGAGCCTAAAATAACGAGCTTTAATACATTTTTCACGATAATCGGAGTTTCGGTGAATGCTGGTTTGTGGCACACCGGCATCCCCAAATGTCTTCCGTTGGTGCTCAAACTTTGCGTGGCCGCTTTATCTGACCCGAAGAACTATCTATGTGATTTCCGGAGAATTTTGTTCCGGGACCGGAATCCCAAAACCGTGTATTAATACACTTGATTTGGCCGTTCGGAAAGTCGTCGGACCTGTTTCTTTTTCTCCCTGTTTTTCAATCACGCGTCCGAGCTCATTTCAGTAATCAACCTGTTCGATTTAAGGAATCAACCTGTTCGATTTCAGCCTCAAATAACGAGCTTTAACACATTTTTCACGATAATCTGAGTTTCGGCGAATGTTGGGTTGTGGCACACGGCACCCCCAAATGTCTTCCGTTGGTGCTCAAACTTTGCGTGGCCGCTTTATCTGACCCGAGGAACATTCTATGTGATTTCCGAAGAATTTTGTTCCGGGACCCCTGAATCCCGAAAAACCGTGTATTATACACTTCAATTTCAGCCGTTCAGAAGGTCGTACCGGACCCTGTTTCTTTTTCTCCCTTTTTTTCAATGACGCGTCCGAGCTCATTTCAGGAATCAACCTGTTCGATTTAAGGAATCAACCTGTTCGATTTCAGCCTAAAATAACGAGCTTTAATACATTTTTCACGATAATCGGAGTTTCGGCGAATGTTGGTTTGTGGCACACGGCACCCCCAAATGTCTTCCGTTGGTGCTCAAACTTTGCGTGGCCGCTTTATCTGACCCGAGGAACTACCTATGTGATTTCCGGAGAATTTTGTTCCGGGATCCCGGAATCCCGAAAAACCGTGTATTAATACACTGCAATTTCAGCCGTTCGGAAGGTCGTAACGGACCCTGTTTTTTTTTCTCCCTGTTTTTCAATCACGCGTCTGAGCTCTTTTCAGGAATCAACCTGTTCGATTTCAGGAATCAACCTGTTCGATTTCAGCCTAAAATAACGAGCTTTAATAAATTTTTCACGATAATCGGAGTTTCGGTGAATGCTGGTTTGTGGCACACCGGCATCCCCAAATGTCTTTCGTTGGTGCTCAAACTTTGCGTGGCCGCTTTATCTGACCCGAGGAACTTTCTATGTGATTTCCGGAGAATTTTGTTCCGGGACCCCGGAATCCCGAAAAACCGTGTATTATACACTTCAATTTCAGCCGTTCGGAAGGTCGTACCGGACCCTGTTTCTTTTTCTCCCTGTTTTTCAATCACGCGTCCGAGCTCATTTTAGTAATCAACCTGTTCGATTTCAGGATTCAACCTGTTCGATTTCAGCGTAAAATAACGAGCTTTAACACATTTTTCACGATAATCGGAGTTTCGGCGAACTCTGGTTTGTGGCACACCGGCACCCCCAAATGTCTTCCGTTGGTGCTCAAACTTTGCGTGGCTGCTTTATCTGACCCGAGGAACTTTCTATGTGATTTCCGGAGAATTTTATTCCGGGACCCCGGAATCCCGAAAAACCGTGTATTAATAGATTTCAATTTCAGCCGTTCGGAAGGTCGTACCGGACCCTGTTTCTTTTTCTCCCTATTTTTCAATCACGCGTCCGAGCTCATTTCAGTAATCAACCTGTTCGATTTCAGGAATCAACCTGTTCGATTCCAGCCTCAAATAACGAGCTTTAACACATTTTTCACGATAATCCGAGTTTCGGTGAATGTTGGTTTTTGGCACACGGCACCCCCAAATGTCTTCCGTTGGTACTCAAACTTTGCGTGGCCGCTTTATCTGACCCGAGGAACATTCTATGTGATTTACGAAGAATTTTGTTCCGGGACCCCGGAATCCCGAAAAACTGTGTATTATACACTTCAATTTCAGCCGTTCGGAAGGTCGTACCGGACCCTGTTTGTTTTTCTCCCTATTTTTCAATCACGGGTCCGAGATCATTTCAGGAATCAACCTGTTCGATGTCAGGAATCAACCTGTTCGATTTCAGCCTAAAATAACGAGCTTTAACACATTTTTCACGATAATCCGTGTTTCGGCGAATTCTGGTTTGTGGCACACCGGCACCCCCAAATGTCTTCCGTTGGTGCTCAAACTTTGCGTGGCTGCTTTATCTGATTTGAGGAACTTTCTATGTGATTTCCGGAGAATTTTATTCCGAGACCCCGGAATCCCGAAAAACCGTGTATTAATACACTTCAATTTCAGCCGTTCGGAAGGTCGTACCGGACCCTGTTTCTTTTTCTCCCTATTTTTCAATCACGCGTCATTACTCATTTGAGGAATCAACCTATTCGATTTCAGGAATCAACCTCTTCGATTTCAGCCTTAAATAACGAGCTTTAACACATTTTTCACGATAATCCGAGTTTCGGCGAATGCTGGTTTGTGGCACACCGGCACCCCCAAATGTCTTCCGTTGGTGCTCAAACTTTGCGTGGCTGCTTTATCTGACCCGAGGAACTTTCTATGTGATTTCTGGAGAATTTTGTTCCGGGACCCCGGAATCCCGAAAAACCGTGTATTATACACTTCAATTTCAGTCGTTCGGAAGGTAGTACCGGACCCTGTTTCTTTTTCTCCCTGTTTTTCAATCACGCGTCTGAGCTCATTACAGGAATCAACCTGTTCGATTTCAGGAATCAACCTGTTCGATTTCAGCCTAAAATAACGAGTTTTAACACATTTTTCACGATAATCGGAGTTTCGGCGAATGCTTGTTTGTGGCACACTGGCACCCCCAAATGTCTTCCGTTGGTGGTCAAACTTTGCGTGGCTGCTTTATCTGACCCGAAGAACTTTCTATGTGATTTCTGGAGAATTTTGTTCCGGGACCCCGAAATCCCGAAAAACCGTGTATTATACACTTCAATTTCAGCCGTTCGGAAGGTCGTACCGGACCCTGTTTGTTTTTCTCCCTTTTTTTCAATCACACGTCCGGGCTCATTTCAGGAATCAACCTGTTCGATGTCAGAAATCAACCTGTTCGATTTCAGCCTAAAATAACGAGCTTTAACACATTTTTCACGATAATCCGAGTTTCGGCGAATTCTGGTTTGTGGCACACCGGCACCCCCAAATGTCTTCCGTTGGTGCTCAAACTTTGCGTGGTTGCTTTATCTGACCCGAGGAACTTTCTATGTGATTTCTGGAGAATTTTGTTCCGGGACTCCGGAATCCCGAAAAAGCGTGTATTATACACTTCAATTTCAGCCGTTCGGAAGGTCGTACCGGACCCTGTTTCTTTTTCTCCCTGTTTTTCAATCACGCGTCCGAGCTCAATACAGGAATCAACCTGTTCGATTTCAGCCTAAAATAACGAGCTTTAATACATTTTTCACGATAATCGGAGTTTCGGCGAAGGCTGGTTTGTGGCACACCGGCATCCCCAAATGTCTTCCGTTAGTGCTCAAACTTTGCGTGGCCACTTTATCTGACCCGAGTAACATTTTATGTGATTTCCGGAGAATTTTGTTTCGGGACCCCGGAATCCCGATAAACCGTGTATTATACACTTCAATTTCAAATAGTTTGGAAGGTCGTCTGGGACCACTGTTTATTTTTCTCCTGTTTTTCAATCACTCGTCCGAGATCATTTCAGAATCAACCTTTGTTCGATTTCACCTAAAATAACGAGCTTTAACACATTTTTCACGATAATCCGAGTTTCGGCGACTGCTGGTTTGTGGCACACCGGCACCCCAAATGTCTTCCGTTGGTGCTCAAACTTTGCGTGGCCGCTTTATCTGACCGAAGAACTTTCTATGTGATTTCCGGAGAATTTTGTTCCGGGACCGGAATCCCGAAAAACCGTGTATTATACACTTCAATTTCAAATTGTTCGGAAGGTCGTCATGCGGACCACTGTTTCTTTTTCTCCCTGTTTTTCAATCACACGTCCGAGCTCATTACAGGAATCAACCTGTTCGATTTCAGCCTAAAATAACGAGCTTTAATGCATTTTTCACGATAATCGGAGCTTCGGCGAATGCTGGTTTTTGGCACACCGGTATCCCCAAATGTCTTCCGTTGGTGCTGAAACTTTGCGTGGCCGCTTTATCTGACCCGAGTAACTTTTTATGTGATTTCCGGAGAATTTTTTTCCGGGACCCCGGAATCCCGAAAAACCGTGTATTATACACTTCAATTTCAGCCGTTCGGAAGGTCGTACCGGACCCTGTTTGTTTTTCTCCCTATTTTTCAATCACGGGTCCGAGATCATTTCAGAATCAACCTGTTCGATGTCGGAATCAACCTCGTTCGATTTCAAATTTTAAAATAACGAGCTTTAACACATTTTTCACGATAATCCGAGTTTCGGCGAATTCTAGTTTGTGGCACACCGGCACCCCCAAATGTCTTCCGTTGGTGCTCAAACTTTGCGTGGCTGCTTTATCTGACCCGAGGAACTTTCTATGTGATTTCTGGAGAATTTTGTTCCGGGACCCCTGAATCCCGAAAAACCGTGTATTATACACTTCAATTTCAGCCGTTCGGAAGGTCGTACCGGACCCTGTTTCTTTTTCTCCTTGTTTTTCAATCACGCGTCCGAGCTCATTACAGGAATCAACCTGTTCGATTTCAGCCTAAAATAACGAGCTTTAATACATTTTTCACGATAATCGGAGTTTCGGCGAATGCTGGTTTGTGGCACACCGGCAACCCCAAATGTCTTCCGTTGGTGCTCAAACTTTGCGTGGCCGCTTTATCTGACCCGAGTAACTTTTTATGTGATTTCCGGAGAATTTTGTTCCGGGACCCCGGAATCCCGAAAAACCGTGTATTATACACTTCAATTTCAAATGTTCGAAGGTCGTCGACCTGTTTCTTTTTCTCCCTTTTTTTCAATGACGCGTCCGAGCTCATTTCAGGAATCAACCTGTTCGATTTCCGGAATCAACCTGTTCGATTTCATCCTCAAATAACGAGCTTTAACACATTTTTCACGATAATCCGAGTTTTGGTGAATGCTGGATTGTGGCACCCCGTCACCCCCAAATGTCTTCCGTTGGTACTCAAACTTTGCGTGGCCGCTTTATCTGACCCGAGGAACATTCTATGTGATTTCCGAAGAATTTTGTTCCGGGCCCTAATCCCGAAAACCGTGTATTATACACTTCAATTTGGCCGTTCGAAAGGTCGTCGGGACCTGTTTGTTTTTATCCCTATTTTTCAATCACGGGTCCGAGATCATTTCAGGAATCAACCTGTTCGATTTCAGGAATCAACCTGTTCGATTTCAGCCTAAAATAACGAGCTTTAACACATTTTTCACGAAAATCCGAGTTTCGGCGAATTCTGGTTTGTGGCACACCGGCACCCCCAAATGTCTTCCGTTGGTGCTCAAACTTTGCGTGGCTGCTTTATCTAACCCGAGGAACTTTCTATGTGATTTACGAGAATTTTGTTCCGGACCCCGAAATCCCGAAAACCGTGTATTATACACTTTAATTTCAGCCGTTCGGAAGGTCGTACCGGACCCTGTTTCTTTTTCTCCCTGTTTTTCAATCACGCGTCCGAGCTCATTACAGGAATCAACCTGTTCGATTTCAGCCTAAAATAACGAGCTTTAATACATTTTTCACGATAATCGGAGTTTCGGCGAATGCTGGTTTGTGGCACACCGGCATCCCCAAATGTGTTCCGTTGGTGCTCAAACTTTGCGTGGCCGCTTTATCTGACCCGAGGAACTATCTATGTGATTTCCGGAGAATTTTGTTCCGGAACCCCGGAATCCCGAAAAACCGTGTATTATACACTTCAATTTCACTGTTCGGAAGGTCGTATGCGGACCACTGTTTTTTATCTCCCTGTTTTTCAATCACGCGTCCGAGCTCATTTCAGGAATCAACCTGTTCGATTTCCGGAATCAACTTGTTCGATTTCATCCTCAAATAACGAGCTTTAACACATTTTTCACGATAATCCGAGTTTCGGCGAATGCTGGATTGTGGCACTCCGTCACCCCCAAATGTCTTCCGTTGGTACTCAAACTTTGGGTGGCCACTTTATCTGACCCGAGCAATTTTTTATGTGATTTCCGGAGAATTTTGTTCCGGGACCCCGGAATCCCGAAAAACCGTGTATTATACACTTCAATTTCAGCCGTTCGGAAGGTCGATGCGGACCACTGTTTCTTTTTCTCTTTGTTTTTCAATCACGCGTCCGAGCTCATTTCAGAATCAACCTGTTCGATTTCACCTCAAATAACGAGCTTTAACACATTTTTCACGATAATCCGAGTTTCGCGAATCTTTGGTTTGTGGCACAACGGCACCCCCAAATGTCTTCCGTTGGTGCTCAAACTTTGCGTGGCCGCTTTATCTGACCCGAGGAACTATGTATGTGATTTCCGGAGAATTTTGTTCCGGACCGAATCCCGAAAAACCGTGTATTAATACACTTCAATTTCAAATGCTCGGAAGGTTGTCTGGACCACTGTTTCTTTTTCTCCTTGTTTTTCAATCACGCGTCCGAGCTCATTTCAGTAATCAACCTGTTCGATTAAGGAATCAACCTGTTCGATTTCAGCCTCAAATAACGAGCTTTAACACATTTTTCACGATAATCCGATTTTCGGCGAATGCTGGTTTGTGGCACACCGGCACCCCCAAATGTCTTACGTTGGTGCTCAAACTTTGCGTGGCCGCTTTATCTGACCCGAGAAACTATCTATGTGATTTCCGGAGAATTTTGTTCCGGGACCCCGGAATTCCGAAAAACCGTGTATTATACACTTCAATTTCAGCCGTTCGGAAATTCGTACCGGACCCTGTTTCTTTTTCTCCCTTTTTTTCAATCACGCGTCCGAGCTCATTTCAGGAATCAACCTTGTTTGATTTCGAGAATCAACCTTTGTTCGATTTCACCCTAAAATAACGAGCTTTAATACATTTTTCACGATAATCGGAGTTTCGGCGAATGTTGGTTTGTGGCACACGGCACCCCCAAATGTCTTCCGTTGGTGCTCAAACTTTGCGTGGCCGCTTTATCTGACCCGAGGAACATTCTATGTGATTTCCGAAGAATTTTGTTCCGGGACTCCGGAATCTCGAAAAACCGTGTATTAATACACTGCAATTTCAGCCGTTCGGAAGGTCGTAACGGACCCTGTTTCTTTTTCTCCCTGTTTTTCAATCACGCGTCTGAGCTCTTTTCAGGAATCAACCTGTTCGATTTCAGGAATCAACCTGTTCGATTTCAGCCTAAAATAACGAGCTTTAACACATTTTTCACGATAATCCGAGTTTCGGCGAATGCTGGTTTGTGGCACACCGGCACCCCCAAATGTCTTCCGTTGGTGCTCAAACTTTGCGTGGCCGCTTTATCTGACCCGAGTAACTTTTTATGTGATTTCCGGAGAATTTTTTTCGGGGACCCCGGAATCCCGAAAAACCGTGTATTATACACTTCAATTTCAGCCGTTCGGAAGTTCGTACCGGAGCCTGTTTCTTTTTCTCCCTTTTTTTCAATCACGCGTTCGAGCTCATTTCAGGAATCAACCTGTTCGATTTCAGGAATCAACCTGTTCGATTTCACCCTAAAATAACGAGCTTTAATACATTTTTCACGATAATCGGAGTTTCGGCGAATGTTGGTTTGTGGCACACGGCACCCCCAAATGTCTTCCGTTGGTGCTCAAACTTTGCGTGGCCGCTTTATCGACCCGAGGAACTATGTATGTGATTTCCGAGAATTTTGTTCCGGACCCCTAATCCCGAAAACCGTGTATTAATACACTGCAATTTCAGCCGTTCGGAAGGTTGTACCGGACCCTGTTTCTTTTTCTCCTTGTTTTTCAATCACGCGTCCGAGCTCATTTCAGTAATCAACCTGTTCGATTAAGGAATCAACTGTTCGATTTCACCAAAATAACGAGCTTTAACACATTTTTCACGATAATCCGATTTTCTATGAATCTTTGGTTTGTGGCACACCGGCACCCCCAAATGTCTTACGTTGGTGCTCAAACTTTGCGTGGCCGCTTTATCTGACCCGAGAAACTATCTATGTGATTTCCGGAGAATTTTGTTCCGGGACCCCGGAATTCCGAAAAACCGTGTATTATACACTTCAATTTCAGCCGTTCGGAAATTCGCACGACCCTGTTTTTCTTTTTCTCCCTTTTTTCAATCACGCGTCCGAGCTCATTTCAGAATCAACTGTTTGATTTCGAATCAACCTTTGTTCGATTTCACCCTAAAATAACGAGCTTTAATACATTTTTCACGATAATCGGAGTTTCGGCGAATGCTGGTTTGTGGCACACCGGCACCCCCAAATGTCTTCCGTTGGTGCTCAAACTTTGCGTGGCCGCTTTATCTGACCCGAGGAACATTCTATGTGATTTCCGAAGAATTTTGTTCCGGGACCCCGGAATCCCGAAAAACCGTGTATTAATACACTTCAATTTCAGCCGTTCGGAAGGTCGTACCGGACCTGTTTCTTTTTCTCCCTGTTTTTCAATCACGCGTCTGAGCTCATTTCAGGAATCAACCTGTTCGAGAATCAACCTGTTCGATTTCAGCCTAAAATAACGAGCTTTAATACATTTTTCACGATAATCGGAGTTTCGGCGAATGCTGGTTTGTGGCACACCGGCATCCCCAAATGTCTTCCGTTGGTGCTCAAACTTTGCGTGGCCGCTTTATCTCGACCCGAGTAACTTTTTATGTGATTTCCGAGAATTTTTTCGGGACCCCTGAATCCCGAAAAACCGTGTATTATACACTTCAATTTCACTAGTTCGGAAGGTCGTGCGGACCCTTTTTTTTTCTCCCTGTTTTTCAATCACGCGTCCGAGCTCATTTCAGGAATCAACCTGTTCGATTTCAGGAATCAACCTGTTCGATTTCACCCTAAAATAACGAGCTTTAATACATTTTTCACGATAATCGGAGTTTCGGCGAATGTTGGTTTGTGGCACACGGCACCCCCAAATGTCTTCCGTTGGTGCTCAAACTTTGCGTGGCCGCTTTATCTGACCCGAGGAACTATCTATGTGATTTCCGGAGAATTTTGTTCCGGGACCCCGGAATCCCGAAAAACCGTGTATTAATACACCGCAATTTCAAATTTGTTCGGAAGGTTGTACCGACCTGTTTCTTTTTCTCCTTGTTTTTCAATCACGCGTCCGAGCTCATTTCAGTAATCAACCTGTTCGATTAAGGAATCAACCTGTTCGATTTCAGCCTCAAATAACGAGCTTTAACACATTTTTCACGATAATCCGATTTTCGGCGAATGCTGGTTTGTGGCACACCGGCACCCCCAAATGTCTTACGTTGGTGCTCAAACTTTGCGTGGCCGCTTTATCTCGACCCGAGAAACTATCTATGTGATTTCCGAGAAATTTTGTTCCGGACCCCGACTTCAAAACCGTGTATTATACACTTCAATTTCACCGTTCGGAAATTCATCGGACCCTGTTTCTTTTTCTCCCTTTTTTCAATCACGCGTCCGAGCTCATTTCAGAATCAACTTTGTTTGATTTCGAGAATCAACCTTTTCGATTTCACCCTAAAATAACGAGCTTTAATACATTTTTCACGATAATCGGAGTTTCGGCGAATGTTGGTTTGTGGCACACGGCACCCCCAAATGTCTTCCGTTGGTGCTCAAACTTTGCGTGGCCGCTTTATCTGACCCGAGGAACATTCTATGTGATTTCCGAAGAATTTTGTTCCGGGACTCCGGAATCTCGAAAAACCGTGTATTAATACACTGCAATTTCAGCCGTTCGGAAGGTCGTAACGGACCCTGTTTCTTTTTCTCCCTGTTTTTCAATCACGCGTCTGAGCTCTTTTCAGGAATCAACCTGTTCGATTTCAGGAATCAACCTGTTCGATTTCAGCCTAAAATAACGAGCTTTAATACATTTTTCACGATAATCGGAGTTTCGACGAATGCTGGTTTGTGGCACACCGGCATCCCCAAATGTCTTCCGTTGGTGCTCAAACTTTGCGTGGCCGCTTTATCTGACCCGAGTAACTTTTTATGTGATTTCCGGAGAATTTTTTTCGGGGACCCCGGAATCCCGAAAAACCGTGTATTATACACTTCAATTTCAGCCGTTCGGAGGTCGCAGGACCTGTTTCTTTTTCTCCCTTTTTTTCAATCACGCGTTCGAGCTCATTTCAGGAATCAACCTGTTCGATTTCAGGAATCAACCTGTTCGATTTCACCCTAAAATAACGAGCTTTAATACATTTTTCACGATAATCGGAGTTTCGGCGAATGTTGGTTTGTGGCACACGGCACCCCCAAATGTCTTCCGTTGGTGCTCAAACTTTGCGTGGCCGCTTTATCTGACCCGAGGAACTATGTATGTGATTTCCGGAGAATTTTGTTCCGGGACCCCGGAATCCCGAAAAACCGTGTATTAATACACTGCAATTTCAGCCGTTCGGAAGGTTGTACCGGACCCTGTTTCTTTTTCTCCTTGTTTTTCAATCACGCGTCCGAGCTCATTTCAGTAATCAACCTGTTCGATTAAGGAATCAACCTGTTCGATTTCAGCCTCAAATAACGAGCTTTAACACATTTTTCACGATAATCCGATTTTCGGCGAATGCTGGTTTGTGGCACACCGGCACCCCCAAATGTCTTACGTTGGTGCTCAAACTTTGCGTGGCCGCTTTATCTGACCCGAGAAACTATCTATGTGATTTCCGGAGAATTTTGTTCCGGGACCCCGGAATTCCGAAAAACCGTGTATTATACACTTCAATTTCAGCCGTTCGGAAATTCGTACCGGACCCTGTTTCTTTTTCTCCCTTTTTTTCAATCACGCGTCCGAGCTCATTTCAGGAATCAACCTGTTTGATTTCAGGAATCAACCTGTTCGATTTCACCCTAAAATAACGAGCTTTAATACATTTTTCACGATAATCGGAGTTTCGGCGAATGTTGGTTTGTGGCACACGGCACCCCCAAATGTCTTCCGTTGGTGCTCAAACTTTGCGTGGCCGCTTTATCTGACCCGAGGAACATTCTATGTGATTTCCGAAGAATTTTGTTCCGGGACTCCGGAATCTCGAAAAACCGTGTATTAATACACTGCAATTTCAGCCGTTCGGAAGGTCGTAACGGACCCTGTTTCTTTTTCTCCCTGTTTTTCAATCACGCGTCTGAGCTCTTTTCAGGAATCAACCTGTTCGATTTCAGGAATCAACCTGTTCGATTTCAGCCTAAAATAACGAGCTTTAATACATTTTTCACGATAATCGGAGTTTCGGCGAATGCTGGTTTGTGGCACACCGGCACCCCCAAATGTCTTCCGTTGGTGCTCAAACTATGCGTGGCCGTTTTATCTGACCCGAGGAACTTTTTATGTGATTTCCGGAGAATTTTGTTCCGGGACCCCGGAATCCCGAAAAACCGTGTATTAATACACTTCAATTTCAGCCGTTCGGAAGGTCGTAAATCGGACCACTGTTTCTTTTTCTCCTTTTTTTCAATCACGCGTTCGAGCTCATTTCAGAATCAACTTTGTTCGATTTCAGAATCAACCCGTTCGATTTCACCCTAAAATAACGAGCTTTAATACATTTTTCACGATAATCGGAGTTTCGGCGAATGTTGGTTTGTGGCACACGGCACCCCCAAATGTCTTCCGTTGGTGCTCAAACTTTGCGTGGCCGCTTTATCTCGACCCGAGGAACTATGTATGTGATTTCCGAGAATTTTGTTCCGGGACCGGAATCCCGAAAACCGTGTATTAATACACCGCAATTTCACCGTTCGGAAGGTTGTACCGACCTGTTTCTTTTTCTCTTTGTTTTTCAATCACGCGTCCGAGCTCATTTCAGAATCAACCTGTTCGATTAAGGAATCAACTCGTTCGATTTCACCTCAAATAACGAGCTTTAACACATTTTTCACGATAATCCGATTTTCTACGAATCTTTGGTTTGTGGCACACCGGCACCCCCAAATGTCTTCCGTTGGTGCTCAAACTTTGCGTGGCCGCTTTATCTCGACCCGAGAAACTATCTATGTGATTTCCGAGAATTTTGTTCCGGGACCCCGAATTCAGAAAACCGTGTATTATACACTTCAATTTCAGCCGTTCGGAAATTGGTACCGGACCCTGTTTCTTTTTCTCCCTTTTTTTCAATCACGCGTCCGAGCTCATTTCAGGAATCAACCTGTTTGATTTCAGGAATCAACCTGTTCGATTTCACCCTAAAATAACGAGCTTTAATACATTTTTCACGATAATCGGAGTTTCGGCGAATGTTGGTTTGTGGCACACGGCACCCCCAAATGTCTTCCGTTGGTGCTCAAACTTTGCGTGGCGCTTTATCTCGACCCGAGGAACATTCTATGTGATTTCGAAGAATTTTGTTCAGGGACTCAGAATCTCAAAACCGTGTATTAATACACCGCAATTTCAAATTGTTCGGAAGGTCGTAACGGACCCTGTTTCTTTTTCTCCATGTTTTTCAATCACGCGTCTGAGCTCTTTTCAGGAATCAACCTGTTCGATTTCAGGAATCAACCTGTTCGATTTCAGCCTAAAATAACGAGCTTTAATACATTTTTCACGATAATCGGAGTTTCGGCGAATGCTGGTTTGTGGCACACCGGCATCCCCAAATGTCTTCCGTTGGTGCTCAAACTTTGCGTGGCCGCTTTATCTGACCCGAGTAACTTTTTATGTGATTTCCGGAGAATTTTTTTCGGGGACCCCGGAATCCCGAAAAACCGTGTATTATACACTTCAATTTCAGCCGTTCGGAAGGTCGTACCGGACCCTGTTTCTTTTTCTCCCTGTTTTTCAATCACGCGTCCGAGCTCATTTCAGGAATCAACCTGTTCGATTTCCGGAATTAACTTGTTCGATTTCATCCTCAAATAACGAGCTTTAACACATTTTTCACGATAATCCGAGTTTCGGCGAATGCTGGATTGTGGCACTCCGTCACCCCCAAATGTCTTCCGTTGGTACTCAAACTTTGGGTGGCCGCTTTATCTGACCCGAGCAATTTTTTATGTGATTTCCGGAGAATTTTGTTCCGGGACCCCGGAATCCCGAAAAACCGTGTATTATACACTTCAATTTCAAATTCGGAAGAAGGTCGTACCGGACCCTGTTTCTTTTTCTCCTTGTTTTTCAATCACGCGTCCGAGCTCATTTCAGTAATCAACCTGTTCGATTTCAGCCTCAAATAACGAGCTTTAACACATTTTTCACGATAATCCGATTTTCGGCGAATGCTGGTTTGTGGCACACCGGCACCCCCAAATGTTCTCCATTGGTGCTCAAACTTTGCGTGGCCGCTTTATCTGACCCGATGAACTATCTATGTGATTTCCGGAGAATTTTGTTCCGGGACCCCGGAATCCCGAAAAACCGTGTATTAATACACTTCAATTTCACCGTTCGGAAGGTCATATCGGACCCTGTTTCTTTTTCTCCTAGTTTTTCAATCACGCGTCCGAGCTCATTTCAGTAATCAACCTGTTCGATTCAGGAATCAACCTGTTCGATTTCAGCCTCAAATAACGAGCTTTAACACATTTTTCACGATAATCCGAGATTCGGCGAATGCTGGTTTGTGGCACACCGGCACCCCCAAATGTCTTCCGTTGGTGCTCAAACTTTGCGTGGCCGCTTTATACGACCCGAGGAACTATCTATGTGATTTCCGGAGAATTTTGTTCCGGGACCCCGAATCCCAAAAACCGTGTATTAATACACTTCAATTTCAAAGTTCGGAAGGTCGTACATGGGACCACTGTTTCTTTTTCTCCCTGTTTTTCAATCACGCGTCTGAGCTCTTTTCAGGAATCAACCTGTTCGATTTCAGGAATCAACCTGTTCGATTTCAGCCTAAAATAACGAGCTTTAATACATTTTTCACGATAATCGGAGTTTCGGCGAATGCTGGTTTGTGGCACACCGGCACCCCCAAATGTCTTCCGTTGGTGCTCAAACTTTGCGTGGCCGCTTTATCTGACCCGAGTAACTTTCTATGTGATTTCCGGAGAATTTTTTTCCGGGACCCCGAATCCCGAAAAACCGTGTATTATACACTTCAATTTCAGCCGTTCGGAAGGTCGTACCGGACCCTGTTTCTTTTTCTCCCTGTTTTTCAATCACGCGTCCGAGCTCATTTCAGGAATCAACCTGTTCGATTTCAGGAATCAACTCGCTCGATTTCACCCTAAAATAACGAGCTTTAATACATTTTTCACATCGTAGTTTCGGCGAATGCTGGTTTGTGGCACAACGGCACCCCAAATGTCTTCCGTTGGTGCTCAAACTTTGCGTGGCCGCTTTATCTCGACCCGAGGAACATTCTATGTGATTTCCGGAGAATTTTGTTCCGGGACCGGAATCCCGAAAAACCGTGTATTATACACTTCAATTTCAAATGTTCGGAAGGTCGTGGGACCACTGTTTCTTTTTCTCCTTGTTTTTCAATCACGCGTCGAGCTCTTTTCAGAATCAACTGTTCGATTTCAGAATCAACTGTTCGATTTCACCTAAAATAACGAGCTTTAATACATTTTTCACGATAATCGGAGTTTCGGCGAATGCTGGTTTGTGGCACACCGGCATCCCCAAATGTCTTCCGTTGGTGCTCAAACTTTGCGTGGCCGCTTTATCTGACCCGAGTAACTTTTTATGTGATTTCCGGAGAATTTTTTTCCGGGACCCTGGAATCCCGAAAAACCGTGTATTATACACTTCAATTTCAGTCGTTCGGAAGGTCGTACCGGACCCTGTTTCTTTTTCTCCCTGTTTTTCAATCACGCGTCTGAGCTCATTTCAGGAATCAACCTGTTCGATTTCAGGAATCAACCTGTTCGATTTCACCCTAAAATAACGAGCTTTAATACATTTTTCACATCGTAGTTTCGGCGAATGTTGGTTTGTGGCACACGGCACCCCCAAATGTCTTCCGTTGGTGCTCAAACTTTGCGTGGCCACTTTATCTGACCCGAGGAACATTCTATGTGATTTCCGAAGAATTTTGTTCCGGGACCCCGGAATCCCGAAAAACCGTGTATTATACACTTCAATTTCAGCCGTTCGGAAGGTCGTACCGGACCCTGTTTCTTTTTCTCCTTGTTTTTCAATCACGCGTCCGAGCTCATTTCAGTAATCAACCTGTTCGATTCAGGAATCAACCTGTTCGATTTCAGCCTCAAATAACGAGCTTTAACACATTTTTCACGATAATCCGATTTTCGGCGAATGCTGGTTTGTGGCACACCGGAACCCCTAAATGTCTTCCGTTGGTGCTCAAACTTTGCGTGGCCGCTTTATCTGACCCGAGGAACATTCTATGTGATTTACGAAAAATTTTGTTCCGGGACTCCGGAATCTCGAAAAACCGTGTATTAATACACTGCAATTTCAGCCGTTCGGAAGGTCGTAACGGACCCTGTTTCTTTTTCTCCCTGTTTTTCAATCACGCGTCTGAGCTCTTTTCAGGAATCAACCTGTTCGATTTCAGGAATCAACCTGTTCGATTTCAGGCTAAAATAACGAGCTTTAATAAATTTTTCACGATAATCGGAGTTTCGGCGAATGCTGGTTTGTGGCACACCGGCATCCCCGAATGTCTTCCGTTGGTGCTCAAACTTTGCGTGGCCGCTTTATCTGACCCGAGGAACTTTCTATGCGATTTCCGGAGAATTTTGTTCCGGGACCCCGGAATCCCGAAAAACCGTGTATTAATACACTTCAATTTCAGCCGTTCGGAAGGTCGTACCGGACCCTGTTTCTTTTTCTCCCTGATTTTCAATCACGCGTCCGAGCTCATTTAAGGAATCAACCTGTTCGATTTCAGGAATCAACTTGTTCGATTTCATCCTCAAATAACGAGCTTTAACACATTTTTCACGATAATTCGAGTTTCGGCGAATGCTGGATTGTGGCACACCGGCATCCCCAAATTTCTTCGGTTGGTGCTCAAACTTTGCGTGGCCGCTTTATCTGACCCGAGGAACTATCTATGTGATTTCCGGACAATTTTGTTCCGGGACCTCAAAATTTCGAAAAACCGTGTATTATACACTTCAATTTCAGCCGTTCGGAAGTTCGTACCGGACCCTATTTCTTTTTCTCCCTTTTTTTCAATCACGCGTCCGAGCTCATTTCAGGAATCAACCTGTTCGATTTCAGGAATCAACCTGTTCGATTTCACCCTAAAATAACGAGCTTTAATACATTTTTCACGATAATCGGAGTTTCGGCGAATGTTGGTTTGTGGCACACGGCACCCCCAAATGTCTTCCGTTGGTGCTCAAACTTTGCGTGGCCGCTTTATCTGACCCGAGGAACTATGTATGTGATTTCCGGAGAATTTTGTTCCGGGACCCCGGAATCCCGAAAAACCGTGTATTAATACACTGCAATTTCAGCCGTTCGGAAGGTCGTACCGGACCCTGTTTCTTTTTCTCCCTGTTTTTCAATCACGCGTCCGAGCTCATTTAAGGAATCAACCTGTTCGATTTCAGGAATCAACTCGTTCGATTTCATCCTCAAATAACGAGCTTTAACACATTTTTCACGATAAGCCGAGTTTCGGCGAATGCTGGATTGTGGCACACCGGCACCCCCAAATGTCTTCCGTTGGTACTCAAACTTTGCGTGGCCGCTTTATCTGACCCGAGCAACTTTTTATGTGATTTCCGGAGAATTTTGTTCCGGGACCCCGGAATCCCGAAAAATCGTGTATTATACTTCAATTTCAGCCGTTCGGAAGGTCGTACCGGACCCTGTTTCTTTTTCTCCCTGTTTTTCAATCACGCGTCCGAGCTCATTACAAGAATCAACCTGTTCGATTTCAGAAATCAACCTGTTCGATTTCAGCCTAAAATAACTAGCTTTAATACATTTTTCACGATAATCGGAGTTTCGGCGAATGCTGGTTTGTGGCACACCGGCATCCCCAAATGTCTTCCGTTGGTGCTCAAACTTTGCGTGGCCGCTTTATCTGACCCGAGAAACTTTCTATGTGATTTCTGGAGAATTTTGTTCCGGGACCCCGAAATCCCGAAAAACCGTGTATTATACACTTCAATTTGAGCCGTTCGGAAGGTCGTACCGGACCCTGTTTCTTTTTCTCCCTGTTTTTCAATCACGCGTCCGAGCTCATTTCAGGAATCAACCTGTTCGATTTCAGGAATCAACTTGTTCGATTTCATCCTCAAATAACGAGCTTTAACACATTTTTCACGATAATCCGAGTTTCGGCGAATGCTGGATTGTGGCACTCCGTCACCCCCAAATGTCTTCCGTTGGTACTCAAACTTTGGGTGACCGCTTTATCTGACCCGAGCAACTTTTTATGTGATTTCCGAAGAATTTTGTTCCGGGACCCCGGAATCCCGAAAAACCGTGTATTAATACACTTCAATTTCACCGTTCGGAAGGTCATATCGGACCCTGTTTCTTTTTCTCCTAGTTTTTCAATCACGCGTCCGAGCTCATTTCAGTAATCAACCTGTTCGATTCAGGAATCAACCTGTTCGATTTCAGCCTCAAATAACGAGCTTTAACACATTTTTCACTATAATCCGAGATTCGGCGAATGCTGGTTTGTGGCACACCGGCACCCCCAAATGTCTTCCGTTGGTGCTCAAACTTTGCGTGGCCGCTTTATCCGACCCGAGGAACTATCTATGTGATTTCCGGAGAATTTTGTTCCGGGACCCCGGAATCCCGAAAAACCGTGTATTAATACACTTCAATTTCAAATAGTTCGGAAGGTCGTGCGGACCTGTTTCTTTTTCTCCTGTTTTTCAATCACGCGTCGAGCTCTTTTCAGAATCAACCTTGTTCGATTTCACCTAAAATAACGACCTTTAATACATTTTTCACGATAATCGGAGTTTCGGCGAATGCTGGTTTGTGGCACACCGGCATCCCCAAATGTCTTCCGTTGGTGCTCAAACATTGCGTGGCCGCTTTATCTGACCCGAGTAACATTCTATGTGATTTCCGAAGAATTTTGTTCCGGGACCCCGGAATCCCGAAAAACCGTGTATTATACACTTCAATTTCAGCCGTTCGGAAGGTCGTACCGGACCCTGTTTCTTTTTCTCCCTGTTTTTCAATCACGCGTCCTAGCTCTTTTAAGGAATCAACCTGTTCGATTTCAGGAATCAACTTGTTCGATTTCAAACTCAAATAACGAGCTTTAACACATTTTTCACGATAATCCGAGTTTCGGCGAATGCTGGATCGTGGCACACCGGCACGTCCAAATGTCCTCCGTTGGTACTCAAACTTTGCGTGGCCGCTTTATCTGACCCGAGCAATTTTTTATGTGATTTCCGGAGAATTTTGTTCCGGGACCCCGGAATCCCGAAAAACCGTTTATTAATACACTTCAATTTCAGCCGTTCGGAAGGTCGTACCGGACCCTGTTTATTTTTCTCCCTGTTTTTCAATCACGCGTCCGAGCTCATTTCAATAATCAACCTGTTCGATTTCAGGAATCAACCTGTTCGATTTCAGCCTAAAATAACGAGCTTTAATACATTTTTCACGATAATCGGAGTTTCGGCGAATGCTGGTTTGTGGCACACCGGCACCCCCAAATGTCTTCCGTTGGTGCTCAAACTTTGCGTGGCCGCTTTATCTGACCCGAGGAACATTCTATGTGATTTCCGAAGAATTTTGTTCCGGACCCCTAATCCCGAAAAACCGTGTATTATACATTTCAATTTCACTGCTCGGAAGGTCGTCACGGACCTTGTTTCATTTTCTCCCTGTTTTTCAATCACGCGTCCGAGCTCTTTTAAGGAATCAACCTGTTCGATTTCAGGAATCAACTTGTTCGATTTCAAACTCAAATAACGAGCTTTAACACATTTTTCACGATAATCCGAGTTTCGGCGAATGCTGGATTGTGGCACACCGGCACGTCCAAATGTCCTCCGTTGGTACTCAAACTTTGCGTGGCCGCTTTATCTGACCCGAGCAATTTTTTATGTGATTTCCGGAGAATTTTGTTCCGGGACCCCGGAATCCCGAAAAACCGTGTATTAATACACTTCAATTTCAGCCGTTCGGAAGGTCGTACCGGACCCTGTTTATTTTTCTCCCTGTTTTTCAATCACGCGTCCGAGCTCATTTCAATAATCAACCTGTTCGATTTCAGGAATCAACCTGTTCGATTTCAGCCTCAAATAACGAGCTTTAACACATTTTTCACGATAATCCGAGTTTCGGCGAATGTTAGTTTGTGGCACACGGCACCCCCAAATGTCTTCCGTTGGTACTCAAACTTTGCGTGGCCGCTTTATCTGACCCGAGCAACTTTTTATGTGATTTCCGGAGAATTTTGTTCCGGGACCCCGGAATCCCGAAAAACCGTGTATTAATACACTTCAATTTCAGCCGTTCGGAAGGTCGTACTGGACCCTGTTTCTTTTTCTCCCTGTTTTTCAATCACGCGTCCGAGCTCATTTCAGTAATCAACCTGTTCGATTCGAATCAACCTTTGTTCGATTTCACCTCAAATAACGAGCTTTAACACATTTTTCACGATAATCCGAGATTCGGCGAATGCTGGTTTGTGGCACACCGGCACCCCAAAATGTCTTCCGTTGGTGCTCAAACTTTGCGTGGCCGCTTTATCCGACCCGAGGAACTATCTATGTGATTTCCGGAGAATTTTGTTCCGGGACCCCGGAATCCCGAAAAACCGTGTATTAATACACTTCAATTTCAGCCGTTCGGAAGGTCGTACCGGACCCTGTTTCTTTTTCTCCCTGTTTTTCAATCACGCGTCTGAGCTCTTTTCAGGAATCAACCTGTTCGATTTCAGCCTAAAATAACGACCTTTAATACATTTTTCACGATAATCGGAGTTTCGGCGAATGCTGGTTTGTGGCACACCGGCATCCCCAAATGTCTTCCGTTGGTGCTCAAACTTTGCGTGGCCGCTTTATCTGAACCGAGGAACTATCTATGTGATTTCCGGAGAATTTTGTTCCGGGACCCCGGAATTCCGAAAAACCGTGTATTATACACTTCAATTTCAGCCGTTCGGAAGTTCGTACCGGACCCTGTATCTTTTTCTCCCTTTTTTTAAATCACGCGTCCGAGCTCATTTCAGGAATCAACCTATTCGATTTCAGGAATCAACATGTTCGATTTCAGCCTAAAATAACGAGCTTTAATACATTTTTCACGATAATCGGAGTTTCGGTGAATGCTGGTTTGTGGCACACCGGAATCCCCAAATGTCTTCCGTTGGTGCTCAAACTTTGCGTGGCCGCTTTATCTGACCCGAGGAACTATCTATGTGATTTCCGGAGAATGTTGTTCCGGGACCGAATTCAAAACCGTGTATTATACACTTCAATTTCACCGTTCGGAAGTTCGTAGGGACCTGTTTTTTTTCTCCTGTTTTCAATCACGCGTCCGAGCTCATTTCAGGAATCAACCTCTTCGATTTCAGGAATCAACTTGTTCGATTTCATCCTCAAATAACGAGTTTTAACACATTTTTCACGATAATCCGAGTTTCGGCGAATGTTGGTTTGTGGCACACGACACCCCCAAATGTCTTCCGTTGGTGCTCAAACTTTGCGTGGCCGCTTTATCTTACCCGAGGAACATTCTATGTGATTTCCGAAGAATTTTGTTCCGGGACCCCGGAAACCCGAAAAACCGTGTATTATACACTTCAATTTCAGCCGTTCGGAAGGTCGTACCGGACCCTGTTTCTTTTTCTCCCTATTTTTCAATCACGGGTCCGAGATCATTTCAGGAATCAACCTGTTCGATTTCAGGAATCAACCTGTTCGATTTCAGCCTCAAATAACGAGCTTTAACACATTTTTCACGATAATCCGATTTTCGGCGAATCTTTCAAGCTTGTGGCACACCGCACCCCAAATATCTTCCGTTGGTGCTCAAACTTTGCGTGACCGCTTTATCGACCCGAGGAACTTTCTATGTGATTTCCGGAGAATTTTGTCCGGGACCCTGGAATCCCGAAAAACCGTGTATTATACACTTCAATTTCGGCCGTTCGGAAGGTCGTCTGGGACCTGTTTCTTTTTATCTCTTTTTTCAATTACGCGTCCGAGCTCATTTCGGAATCAACCTTGTTCGATTTGAGAATCAACTTTGTTCGATTTCAGCCTAAAATAACGAGCATTAACACATTTTTCACGATAATCCGACTTTCGGCGAATTCTGGTTTGTGGCACACCGGCACCCCCAAATGTCTTCCGTTGGTGCTCAAACTTTGCGTGGCTTCTTTATTTGACCCGAGGAACTTTCTATGTGATTTCTGGAGAATTTTGTTCCGGGACCCCGGAATCCCGAAAAACCGTGTATTATACACTTCAATTTCAAATTCGGAAGGTCGTGCGGACCGACTTTTTCTTTCTCCCTGTTTTTCAATCACGCGTCCGAGCTCATTTCATTAATAAACCTGTTCGATTTCAGGAATCAACCTGTTCGATTTCAGCCTCAAATAACGAGCTTTAACACATTTTTCACGATAATCCGATTTTCGGCGAATGCAGGCTTGTGGCACACCGGCATTCTCCCTTTATTTCAATCACGCGTCCGAGCTCATTTCAGGAATCAACCTATTCGACTTCAGGAATCGACCTGTTCGATTTCAGCCTAAAATAACGAGCTTTAATACATTTTTCACGATAATCGGAGTTTCGGCGAATGTTGGTTTATGGCACACGGCACCCCCAAATGTCTTCCGTTGGTGCTCAAACTTTGCGTGGCCGCTTTATCTGACCCGAGGAACTATCTATGTGATTTACGGATAATTTTGTTCCGGGACCACGGAATCTCGAAAAACCGTGTATTAATACACTTCAATTTCAGCCGTTCGGAAGGTCGTACCGGACCCTGTTTCTTTTTCTCCATGTTTTTAAATCACGCGTCCGAGCTCATTTTAGTAATCATCCTGTTCGATTTCAGGATTCAACCTGTTCGATTTCAGCCTCAAATAACGAGCTTTAACACATTTTTCACGATAATCCGAGTTCGGCGAATGCTGGTTTGTGGCACACCGGCACCCCCAAATGTCTTCCGTTGGTGCTCAAACTTTGCGTGGCCGCTTTATCTGACCCAAGGAACTATCTATGTGATTTCCGAAGAATTTTGTTCCGGGACCCCGGAATTCCGAAAAACCGTGTATTATACACTTCAATTTCAGCCGTTCGAAAGTTCGTACCGGACCCTGTTTCTTTTTCTCCCTTTTTTTCAATCACGCGTCCGAGCTCATTTCAGGAATCAACCTGTTCGATTTCAAGAATTAACCTGTTCGATTTCAGCCTAAAATAACGAGCTTTAATACATTTTTCACGATAATCGGAGTTTCAGTGAATGCTGGTTTGTGGTACACCGGAATCCCCAAATGTCTTCCGTTGGTGCTCAAACTTTGCGTGGCCGCTTTATCTGACCCGAGGAACTTTCTATGTGATATCCGAAGAATTTTGTTCCGGGACCCCGGAATCCCGAAAAGCCGTTCGGAAGGTCGTACCAGACCCTGTTTATTTTTCTCCCTGTTTTTCAATAACGCGTCCGAGCTCATTTTAGGAATCAACCTGTTCGATTTCAGGAATCAACTTGTTCGATTTCATCCACAAATAACGAGTTTTAACACATTTTTCACGATAATCCGAGTTTCGGCGAATGTTGGATTGTGGAACACGGCACCCCTAAATGTCTTCCGTTGGTGCTCAAACTTTGCGTGGCCGCTTTATCTGACCCGAGGAACATTCTATGTGATTTCTGAAGAAATTTGTTCCGGGACCCCGGAATCCCGAAAAGCCGTTCGGAAGGTCGTACCAGACCCTGTTTATTTTTCTCCCTGTTTTTCAATCACGCGTCCGAGCTCATTTTAGGAATCAACCTGTTCGATTTCAGGAATCAACTTGTTCGATTTCATCCACAAATAACGAGTTTTAACACATTTTTCACGATAATCCGTGTTTCGGCGAATATTGGTTTGTGGCACACGGTACCCCCAAATGTCTTCCGTTGGTGCTCAAACTTTGCGTGGCCGCTTTATCTGACCCGAGGAACATTCTATGTGATTTCCGAAGAATTTATTTCCGGGACCCCGTAATCCCAAAAAACCGTGTATTATACACTTCAATTTCAGCCGTTCGGAAGGTCGTACCAGACCCTGTTTATTTTTCTCCCGGTTTTTCAATCACGCGTTCGAGCTCATTTTAGGAATCAACCTTTTCGATTTCAGGAATCAACTTGTTCGATTTCATCCTCAAATAACGAGTTTTAACACATTTTTCACGATAATCCGAGTTTCGGCAAATGTTGGTTTGTGGCACACGGCACCCCCAACTTTGCGTGGCCGCTTTATATGACCAGAGGAACATTCTATGTGACTTCCGAAAAATTTTATTCCGGGACCCCGGAATCCCAAAAAACCGTGTATTATACACTTCAATTTCAGCCGTTCGGAAGGTCGTACCGGACCCTGTTTCTTTTTCTCCCTATTTTTCAATCACGGGTCCGAGATCATTTCAGGAATCAACCTGTTCGATTTAAGGAATCAACATGTTCGATTTCAGCCTCAAATAACGAGCTTTGACACATTTTTCACGATAATCCGATTTTCGGCGAATGCAGGCTTGTGGCACACCGGCACCCCCAAATGTCTTCCGTTGGTGCTCAAAATTTGTGTGACCGCTTTATCTGACCCGATGAACTATCTATGTGATTTCCGGAGAATTTTGTACCGGGACCCCGGAATCCCGAAAAACCGTGTATTATACACTTCAATTTCAGCCGTTCGGAAGGTCGTACCGGACCCTGTTTCTTTTTCTCTTTGTTTTTCAATCACGCGTCCGAGCTCATTTCAGAATCAACCTGTTCGATTTCAGGAATCAACCTGTTCGATTTCAGCCTAAAATAACGAGCTTTAACACATTTTTCACGATAATCCGAGTTTCGGCGAATTCTGGTTTGTGGCACACCGGCACCCCCAAATGTCTTCCGTTGGTGCTCAAACTTTGCGTGGCTGCTTTATTTGACCCGAGGAACTTTCTATGTGATTTCTGGAGAATTTTGTTCCGGGACCCCGAAAAACCGTGTATTATACACTTCAATTTCAAATTGTTCGGAAGGTCGTGACGGACCTGTTTCTTTTTCTCCCTGTTTTTCAATCACGCGTCCGAGCTCATTTCATTAATAAACCTGTTCGATTTCGGAATCAACTTTGTTCGATTTCACCTCAAATAACGAGCTTTAACACATTTTTCACGATAATCCGAGTTTCGGCGAATGCTGGTTTGTGGCACACCGGCACCCCCAAATGTCTTCCGTTGGTGCTCAAACTTTACGTGGCCGCTTTATCTGACCCAAGGAACTATCTATTTGATTTCCGGAGAATTTTGTTCCGGACCACGAATTAAAACCGTGTATTATACACTTCAATTTCAAATTGTTCGGAAGTTCGTGCGGACCACTGTTTCTTTTCTCCTTTTTTTTTTTTTTTTTAATCACGCGTCCGAGCTCATTTCAGGAATCAACCTGTTCGATTTCAGGAATCAACCTCTTCGATTTCATTCTCAAATAACGAGCTTTAATACATTTTTCACGATAATCGGAGTTTCGGTGAATGCTGGTTTGTGGCACACCGGAATCCCCAAATGTCTTCCGTTGGTGCTCAAACTTTGCGTGTCCGCTTTATATGACCCGAGGAACATTCTATGTGATTTCCGAAGAATTTTGTTCCGGGACCCCGGAATCCCGAAAAACCGTGTATTAAACACTTCAATTTCAGCCGTTCGGAAGGTCGTACCGGACCCTGTTTCTTTTTCTCCCTATTTTTCAATCACGGGTCCGAGATCATTTCAGGAATCAACCTGTTCGATTTCAGGAATCAACATGTTCGATTTCAGCCTCAAATAACGAGCTTTAACACATTTTTCACGATAATCCGATTTTCGAATGAATCTTTGGCTTGTGGCACACCGCACCCCAAATGTCTTCCGTTGGTGCTCAAACTTTGCGTGACCGCTTTATCTGACCCGAGGAACTATCTATGTGATTTCCGGAGAATTTTGTACCGGGACCCCGGAATCCCGAAAAACCGTGTATTATATACACTTCAATTTCAGCCGTTCGGAAGGTCGTACCGGACCCTGTTTCTTTTTCTCTCTTTTTTCAATCACGCGTCCGAGCTTATTTCAGGAATCAACCTGTTCGATTTATGGTATCAACCTGTTCGATTTCAGCCTAAAATAACGAGCTTTAACACATTTTTCACGATAATCCGAGTTTCGGCGAATTATAGTTTGTGGAACACCGGCACCCCCATATGTCTTCCGTTGGTGCTCAAACTTTGCGTGGCTGCTTTATTTGACCCAAGGAACTTTCTATGTGATTTCTGGAGAATTATGTTCCGGGACCCCGGAATAACGAAAAACCGTGTATTATACACTTCAATTTCAGCCGTTCGGAAGGTCGTACCGGACCCTGTTCCTTTTTCTCCCTATTTTTCAATCACGCGTCCGAGCTCATTTCAGAAATCAACCTGTTCGATTTATGGAATCAACCTCTTCGATTTCATCCTCAAATAACGAGCTTTAACACATTTTTCACGATAAACCGAGTTTCGGCGAATGCTGGTTTAAGGCACACCGGCACCCCCAAATGTCTTCCGTTGGTGCTAAAACTTTGCGTGGCCGCTTTATCTGACTTGAGGAACTTTCTATGTGATTTCCGGAGAATTTTGTTCTGGGACTCCGGAATCCCGAAAAACCGGGTATTATACACTTCAATTTCAGCCGTTCGGAAAGTCGTACCGGACCCTGTTTCTTTTTCTCCCTGTTTTTAAATCACGCGTCCGAGCTCATTTCAGGAATCAACCTGTTCGATTTCATCCATAAATAACGAGCTTTAACACATTTTTCACGATAATTCGAGTTTCGGCGAATGTTGGTTTGTGGCACACCGGCGGCACCCCCAAATGTCTTCCGTTGGCACTCAAACTTTGCGTGGCCGCTTTATCTGACCCGAGCATCTTTTTATGTGATTTCCGGAGAATTTTGTTCCGGGACCCCGGAATCCCGAAAAACCGTGTATTAATAAACTTCAATTTCAACCGTTCAGAAGGTCGTACCGGACCCTGTTTCCTTTTCTCCCTGTTTTTCAATCACGCATCCGAGCTCATTTCATTAATCAACCTGTTCGATTTGAGGAATCAACCTGTTCGATTTCAGCCTCAAATAACGAGCTTTAACACATTATTCACGATAATCCGAGTTTCGGCGAATGCTGGTTTGTGGCACACCGGCACCCCCAAATGTCTTCCGTTGGTGCTCAAACTTTGCGTGGCCGCTTTATCTGACCCAAGGAACTATCTATGTGATTTCGAGAATTTTGTTCGGACCCCGAAATCCCGAAAAACCGTGTATTATACACTTCAATTTCAGCCGTTCGGATGTTCGTACCGGACCCTGTTTCTTTTTTTCCCTTTTTTTCAATCACGCATCCGAGCTCATTTCAGGAATCAACCTGTTCGATTTCAGGAATTGACCTGTTCGATTTCAGCCTCAAATAACGAGCTTTAATACATTTTTCACGATAATCGGAGTTTCGGTGAATGCTGGTTTGTGGCACACCGGAATCCCCAAATGTCTTCCGTTGGTGCTCAAACTTTGCGTGGCCGCTTTATCTGACCCGAGGAACTTTCTATGTGATTTCCGGAGAATTTTGTTCCGGGACCCCGGAATCCCGAAAAACCGTGTATTATACACTTCAATTTCAGCCGTTCGGAAGGTCGTACCAGACCCTATTTATTTTTCTCCCTGTTTTTCAATCACGCGTCCGAGCTCATTTTAGGAATCAACTTGTTCAATTTCAGGAATCAACTTGTTCGATTTCATCCTCAAATAACGAGTTTTAACATATTTTTCACGATAATCCGAGTTTCGGCGAATGTTGGTTTGTGGCACACGGCACCCCCAAATGTCTTCCGTTGGTGCTCAAACTTTGCGTGACCGCTTTATCTGACCCGGGGAACTATCTATGTGATTTCCGGAGAATTTTGTTCCGGGACCCCGAAATTCCGAAAAACCGTGTATTATACACTTCAATTTCAGCCGTTCGGAAGGTCGTACCGGACCCTGTTTCTTTTTCTTTCTTTTTTCAATCACGCGTCCGAGCTCATTTCAGGAATCAACCTGTTCGATTTCAGCCTAAAATAACGAGCTTTAACACATTTTTCACGATAATCCGAGTTTCGGCGAATTCTGGTTTGTGGCACACCGGCACCCCCAAATGTCTTCCGTTGGTGCTCAAACTTTGCGTGGCTGCTTTATTTGACCCGAGGAACTTTCTATGTGATTTCTGGAGAATTTTGTTCCGGGACCCTGAATCCCGGCAAAACCGTGTATTATACACTTCAATTTCAAAGTTCGGAAGGTCGTCAGGACCTGTTTCTTTTTCTCCTGTTTTTCAATCACGCGTCCGAGCTCATTTCATTAATCAACCTGTTCGATTTCAGGAATCAACCTGTTCGATTTCAGCCTCAAATAACGAGCTTTAACACATTTTTCACGATAATCCGAGTTTCGGCGAATGCTGGTTTGTGTCACACCGGCACCCCCAAATGTCTTCCGTTGGTGCTCAAACTTTGCGTGGCCGCTTTATCTGACCCAAGGAAATATCTATGTGATTTCCGGAGAATTTTGTTCGGGACCTCGGAATTCCGAAAAACCGTGTATTATACACTTCAATTTCAGCCGTTCGGAAGTTCGTACCAGACCCTGTTTCTTTTTCTCCCTTTTTTTCAATCACGCGTCCGAACTCATTTCAGGAATCAACCTATTCGATTTCAGGAATCAACCTCTTCGATTTCATCCTCAAATAACGAGCTTTAATACATTTTTCACGATAATCTGAGTTTCGGTGAATGCTGGTTTGTTGCACACCGGAATCCCCAAATGTCTTCCGTTGGTGCTCAAACTTTGCGTGGCCGCTTTATCTGACCCGAGGAACTTTCTATGTGATATCCGAAGAATTTTGTTCTGGGACCCCGGAATCCCGAAAAACCGTGTATTATACACTTCAATTTGAGCCGTTCGGAAGGTCGTACCAGACCCTGTTTATTTTTCTCCCTGTTTTTCAATCACGCGTTTGAGCTCATTTTAGGGATCAACTTGTTCGATTTCAGGAATCAACTTGTTCGATTTCATCCTCAAATAACGAGTTTTAACACATTTTTAACGATAATCCGAGTTTCGGCGAATGTTGGTTTGTGGCACACGGCACCCCCAAATGTCTTCCGTTGGTGCTCAAACTTTGCGTGGCCGCTTTATCTGACCCGAGTAACATTCTATGTGATTTCCGAAGAATTTTGTTCCAGGACCCCGGAATCCCGAAAAACCGTGTATTATACACTTCAATTTCAGCCGTTCGGAAGGTCGTACCGGACCCTGTTTCTTTTTCTCCCTATTTTTCAATCATGGGTCCGAGATCATTTCAGGAATCAACCTGTTCGATTTCAGGAATCAACATTTCGATTTCAGCCTCAAATAACGAGCTTTAACACATTTTTCACGATAATCCGATTTTCGGCGAATGCTGGCTTGTGGCACACCGGCACCCCCAAATGTCTTCCGTTGGTGCTCAAACTTTGCGTGACCGCTTTATCTGACCCGAGGAACTATCTATGTGATTTCCGGAGAATTTTGTACCGGGACCCTGGAATCCCGAAAAACCGTGTATTATACACTTCAATTTCAGCCGTTCGGAAGGTCGTACCGGACCCTGTTTCTTTTTCTCTCTTTTTTCAATCACGCGTCCGAGCTCATTTCAGGAATCAACCTCTTCGATATCATGTATCAACCTGTTCGATTTCAGCCTAAAATAACGAGCTTTAACACATTTTTCACGATAATCCGAGTTTCGGCGAATTCTGGTTTGTGGCACACCGGCAACCCCCAAATGTCTTCCGTTGGTGCTCAAACTTTGCGTGGCTGCTTTATTTGACCCGAGAAACTTTCTATGTGATTTCTGGAGAATTTTGTTCCGGGACCCCGGTATCCCGAAAAATCGTGTATTATACACTTCAATTTCAGCCGTTCGGAAAGTCGTACCGGACCCTGTTCCTTTTTCTCCCTGTTTTTCAATCACGCGTCCGAGCTCATTTCAGAAATCAACATGTTCGATTTCAGGAATCAACCTCTTCGATTTCATCCTTAAATAACGAGCTTTAACACATTTTTCACGATAATCCGAGTTTCGCGAATCTTTGGTTTGTGGGCACACCGCACCCCAAATGTCTTCCCTTGGTGCTAAAACTTTGCGTGGCCGCTTTATCTGACTTGAGGAACTTTCTATGTGATTTCCGGAGATTTTTGTTCCGGGACTCCGGAATCCCGAAAAACCGTGTATTATACACTTCAATTTCAGCCGTTCGGAAAGTCGTACCGGACCCTGTTTCATTTTCTCCCTGTTTTTCAATCAAGCGTCCGAGCTCATTTCAGGAATCAACCTGTTCGATTTCATCCATATATAACGAGTTTTAACACATTTTTCACGATAATTCGAGTTTCGGCGAATGTTGGTTTGTGGCACACCGGCGGCACCCCCAAATGTCTTCCGTTGGCGCTCAAACTTTGCGTGACCGCTTTATCTGACCGGAGGAACTTTCTATGTGATTTCCGGAGAATTTTGTTCCGGGACCCCGAAATCCGGAAAAACCGTGTATTATACACTTCAATTTCAAACTTAGTTCGAGGTCGTCGGACCACTGTTTCTTTTTCTCCCTGTTTTTCAATCACGCGTCCGAGCTCATTTCAGGAATCAACCTGTTCGATTTCAGGAATCAACTTGTTCGATTTCATCCTCAAATAACGAGTTTTAACACATTTTTCACGATAATCCGAGTTTCGGCGAATGTTGGTTTGTGGCACACGGCACCCCCAAATGTCTTCCGTTGGTACTCAAACTTTGCGTGGCCACTTTATCTGACCCGAGGAACATTCTATGTGATTTCCGAAGAATTTTGTTCCGGGACCCCGGAATCCCGAAAAACCGTGTATTATACACTTCAATTCCAGCCGTTCGGAAGGTCGTACTTAGGACCACATTTCTTTTTCTCCCTGTTTTTAAATCACGCGTCCGAGCTCATTTTAGTAATCAACCTGTTCGATTTCAGGACTCAACCTGTTCGATTTCAGCCTCAAATAACGAGCTTTAACACATTTTTCACAATAATCCGAGTTTCGGCGAATGTTGGTTTGTGGCACACGGCACCCCCAAATGTCTTCCGTTGGTGCTCAAACTTTGCGTGGCCGCTTTATTTGACCCGAGGAACATTCTATGTGATTTCCGAAGAATTTTGTTCCGGGACCCCGGAATCCCGAAAAACCGTGTATTATACACTTCAATTTCAGCCGTTCGGAAGGTCGTACCGGACCCTGTTTCTTTTTCTCCCTATTTTTCAATCACGGGTCCGAGATCATTTCAGAATCAACCTTGTTCGATTTCGGGAATCAACATGTTCGATTTCACCTCAAATAACGAGCTTTAACACATTTTTCACGATAATCCGATTTTTAGGCGAATCTTTGGCTTGGGCACACCGGCACCCCCAAATGTCTTACGTTGGTGCTCAAACTTTGCGTGACCGCTTTATCTTACCCGAGGAACTATCTATGTGATTTCCGGAGAATTTTGTCTTAGGGACCGGAATCCCGAAAAACCGTATATTATACACTTCAATTTCAATTTCAAACTAGTTCGGAAGGTCGTACCGGACCCTGTTTCTTTTTCTCTCTTTTTTCAATCACGCGTCCGAGCTCATTTCAGGAATCAACCTGTTCGATTTCAGGAATCAACATGTTCGATTTCAGCCTAAAATAACGAGCTTTAACACATTTTTCACGATAATCCGAGTTTCGCGACTCTAGTCTGCAGGGCACACCAAAGCACCCCCAAATATCTTCCGTTGGTGCTCAAACTTTGCGTGGCTGCTTTATTTGATCCGAGGAACTTTCTATGTGATTTCTGGAGAATTTTTTTCCGGGACCCCGGAATCCCGAAAAACCGTGTATTATACACTTCAATTTCAGCCGTTCGGAAAGTCGTACCAGACCTTGTTTCTTTTTCTCCCTGTTTTTCAATCACGCATCCGAGCTCATTTCATTAATCAACCTGTTCGATTTCAGGAATCAACCTGTTTGATTTCAGCCTCAAATAATGAGCTTTAACACATTTTTCACGATAATCCGAAATTCGGCGAATGCTGGTTTGTGTCACACCGGCACCCCCAAATGTCTTCCGTTGGTGCTCAAACTTTGCGTGGCCGCTTTATCTGACCCAATGAACTATCTATGTTATTTCCGGAGAATTTTGTTCCAGGACCCCGAAATTCCGAAAAACCGTGTATTATACACTTCAATTTCAGCCGTTCGAAAGTTCGTACCGGACCCTGTTTCTTTTTCTACCTTTTTTCAATCACGCGTCCGAGCTCATTTCAGGAATCAACCTGTTCGATTTCAGGAATCAACCTCTTCGATTTCATCCTCAAATAACGAGCTTTAATACATTTTTCACGATAATCGGAGTTTCGGTGAATGCTGGTTTGTGGCACACCGGAATCCCCAAATGTCTTCCGTTGGTGCTCAAACTTTGCGTGGCCGCTTTATCTGACCCGATGAACTTTCTATGTGATATCCGTAGAATTTTGTTCCTGGGACCCCGGAATCCCGAAAAACCATGTATTATACACTTCAATTTCAGCAGTTCGGAAGGTCGTACCAGACCCTGTTTATTTTTCTCCCTGTTTTTCAATCACGCGTTCGAGCTCATTTTAGGAATCAACCTGTTCGATTTCAGGAATCAACTTGTTCGATTTTATCCTCAAATAACGAGTTTTAACACATTTTTCACGATAATCCGAGTTTCGGCGAATGTTGGTTTGTGGCACACGGCACCCCCAAATGTCTTCCGTTGGTGCTCAAACTTTGCGTGGCCGCTTTATCTGACCCGAGGAACATTCTATGTGATTTCCGAAGAATTTTGTTCCGGGACCCCGGAATCCCGAAAAACCGTGTATTATACACTTCAATTCCAGCCGTTCGGAAGGTCGTACCGGACCCTGTTTCTTTTTCTCCCTGTTTTTAAATCACGCGTCCGAGCTCATTTTAGTAATCAACCTGTTCGATTTCAGGAATCAACCTGTTCAATTTCAGCCTCAAATAACGAGCTTTAACACATTTTTCACGATAATCCGAGTTTCGGCGAATGTTGGTTTGTGGCACACGGCACCCCCAAATGTCTTCCGTTGGTGCTCAAACTTTGCGTGGCCGCTTTATGTGACCTGAGGAGCATTCTATGTGATTTCCGAAGAATTTTGTTCCGGGACCCCGGAATCCCGAAAAACCGTGTATTATACACTTCAATTTCAGCCGTTCGAAAGGTCGTACCGGACCCTGTTTCTTTTTCTACCTATTTTTCAATCACGGGTCCGAGATCATTTCAGGAATCAACCTGTTCGATTTCAGGAATCAACATGTTCGATTTCAGCCTCAAATAACGAGCTTTAACACATTTTTCACGATAATCCGATTTTCGGCGAATGCTGGCTTGTGGCACACCGGCACCTCCAAATGTCTTCCGTTGGTGCTCAAACTTTGCGTGACCGCTTTATCTGACCCGAGGAACTATCTATGTGATTTCCGGAGAATTTTTTACCGGGACCCCGGAATCCCGAAAAACCGTATATTATACACTTCAATTTCAGCCGTTCGGAAGGTCGTCTGGGACCACTGTTTCTTTTTCTCCCTATTTTTCAATCACGCGTCCGAGCTCATTTCAGAATCAACCTTTGTTCGATTTCAGGAATCGGCATGTTCGATATCGACCTAAAATAACGAGCTTTAACACATTTTTCACGATAATCCGAGTTTCGGCGACTGCTCGTTTGTGGCACACCGCACCCCCAAATGTCTTCCGTTGGTGCTCAAACTTTGCGTGGCTGCTTTATTTGACCCGAGGAACTTTCTATGTGATTTCTGGAGAATTTTGTTCCGGGACCCCCTGGAATCCAAAAAATCGTGTATTATACACTTCAATTTCGGCCGTTCGGAAGGTCGTGCGGACCCTGTTCCTTTTTCTCCCTGTTTTTCAATCACGCGTCCGAGCTCATTTCAGAAATCAACATGTTCGATTTCAGGAATCAACCTCTTCGATTTCATCCTCAAATAACGAGCTTTAACACATTTTTCACGATAATCCGAGTTTCGGCGAATGCTGGTTTGTGGCACACCGGCACCCCCAAATGTCTTCCGTTGGTGCTAAACCTTTGCGTGGCCGCTTTATCTGACTTGAGGAACTTTCTATGTGATTTCCGGAGAATTTTGTTCCGGGACTCCGGAATCCCGAAAAACCGTGTATTATACACTTCAATTTCAGCCGTTCGGAAAGTCGTACCGGACCCTGTTTCATTTTCTCCCTGTTTTTCAATCAAGCGTCCGAGCTCATTTCAGGAATCAACCTGTTCGATTTCATCCATATATAACGAGCTTTAACACATTTTTCACGATAATTCGAGTTTCGGCGAATGTTGGTTTGTGGAACACCGGCGGCACCCCCAAATGTCTTCCGTTGGCGCTCAAACTTTGCGTGGCCGCTTTATCTGACCTGAGGAACATTCTATGTGATTTCCGGAGAATTTTGTTCCAGGACCCCGAAATCCCGAAAAACCGTGTATTATACACTTCAATTTCAGCCGTTCGGAAGGTCGTACCGGACCCTGTTTCTTTTTCTCCCTATTTTTCAATCACGGGTCCGAGATCATTTCAGGAATCAACCTGTTCGATTTCAGGAATCAACATGTTCGATTTCAGCCTCAAATAACGAGCTTTAACACATTTTCACGATAATCCGATTTTCTAATCTTTGGCTTGTGGCACCGCACCCCCAATGTCTTCCGTTGGTGCTTAAACTTTGCGTGACCGCTTTATCTGACCCGAGGAACTATCTATGTGATTTCCGGAGAATTTTGTACCGGGACCCCGGAATCCCGAAAAACCGTATATTATACACATCAATTTCAGCCGTTCAGAAGGTCGTACCGGACCCTGTTTCTTTTTCTCTCTTTTTTCATTCACGCGTCCGAGCTCATTTCAGGAATCAACCTGTTCGATTTCAGGAATCAACATGTTCGATTTCAGCCTAAAATAACGAGCTTTAACACATTTTTCACGATAATCCGAGTTTCGTGACTCTGTTTGTGGCACACCGGCACCCCCAAATGTCTTCCGTTGGTGCTCAAACTTTGCGTGTCTGCTTTATTTGATCCGAGGAACTTTCTATGTGATTTCTGGAGAATTTTGTTCCGGGACCCCGGAATCCCGAAAAACCGTGTATTATACACTTCAATTTCAAAGTTCGAAAGTCGTCTCGGACCTTGTTTCTTTTTCTCCCTGTTTTTCAATCACGCGTCCGAGCTCATTTCATTAATCAACCTGTTCGATTTCAGGAATCAACCTGTTTGATTTCAGCCTCAAATAACGAGCTTTAACACATTTTTCACGATAATCCAAGTTTCGGCAAATGCTGGTTTGTGTCACACCGGCACCCCCAAATGTCTTCCGTTGGTGCTCAAACTTTGCATGGCCGCTTTATCTGACCCAAGGAACTATCTATGTGATTTCCGGAGAATTTTGTTCCAGGACCCCGGAATTCCGAAAAACCGTGTATTATACACTTCAATTTCAGCCGTTCGAAAGTTCGTACCGGACCCTGTTTCTTTTTCTCCCTTTTTTCAATCACGCGTCCGAGCTCATTTCAGGAATCAACCTGTTCGATTTCAGGAATCAACCTCTTCGATTTCATCCTCAAATAACGAGCTTTAATACATTTTTCACGATAATCGGAGTTTCGGTGAATGCTGGTTTGTGGCACACCGGAATCCCCAAATGTCTTCCGTTGGTGCTCAAACTTTGCGTGGCCGCTTTATCTGACCCGAGGAACTTTCTATGTGATATCCGAAGAATTTTGTTCCGGGACCCCGGAATCCCGAAAAACCGTGTTTTATACACTTCAATTTCAGCCGTTCGGAAGGTCGTACCTGTGACACCCCTCGATAGGGCATCAAATTTAAAGCGGAAAATACGAGATTTTTAAAACCTTTAAAAGCTTAAAGTGCGAAATCCACCATAAGTGATCAAACGAAAATGAAAAGAAAGATAATTAAGTTTTACAATTAAAAACAAGTGCGTTGGGGAAAAGACATCCCACGAATAAACACAAGTCTAACGATAGGTGAGTCTAAGCAGACTATAACTAAGGTCCAAGGGTCAACGTTCTCGCTAGCTCACACGTCTTCCCCATAATCTGCATCACAAACCTGTCATTCATGTAAACATGAACGCATACGATCGATGGGGAGTAACTCGGGGTTCTCCCGGCACTATATGTCAAAATACACGTAAGCAAGAACTTATTTAAACATATAGATCATACATCATACTTGAATAATAATGAACAAGGGGATATAAACGATAATCATAATGAGATAGACATATTGCATTCATAATGAGATAGGCATGGTACCTTATATTAAACATGCATTCAAGGGAACAAAACATAGATATGAGATTAGGCATCGAATCATATGAAGAAGGTAAACAACGGATCAATTAAATAGGGAATACATGGATGGAAACCAATAGCCATTACTTTGAAAATCTCTTAACAACCATAGCACGGGACGTGGCTACTAATGTCACATTCATACTTATGGCTTGCATCTCACCATAAGAACGGATGGGAACATCAATCCCGGCAATCATATCGCAACTAGGGGCTTGCATCTCACCACTAGTATCCGATAGGACCAAGACTCTCACAATCAATCATAAAAGACGTGCACTCTCGTATATAAGAACACGCCAATGACCGTAACAAGCAAGACATTTACAAAGGCTTTGACTCAAACAAGACAACCCCTAGACTCCAACCTCCCGGTAGGACGACGATCATAATACGGTCCTAGTCTAAATCGGCCGACTCTCGGGATGGACGACACCCGATTCGACATACAATCCCAAATCGTATCCAAGACTCGATCCATGACACCTAGCCGTGCCCCAAGGTCGAGTAACCCCAAATCGGAACAATGGTACCTAGCCGTACCCCAAGGTCCGAAGAGGCGGAAGGAAGATAGCCCAACTCGGAAACAATGGCACCTAATCGTGACCCAAGGTCCGAGGGCAAAATAAATAAGGAATGTCGAGTAGTCGCACAATGTAAGTCGTCACACTCGGGTCACAAATACGAGTAACAATGATTGCACAAACATAACGTAAACAATTCATGTGAAGCATGTATAAACATAAGAGTAAAATGATTACCGGTGCTCTCTGTTGGGCGTGGGCACCGACCATTTTACGCCGCCCACCTAGCAGAGGATTCATGCTAAGGTGAAACAAGGCCAAAATAGAAGCAGGTGTATTCTCTGCCGGTTGACCGGCTGCCGGCCCACCGGCAGGGGATACAAGCCAAGTTAACACAAAGTCAAATAGCTGAGAGTGTATTCTCTGCTTGGTCGACCATTGCCGGCCCACCTACAGGGGATACATGCCAAAGATAAGATAAGGTAAAAATGCTCAATGTGTATTCTCTGCTGGTTGGCCTGCTGCTCTTTGTCCACCGGGGGGATACAAGCTATAGTCAATTAACTTCAACATTTCACATTGTGTATTCTCTGCCGGTTGACCGATTTCGCCCCACCCCAGGGGATACACCATATTATAAAAGACACCAAAATTTCATGTACTCGCTTGGTTGGGTAGGCTGGTGCCCCCACCGGCAGGGGATCACAAAGGCTTAATTCTCTATTTTTACAAGTCGAAATGCAAAGACGCTGCCGGTTGGGTAGGCGGTGGCTGCCCACCGGAGAGGATCACTTTGTACGAAAAACCCAACAAATGACCAACCAAAGTTCTTCAAAGGCAATCATCTTAAATTCAATCATTTCATACTTCTCTAATATGATGAATACTTAGAAATTTGGCATGTTAGGGTAGTATAAACATATGACATCAATCATGAACCTTCAAATAAGATAGCATGTCACTCAAACATATGAAAATTCTCATAAACTACTTCATTCAACACAATAATGTAATGAAACATGAAAGTTACCAACTTTAACATTTGTATGCATCCAACCACACATAAAACACACAAATTTGACATGTAAGTCGAGTAACCCATCACCGTTACCTTTCTTGCACTTAAATCCACAATAGACTCGTCTACCTTTCAAGAATCCACTTCCGGGTCACTAAACTTTCTCCTAAACATAAGAAAACACAAAATAAGATTAAGAATCGAAATTAGAAAAAAGGGTACCAAGTGTAAGATGGCTCGACAGCCCTTTATAAGGAGAAAAGTCGGACTCTTTATTACCTAGAAAGATGGAGGGCGATGAGAGGAAGAGATAGACGCGAAAATCACTTGATTCGGATAAGAATTGAGCAAGTTATGGTGTTTTGAAGATTTGTGAGAGAAAAGTGTAAAAATGGTGTTTGTGTTGAGGATGTATGCTGAGAAATTGAGGAGGAAGATGTAGTTAGGGTTTCCCTCATTATTTTTATGAGGAGGAAGGAGTAGTATGTGAGTCCATTGGTCATACTAGGCCCAACATGCAAGATTGAGTCGATATACTCAAGAATTTACGTCTCAAGCCCACTACAACTCAAGACGGAGAATATTATTATTATTATCATTATTATCCGACCAAAATATTTATTTTATATAACTTAAGCTTTAAAAATATAATATTTATAAAAATCATGTTTAATGATGAGATTAATTAAATTAAATAATTTAAAATATAAATAAGACAATAGAATGGTTAATTAAATTATAAATGTCAAAATGGAAAATTCGCGGGTGTTACAATCACCCCATCTTTTAAAAAGTTTCGTCCTCGAAACTTGAAAATAGAGATGAAAAGTCATATATCAATAAAACCGGAATTTTGAAATCGGTAACCAAAACATTAAAAGCTTTCTTACCGTAAGAATCGAAATCCTTTCAAAAGTCTCAAATAAAATTTTCCGACAGAACCAGATTCTCATCAAAGGAACAGAAGTGCTCTCGTTGCGCATTCAAGAACATCACATTCCAAATTGAAGATATGGTCAAAAGCAAATCATTTGTATAAATCGAAAATCAAAATACTTTCAAAAACTTTAATGAAGAATTTTCAAAAGTATAAGTCTCATTTATGGAACGAAATTGCTCTTGTCGTGCACACAAGAACGCTAACTTTCCGAGTCAAAGACAAATCTAAGACAAAAGTCACTCGTCGACAAGCGTAGAACAAGTTATTAAACGTTTCAAATAACGAGTTTTAACATCCGATCAACGTCAAAATCAAAAGAAAAGGCAATTCATTCAAATTTTCTTTTGCAAAGGTCAAAATAGAAGTAGAGGTTTCATTTCTAAATTCAAAAGGAAGTCAAATTCCTGAAAATATAATATTAAACTCTCGACAACGAAATTATAAGTAGATCAAAGCTAGTTAGAAATTGATCAAAGTTAAAAGTAACTCGGGTTTAGCAATTAAAAATCCATAAAAAGAAGTTATACTCGTAGAACAAAAGGAGAACTAAATCGAATTCTCATTTTCAAACCTTTAAAATAGGTAAGGTTTTGTAAGAGTAACATAAACTTTTAACAATGGATCAAAAGTGGTAGCTTGAAATGTTTAGAAATAGTACGAAATGAAGAGAACTTAGATATTATGAAAACGAGGTACGCTAAGAGGGTTCAACTTAACCAAACAAAGAGCTATGATGAACTTCCAAGGAGAAGAGTTGAAATCGAATCCACAAGGATATCAAAGATTGAATTTCATAGGTTAACATCAAATTATAAAGGAGGAGCAAGCAGAGATGAGGAAGAGAGGTATGAACGGTAACACTTATGGTCAAAGAGGACGGGAAATTAGGCAACAAGGAAACGCCAGATACTTAAATCTCGAACAACAAAGTCATCCTGAACGGTTCCGAAAACTTCCTAACCACGAAACTCATAACAACATAACTCCCAATAATTTCCTCAAAATACTAACACTTTACTCCTATGCTACCCCGTGGGTCAAGTCACTCCGCCATAATTGTGATTCCATAACTCTCAAATATAAATCATTTATAAACGATTTCCACGAAAGATCAAAACTACTAAAAGAGTTGCACACATAACCAACTATCGACCACTAGGAGTTCTCACTATGGTAAAATCCTTAATCAAAGGTCAAAATCTCAAGGTCTTTATACTTTCTAACACTCCAAACCAAAATCTTATTCACACCCGAATTCACAAGCATAGATGATCACATTTCCCAAAACATAAAGACCACCAACCAAAAGTAAATAGGTTTGTTATACAATTTTTCTTACCCAACTCAACTCAAGTTCCACTAAACCAATTTTGACAAAATCAAGGTTCACAAAGAATCCTCGAAGAGCATCTCACTCACTCTACAACGTAGCCAACAACGCCATCACTCCACTAAAGAAACAAAGAGTAATAACTAGGTCAAGAAATGATAGGAAATTTCAAGGGGACATAAGAACATGACGAGATGTGAGATTAAAGGAGTCAATAATAAAGGTAACTAGTTAACACCAGTAAGAGACATCAGAATTAGAGAGATATTCAAGGCAAGGAAACGACAAGTAACTTTTATACTTAAGAATTAAATCTAATCAAGGTGTGAACGAAGGGAAGGAAGATGATTAAAGACACGAAGGGGGATTTTATGGCTTAAACCATACACTTCCTAAGACTTGAGGTTCTCTCTAACAAGGTCACGCCTATTAGGATATTGTACCATCATAACAAAACAACCAAATCCAAAAACGAGGGTCAAGGCAATTCATCTCATTCCTTATGTGCGAGTCTCTCTTAAAGGATTACACCTCTATGACTGATCAAGGTAAAAATAAACGCTCGCTTAAGGGTTGATAAATTGGTTAGATTCATTGTTCACCTATTCTATCACATATTAGGATTTCCCTAAAGTAAGTCTACCACTCAAGTATAACAACATCTCTCTATCTCAAGTTCTCGACACAACCTCGATGTTTTAAAAAAAACCAAAGAACGAATTAACAAAGACTTCTCAACAAAATTCTCAAAGGACAACTAGTATCAAATCACATCACCATTCTATACGGGATCATTAACATCTAAAAATGGGTTTTCTTCCAAGCTCATATCACGAGCCTTACTCCACGATTACTCCTAAGGTGACAACGCTCAACCTACTAAGCTTTCAAATCCCAAGCGTAGACAACAAAGCCAAGTCCCATAGCCTAAGTAACATATACAACTCACACTTACACAAGGAATTCCACCAATCAAATATACTCACTTTGTCAAGGAACTAGGTATAAGAATCACTAAGCATGTCTCATCACACTACCTAAGCCTTTCTAACGTCACAACCTCTCAAAACTAGGGTCAAGGGTCAAACACAAACAAACTCCACAAAAGTTAAATTATTCGACCAAAGTTAACATTCCATAAGGCAAAGATGAAGGTGTACATGAGGGGCATTATAAGGAGAAACGGTACAAAGACAACTCCCAAGATATGTGATAAGAGTTGTGAAAGGTATAGAAGTGCAAAGACAAGGGAATATGACAAAGCACTCAAAGAGAGGAAGGTATCTTCAAGACGGTAAATAAATCCTTCAAGAGAAAGAGATCCATATGCAAGATGTTATGGAAGGAGAAACAAAAACAAAGGATAGGTCGGGTGGGTGCGAAACTAGCTTCCAAGGTAAGGCAAAAGAGAGTTTAGAAAGGAAGGATGAGCATCACGGGATAAAAGTAAGGAAAGGTTAATCAAGGATAGAAAACACACCCATAACGGTGTCGGGAGGAACAATGGCTCCGACTTGATTCTCGTCAAGAATGACTCTTCTTGGCTCGGCTTCCGGAGCATGAGGGAGAGGAGGAGTAATCTTCTTCTCGGGGCAATTCTTGAAGAGATGTCCGGGCTTCTTGCAATGGTAACACTTCAAGGGTGTATTATAGCATCCAATCCCGGGGTGATAAGCTTGCCCACACTTGAAGCACTTGGGGTTCTTCTTAAGCCTATTAGTAGATGTAGGGACTGTTGGAGTAGTGTCCTCCACAATGAGTGCGTTTACATATTAAATCTCGTAAAAGGAATATCAGGGATTTATTTATTTATTTGTCAGCTGGTCATCGTTAATCGGTAATGATTGGCTGACTAGAGTTTGACATTACTGCGTGGTGACGGCGGTGATCAATTGATCCCTTTAGGTCACACCTATAGGATGACGCCCAAATAGAATTAATTAATTATTTGTATGAGATACGAGATAATTAATTCCTTGTATTATTTGACTTTTAATTAGTCACGTAAAAGTATTATTTGATGACGGGTTACGAACTCGGGGCAAAGAGATTTATTATTTAATTATGAGATATTTAAATAATAAATGATTAGAATTTATTAATTAATTGTTAATTAATTAATTTTATACGATATGTGTATAATGATTGAGGTGGAATTTATTAGCTATGTATATTTTACAAGAGGTTGTAAAATTAGCTAAGTGGGATAATATTGACACATTGTATGTTGATAAAATGGTCTTATGATTACTTAATGGTTAAGTAGTTATTGGTAGTTAATTTATATTATTTAAGGGTTAAATAATTAAATTAATATTTAATTATGTAAGATAATTAAATATAAGACTTATAAGCATTTGTGGGGCAAATGTCGAAAATCGAAATGGACCAAATGTAGTCCATATGTTTCGTTTTTCTAGAAGGCAATCATGTGTTCATTTTGGTGATTTTTTTCCACTAACATTTTAGTGGATTTGCCAAATTTGTCTTTGTTCCCCATTATTGTTTCTTTTGACCTATATCTTTCCACTAACAATTGGGTGGAAAATTATGGAAGAATTTTTTGGTCTATATATGATGTCTTGGCCGTAGAACATCGAGGAAGGTGGAGACCAAAAATTTCCTTCTTATTTTGTCCATCATCTTATCATCCAATACATATATAAATATAAAACTAATAATATTATCAAAGTAATAATATTTATTAGTAAATCAAATAATCTATAAACAAGGATTACTACTATTTTTACCTAGTTAGTAATATAGTAGTTTTTGGGTTGATTCTTGGGTGCAACCTTTGGAGATTACCTATTTTGGTAATTAAGGTATTGGAGGATCATCCTTATTGTAATAGCTCAAGAACAACATCAAGGAAGGAGTCCTTGAGTTGTGCCCATTTTTGCCTTATAGCAATGTAAGGAAATTTTGTCTTAAGATGGTTTAATACCATCTTTTATTCATGTTTTTGCATGCATGTAGATTTAGACCACTTTGAATTAATTTTGTAATTTTAATATCACAAGATGAGTATTAATTTGGTCTAAATAACTAACAGGGACTTGTCTTTTCGGCTCTTGCACTATTGGCTCTTGTCCTCCATGGTCTTGTACTCTTTGTTCTTGGACTCTCGGCACCAACCTCTTCTTGTTAGGAGATGACGAAGATGAGGGCACAAAGGGTCTCTTGCCACGACGTGTAGGGTGACGATTAACTTGAGCATTGGCATTTCGTTGATTTCGAAGAATTAGAGTAAGGGCTTCCATGATAGTATTCTCCACCTTGGTTGGTCGTACCATCTTCTCAAGACATCAAATAAGTCAATCATGTTAGCACCTAACAAATAACATGCACAAAGAGACTACCAACTTAGGTCCTTAGTTCTACCCATCTCTCATTCATTATTCAAGGTCAAGTTCAAGGTTAAATTCGGGGTACACGTGTGTGCGTCGGGAGCAACTTATGCTCTGATACCAACTGTGACACCCCTCGATAGGGCATCAAATTTAAAGCGGAAAATACGAGATTTTTAAAACCTTTAAAAGCTTAAAGTGCGAAATCCACCATAAGTGATCAAACGAAAATGAAAAGAAAGATAATTAAGTTTTACAATTAAAAACAAGTGCGTTGGGGAAAAGACATCCCACGAATAAACACAAGTCTAACGATAGGTGAGTCTAAGCAGACTATAACTAAGGTCCAAGGGTCAACGTTCTCGCTAGCTCACACGTCTTCCCCATAATCTGCATCACAAACCTGTCATTCATGTAAACATGAACGCCACAGTCAGTGGGGAGTAACTCAGGGTTCTCCCAGCCACTATATGTCAAAATACACGTAAGCAAGAACTTATTTAAACATATAGATCATACATCATACTTGAATAATAATGAACAAGGGGATATAAACGATAATCATAATGAGATAGACATATTGCATTCATAATGAGATAGGCATGGTAACTTATATTAAACATGCATTCAAGGGAACAAAACATGGATATGAGATTAGGCATCGAATCATATGAAGAAGGTAAACAACGGATCAATTAAATAGGGAATACATGGATGGAAACCAATAGCCATTACTTTGAAAATCTCTTAACAACCATAGCACGGGACGTGGCTACTAATGTCACATTCATACTTATGGCTTGCATCTCACCATAAGAACGGATGGTAACATCAATCCCGGCAATCATATCGCAACTAGGGGCTTGCATCTCACCACTAGTATCCGATAGGACCAAGACTCTCACAATCAATCATAAAAGACGTGCACTCTCGTATATAAGAACACGCCAATGACCGTAACAAGCAAGACATTTACAAAGGCTTTGACTCAAACAAGACAAACCCCTAGACTCCAACCTCCTGGTAGGACGACGATCATAATACGGTCCTAGTCTAAATCTGGCCAGACTCTCGGGATGGACGACACCCGATTCGACATACAATCCCAAATCGTATCCAAGACTCGATCCATGACACCTAGCCGTGCCTCAAGGTCGAGTAACCCCAAATCGGAACAATGGTACCTAGCCGTACCCCAAGGTCCGAAGAGGCGGAAGGAAGATAGCCCAACTCGGAAACAATGACACCTAATCGTGACCCAAGGTCCGAGGGCAAAATAAATAAGGAATGTCGAGTAGTCGCACAATGTAAGTCGTCACACTCGGGTCACAAATACGAGTAACAATGATTGCACAAACATAACGTAAACAATTCATGTGAAGCATGTATAAACATAAGAGTAAAATGATTACCAGGTGCTCTCTGCCGGCGTGGGCACCGGCTGCCGGTCCACCGGCAGAGGATTCATGCTAAGGTGAAACAAGGCCAAAATAGAAGCAGGTGTATTCTCTGCCGGTTGACCGGCTGCCGGCCTACCGGCAGGGGATACAAGCCAAGTTAACACAAAGTCAAATAGCTGAGAGTGTATTCTCTGCCGGTCGACCGGCTGCCGGCCCACCGGCAGGGGATACATGCCAAAGATAAGACAAGGTAAAAATGCTCAATGTGTATTCTCTGCCGGTTGACCGGCTGCCGGTCCACCGGCAGGGGATACAAGCTATAGTCAATTAACTTCAACATTTCACATTGTGTATTCTCTGTCGGTTGACCGGCTGCCGGCCCACCGGCAGGGGATACACCATATTATAAAAGACACCAAAATTTCATGTACTCGCTGCCGGTTGGGTAGGCCGGCTGCCGGCCCACCGGCAGGGGATCACAAAGGCTTAATTCTCTATTTTTACAAGTCAGAAATGCAAAGACGCGCTGCCGGTTGGGTAGGCCGGCTGCCGGCCCACCGGCAGAGGATCACTGTACACGAAAAACCCAACAAATGACCAACCAAAGTTCTTCAAAGGCAATCATCTTAAATTCAATCATTTCATACTTCTCTAATATGATGAATACTTAGAAATTTGGCATGTTAGGGTAGTATAAACATATGACATCAATCATGAACCTTCAAATAAGATAGCATGTCACTCAAACATATGAAAATTCTCATAAACTACTTCATTCAACACAATAATGTAATGAAACATGAAAGTTACCAACTTTAACATTTGTATGCATCCAACCACACATAAAACACACAAATTTGACATGTAAGTCGAGTAACCCATCACCGTTACCTTTCTTGCACTTAAATCCACAATAGACTCGTCTACCTTTCAAGAATCCACTTCCGGGTCACTAAACTTTCTCCTAAACATAAGAAAACACAAAATAAGATTAAGAATCGAAATTAGAAAAAAGGGTACCAAGTGTAAGATGGCTCGACAGCCCTTTATAAGGAGAAAAGTCGGACTCTTTCTTACCTAGAAAGATGGAGGGCGATGAGAGGAAGAGATAGACGCGAAAATCACTTGATTCGGATAAGAATTGAGCAAGTTATGGTGTTTTGAAGATTTGTGAGAGAAAAGTGTAAAAATGGTGTTTGTGTTGAGGATGTATGCTGAGAAATTGAGGAGGAAGAAGTAGTTAGGGTTTCCCTCATTATTTTTATGAGGAGGAAGGAGTAGTATGTGAGTCCATTGGTCATACTAGGCCCAACATGCAAGATTGAGTCGATATACTCAAGAATTTACGTCTCAAGCCCACTACAACTCAAGACGGAGAATATTATTATTATTATCATTATTATCCGACCAAAATATTTATTTTATATAACTTAAGCTTTAAAAATATAATATTTATAAAAATCATGTTTAATGATGAGATTAATTAAATTAAATAATTTAAAATATAAATAAGACAATAGAATGGTTAATTAAATTATAAATGTCAAAATGGAAAATTCGCGGGTGTTACAGTACCAGACCCTGTTTATTTTTCTCCCTGTTTTTCAATCACGCGTTCGAGCTCATTTTAGGAATCAACCTGTTCAATTTCAGGAATCAACTTGTTCGATTTCATCCTCAAATAACGAGTTTTAACACATTTTTCACGATAATCGGAGTTTCGGCGAATGTTGGTTTGTGGCACACGGCACCCCCAAATGTCTTCCGTTGGTGCTCAAACTTTGCGTGGCCGCTTTATCTGACCCGAGGAACTATCTATGTGATTTCCGGAGAATTTTGTACGGACCGGAATCACGAAAACCGTATATTATACACTTCAATTTCTGCCGTTCGGAAGGTCGTAGCGGGACCTGTTTCTTTTTCTCTCTGTTTTTCAATCACGCGTCCGAGCTCATTTCAGAATCAACCTGTTGATTTCAAAAATCAACATGTTCGATTTCAACCTAAAATAACGAGCTTTAACACATTTTTCACGATAATCCGAGTTTTAGCGACCCGTTTGTGGCACACCGGCACCCCCAAATGTCTTCCGTTGGTGCTCAAACTTTGCGTGGCTGCTTTATTTGATCCGAGGAACTTTCTATGTGATTTCTGGAGAATTTTGTTCCGGGACCCCGGAATCCCGAAAAACCGTGTATTATACACTTCAATTTCAGCCGTTCGGAAAGTCGTACCGGACCCTGTTTCTTTTTCTCCCTGTTTTTCAATCACGCGTCGGAGCTCATTTCATTAATCAACCTGTTCGATTTCAGGAATCAACCTGTTTGATTTGAGCCTCAAATAACGAGCTTTAACACATTTTTCACGATAATCCGAGTTTCGGCGAATGCTGGTTTGTGTCACACCGGCACCCCCAAACGTCTTCTGTTGGTGCTCAAACTTTGCGTGGCCGCTTTATCTGACCCAAGGAACTATCTATGTGATTTCTGGAGAATTTTGTTCCAGGACCCCGGAATTCCGAAAAACCGTGTATTATACACTTCAATTTCAGCCGTTCGAAAGTTCGTACCGGACCCTGTTTCTTTTTCTCCCTTTTTTCAATCACGCGTCGGAGCTCATTTTAGGAATCAACCTGTTCGATTTCAGAAATCAACTTGTTCGATTTCATCCTCAAATAACGAGTTTTAACACATTTTTCACGATAATCCGAGTTTCGGCGAATGTTGGTTTGTGGCACACGGCACCCCAAATGTCTTCCGTTGGTGCTCAAACTTTGCGTGGCCGCTTTATCTGACCCGAGGAACATTCTATGTGATTTCCGAAGAATTTTGTTCCGGGACCCCGGAATCCCGAAAAACCGTGTATTATACACTTCAATTTCAGCCGTTCGGAAGGTCGTACCAGACCTTGTTTATTTTTCTCCCTGTTTTTCAATCACGCGTTCGAGCTCATTTTAGGAATCAACCTGTTCGATTTCAGAAATCAACTTGTTCGATTTCATCCTCAAATAACGAGTTTTAACACATTTTTCACGATAATCCGAGTTTCGGCGAATGTTGGTTTGTGGCACACGGCACCCCCAAATGTCTTCCGTTGGTGCTCAAACTTTGCGTGGCCGCTTTATCTGACCCGAGGAACATTCTATGTGATTTCCGAAGAATTTTGTTCCGGGACCTCGGAATCCCCAAAAACCGTGTATTATACACTTCAATTTCAAATAGTTCGAATGTCGTGCGGACCTGTTTCTTTTTCTCCCTATTTTTCAATCACGGGTCCGAGATCATTTCAGGAATCAACCTGTTCGATTTCAGGAATCAACATGTTCGATTTCAGCCTCAAATAATGAGCTTTAAAACATTTTTCACGATAATCCGATTTTCGGCGAATGCTGGTTTGTGGCACACCGGCACCCCCGAATATCTTCCGTTGGTGCTCAAACTTTGCGTGACCGCATTATCTGAACCGAGGAACTATCTATGTGATTTCCGGAGATTTTTTTACCGGGACCCCGGAATCTCGAAAAACCGTGTATTATACACTTCAATTTCAGCCGTTCCGAAGGTCGTACCGGACCCTGTTCCTTTTTCTCCCTGTTTTTCAATCACGCGTCCGAGCTCATTTCAGAAATCAACATGTTCGATTTCAGGAATCAACCTCTTCGATTTCATTCTCAAATAACGAGCTTTAACAAATTTTTCACGATAATCCGAGTTTCGGCGATTGCTGGTTTGTGGCACACCGGCACCCCCAAATGTCTTCCGTTGGTGCTAAAACTTTGCGTGGCCGCTTTATATGACTTGAGGAACTTTCTATGTGATTTCCGGAGAATTTTGTTCCGAGACTCCGGAATCCCGAAAAACCGTGTATTATACACTTCAATTTCAGCCGTTCGGAAAGTCGTACCGGACCCTGTTTCTTTTTCTCCCTGTTTTTCAATCAAGCGTCCGAGCTCATTTCAGGAATCAACCTGTTCGATTTCATCCATAAATAACGAGCTTTAACACATTTTTCACGATAATTCGAGTTTCGGCGAATGTTGGTTTATGGCACACCGGCGGCACCCCCAAATGTCTTCCGTTGGCGCTCAAACTTTGCGTGGCCGCTTTATCTGACCTGAGGAACTTTCTATGTGATTTCCGGAGAATTTTGTTCCGGGACCCCGAAATCCCGAAAAACCGTGTATTATACACTTCAATTTCAGCCGTTCAGAAGGTCGCACCGGACCCTGTTTCTTTTTCTCCCTGTTTTTAAATCACGCGTCCGAGCTCATTTTAGTAATCAACCTGTTCGATTTCAGGAATCAACCTGTTCGATTTCAGCGTCAAATAACGAGCTTTAACACATTTTTCACGATAATCCGAGTTTCGGCGAATGTTGGTTTGTGGCACACGGCACCCCCAAATGTCTTCCGTTGGTGCTCAAACTTTGCGTGGCCGCTTTATCTGACCCGAGGAACATTCTATGTGATTTCCGAAAAATTTTGTTCCGGGACCCGGAATCCCGAAAACCGTGTATTATACACTTCAATTTCAAGTTCGGAAGTCGTGACCGACCTGTTTCTTTTTCTCCCTATATTTCAATCACGGTCCGAGATCATTTCAGAATCAACCTGTTCGATTTCGGAATCAACATGTTCGATTTCGACCAAATAACGAGCTTTAACACATTTTTCACGATAATCCGATTTTACGAATCAAGCCTTGGGGCACACCGGCACCCCCAAATGTCTTCCGTTGGTGCTCAAACTTTGAGTGACCGCTTTATCTCGACCCGAGGAACTATCTATGTGATTTCCGAGAATTTTGTTCCGGACCCCTAATCCCGAAAACCGTGTATTAATACACTTCAATTTCAGCCGTTCGGAATGTCGTACCGGACCCTGTCTCTTTTTCTCCCGGTTATTCAATCACGCGTCCGAGCTCATTTCAGAAATCAACCTGTTCGATTTCAGGAATCAACCTGTTCGATTTCAGCCTTAAATAACGAGCTTTAACACAATTTTCACGATAATCCGCGTTTCGGCGAATGCTGGTTTGTGGCACACGGCACCCCCAAATGTCTTCCTTTGGTGCTCAAACTTTGCGTCGCCACTTTATCTGACCCGAGGATCATTCTATGTGATTTCCGAAGAATTTTGTTCCGGGACCCCGGAATCCCGAAAAACCGTGTATTATATACACTTCAATTTCAGCCGTTCGGAAGGTCGTACCGGACCCGTTTTCTTTTTCTCCCTGTTCTTCAATCACGCGTCCGAGCTCATTTCAGGAATCAACCTATTCTATTTCAGGTATCAACCTGTCCGATTTCAGCCTCAAATAACGAGCTTTAACAACACATTTTTCACGATAATACGAGTGTCGGCGAATGCTGGTTTTTGGCACACCGGCACCCCCAAATGTCTTCCGTTGGTGCTCAAACTTTGCGTGGCCGCTTTATCTGACCAGAGGAACTTTCTATGTGATTTCCGGAGAATTTTGTTCCGGGACCCCGAAATCCCGAAAAACCGTGTATTATATACACTTCAATTTCAGCCGTTCGGAAGGTCGTACCGGACCCGTTTTCTTTTTCTCCCTGTTTTTCAATCACGCGTCCGAGCTTTAACACATTTTTCACGATAATCCGAGTTTCGGCGAATGCTGGTTTATGGCACACCGGCACCCCCAAATGTCTTCCGTTGGTGCTCAAACATTGCGTGGCCACTTTATCTGACCCGAGGAACTTTCTATGTGATTTCCGGAAAATTTTGTTCCGGGACCCCAGAATCCCGAAAAGCAGTGTTTTACACTTCAATTTCAGCCGTTCGGAAGGTCGTACAGGACCCTGTTTCTTTTTCTCCCTGTTTTTCAATCACGCGTCCGAGGTCATTTCAAGAATCAACCTGTTCTATTTCAGGAATCAACCTGTTCGATTTCAGCTTCAAATAACGAGCTTTAACACATTTTTCATGATAATCCGAGTTTCGGCGAATGCTAGTTTGTGGCACACCGACACCCCCAAATATCTTCCGTTGGTGCTCACACTTTGCGTGGCCGCTTTATCTGAACCGAGGAACTTTCTATGTGATTTCCGGAGAATTTTGTTCCGGGACCCCGGAATCCCGAAAAACCGTGTATTATACACTTCAATTTTAGCCGTTCGGAAGGTCGTACTGGACCTTGTTTCTTTTTCTCCCTGTTTTTCAATCACGCGTCCGAACTCATTTCAGGAATCAACCTGTTCGATTTCAGCCTCAAATAACGAGCTTTAACGCATTTTTCAAGATAATCCGAGTTTCGGGGAATGCTGGTTTGTGGCACACCGGCACCCCCAAATGTCTTTCCTTGGTGCTCAAACTTTGCGTGGCCGCTTTATCTGACCCGAGGAACTTTCAATGTGATTTCCGGAGAATTTTGATCCGGGATCCCGGAATCCCGAAAAACCGTGTATTATAAACTTCAATTTCAGCCATTCGGAAGGTTGTACCGCACCCTATTTCTTTTTATCCCTATTTTTCAATCACGCGTCCGAGCTCTTTTCAGGAATCAACCTGATCGATTTCAGGAATCAACCTGTTCGATTTCAGCCTTAAATAACGAGCTTTAACGCATTATTCAAGATAATCCGAGTTTCGGCGAATGCTGGTTTGTGGAACACCGGCACCCCCAAATGTCTTTCCTTGGTGCTTAAACTTTGCGTGTCCGCTTTATCTGACCCGAGGAACTTTCAATGTGATTTCCGGAGAATTTTGATCCGGGATCCCGGAATCCCGAAAAACCGTGTATTATACACTTCAATTTCAGCCGTCCGGAAGGTCGTACCGGACCCTGTTTCTTTTTCTCCTTGGTTTTCAATCACGCGCCCGAGCTCATTTCAGGAATCAACCTGTTCGATTTCAGCCTCAAATAACGAGCTTTAACACATTTTTCACGATAATCGATTTTCTACGAATCGGTTTGGGCACACCTAAGCACCCCCAAATATCTTCCATTGGTGCTGAAACTTTGCGTGGCCGCTTTATCTGACCCGAGGAACTTTCTATGTGATTTCCGAGAATTTTGTTCCTAACCCCGAATCCCGAAAACCGTGTATTAATTCACTTCAATTTCAAATAGTTCGAAGGTCGTACCGGACCATGTTTCTTTTTCTCCCTGTTTTTCAATCACGCGTCCGAGCTCATTTCAGGAATCAACCTGATCGATTTCAGGAATCAACCTGTTCGATTTCAGCCTCAAATAACGAGCTTTAAAACATTTTTCACGATAATTCGAGTTTCGGCGAATGCTGGTTAGTGGCACACCGGCACCCCCAAATGTCTTCCGTTGGTGATCAAACTTTGCGTGAGTTATTTATCTGACCCGAGGAACTTTCTATATGATTTTCGGAAAATTTTGTTCCGGGACTCCGGAATCCCGAAAAACCGTGTATTACACTTTCATTTCAGCCGTTCGGAAGGTCGTACTGGACCCTATTTCTTTTTCTCCCTGTTTTTCAATCATGCATTCAAGTTTATTTCAGGAATCAACATGTTCGATTTCAAGAATCAACATGTTCGATTTCAGCCTCAAATAACGAGTTTTAACACATTTTTCATGGTAATCCGAGTTTAGGCGAATGCTGGTTTGTGGCACACCGGCACTCGCAAATGTCTTCCGTTGGTGCTCAAAATTTTTTCGGCCGCTTAATCTGACCCGAGAAACTTTCTATGTGATTTCCGGGGAATTTTGTTCCGGGACCCCGGAATCCCGAAAAACCGTGTATTATACACTTCAATTTTAGCCGTTCGGAAGGTCGTACCGGACCCTGTTTCTTTTTCTCCCTGTTTTTCAATCACGCATCCGAGCTCATTTCAGGAATCAACCTGTTCGATTATTAAGACAATCATGGAGTTAAAACTGCAAGATTAGACAGTTTTAAAATTTCCTAAAAGCGAGACCCTCAAACGAAATCTCGACTTTCGGAAAGAATAAATCAACATACGTGCATCTGATGGTCACACTCCATTTACAAAAGTTTCCTCATTTATCATTATTAAAACATTCATGGAGTTAAAACTGCAATATTAGACAGTTTGAAAATTTCCTAAAACCGAGACCCTCAAGCGAAATCTCGTCTTTCGGAAGGCGTAAATCAACATACGTACATCTAATGGTCATACTCCATTTACAATAGTTTCCTCATTTATTATTATTATTAAAACATTCATGGAGTTAAAATTGCAAGATTAGACAGTTTGAAAATTTTCTAAAACCGAGACCCTCAAACGAAATCTCGACTTTCGGAAGACATAAATCAACATACGTGCATCTGATGATAATACTCCATATACAATAGTTTCATCATTTATCATTATTAGGACATTCATAGAGGTAAAACATCAAGATTAGACGGTTTGAAAATTTTCTAAAACCGAGACCCTCAAACCAAATCTCGGTTTTCGGAAGACGTAAATCAACATGCGTGCGTCTAATGGTCATACTCCATTTACAAAAGATTCCTCGTTTTTCATTATTAAGACATTCATGGAGTTAAAACTGTAATATTAAACAGTTCGAAAATTTCCTAAAACCGAGACCCTCAAACGAAATCTCGACTTTCGGAAGACATAAATCAACATCCGTGCATCTGATGGTCATACTCCATTTACAAAAGTTTCCTCATTTATCATTATTAAGACATTCATGGAATTAAAACTGCAAGATTAGACAGTTTGAAAATTTCCTAAAACAGAGACCCTTAAACGAAATCTCGACTTTCGGAAGGCATAAATCAACATACGTGCATCTGATGGTCATACTTCATTTACAAAAGTTTCCTTATTTATCATTATTAAGACATTCAGAGATTTAAAACTACAATATTAGAGAATTTGAAAATTTCCAAAAATAGAGACCCTCAAACGAAATTTCGACTTTCGGAAGGCATAAATCAACATACGTGCGTTTGATATAAATCAACATACGTGCGTCTGATGGTCATACTCCATTTACAATAGTTTCCTCATTTATCATTATTAAGACATTCATGGAGTTAAAACTGCAAGATTAGACAGTTTGAAAATTATGTTCATCTGATGTTCTTACTCCATTTAAAGTAGTTTCCTCATTTATCATTATTAAGACATTCAAGGAGTTAAAACTGCAAGATTAGACAGTTTTAAAATTTCCTAAAACCCAGACCCTCAACCGAAATCTCGACTTTCGGAAGGCATAAATCAACATAAGTGCATCTGATGGTCATACTCCATTTACAATAGTTTCCTCATTTATCATTATTAAGACATTCATATATTTAAAACTGCAAGATTACACAGTTTTAAAATTTCCTAAAACCGAGACCCTCAAACGAAATCTCGACTTTCGGAAGGCATAAATCAACATACGTGCGTCTGATGGTCATACATCATTTACAATAGTTTCCTCATTTATCATCATTATGACATTCATGGAGTTAAAACTACAAGATTAGACGGTTTGAAAATTTCCTAAAACCGAGACCCTCAAGCGAAATCTCGACTTTCGGAAGGCGTAAATTAACATACGTATAGCTGATGGTCATACTCCATTTACAATAGTTTCCTCATTTATTATTATTAAAACATTCATGGAGTTAAAACTGAAAGATTAGACAGTTTGAAAATTTCCAAAAACCGAGACCCCCAAACGAAATCTCGACTTTCGGAAGGCATAAATCAACATACGTGCGTCTAATGGTCATACTCCATTTACAAAAGTTTCCTCATTTATCATTATTGAGACATTCATGGAGTTAAAACTTCAATATTAGACAGTTCGAAAATTTCCAAAAACCGAGACCCTGAAACTAAATCTCGACTTTCGGAAGGCATAAATCAACATATGTACGTCTGATGGTCATACTCAATTTACAAGATTTTCCTAATTTATCATTATTAAGACATTTATGGAGTTAAAATTACAATATTAGACAGTTTGAAAATTCCCAAAAACCGAGACCCTCAAACGAAATTTCGACTTTCGGAAGGCATAAATCAACATACATGCGTCTGATCGTCATACTCCATTTACAAAAGTTTCATCATTTATCATTATTAAGACATTCATGGTGTTAAAACTACAATATTAGACAGTTTGAAAATTTCCAAAAACCGAGACCCTCAATCGAAATCTCGACTTTCGGAAGGCATAAATCAACATAAGTGCGTCTGATGGTCATACTCCATTTACAAAAGTTTCCTCATTTATGATTAATAAGACATTCATGGAGTTAAAACTGCAATATTAGACAGTTTGAAAATTTCCAAAAACCGAGACCCTCAAACGAAATCTCGACTTTCGGATGGCATAAATCAACATACGTGCGTCTGATGGTCATATTCCATTTACAAAGTTTCCTTATTTATCATTATTAAGACATTCATGGAGTTAAAAATGCAATATTAGACAGTCTGAAAATTTCCTAAAACCGAGACCCTCAAGCGAAATCTCGACTTTCGGAAGGCATAAATCAACATACGTGCGTCTGATGGTCATACTCCATTTACAAAAGTTTCCTCATTTATCATTATTAAGACATTCATATAGTTAAAACTGCAACATTAGACAGTTTGAAAATTTCCTAAAACCGAGCCCCTCAAACGAAATCTCGACTTTCGGTAGGCATAAATCAACATACGTGCGTCTGATGGTCATACTCCATTAACAAAAGTTTCCTAATTTATCATTATTAAGATATTCATGGAGTTAAAACTGCAAGATTAGACGGTTTGAAAATTTCCTAAAACCGAGACCCTCAGACGAAATCTCGATTTTCGGAAGGCGTAAATCAACATACGTGCATCTAAGGGTCATACTCCATTTACAATAGTTTCCTCATTTATGATTGTTAAGACATTCATGGACTTAAAGCTGCAAGATTAGACAAATCTGAAAATTTACAAAAACCGAGACCCTCAAACGAAATCTCGGCTTTCGGAAGGCATAAATCAACATACATTCATCTTATGGTCATACTCCATTTACAATAGTTTCCTCATTTATCATTATTAAGACATTCATGGTGTTAAAACTTCGTGATTAGACAGTTTGAAAATTTCCTAAAACCGAGACCCATAAACGAAATCTCGACTTTCGGAAGGCATAAATCAATATACGTGCATCTGATGTTCTTACTCCATTTACAGTAGTTTCCTCATTTATCATTATTAAGACATTCATGGAGTTAAAACTGCAAGATTAGACATTTTGAAAATTTCCTAAAACCGAGACACACAAACGAAATCTCGACTTTCGGAACGCATAAATCAACAAAGGTGCATCTGATGGTCATACTCCATTTACAATAGTTCCCTCATTTATCATTATTAAGACATTCATGGAGTTAAAACGGCAAGATTAGACAGTTTGAAAATTATGTTCATCTGATGTTCTTACTCCATTTACAGTAGTTTCCTCATTTATCATTATTAAGACATTCAAGGAGTTAAAACTGCAAGATTAGACAGTTTTGAAATTTCCTAAAACCGAGACCCTCAAACGAAATCTCGACTTTCGGAAGGCATAAATCAACATAAGTGCATCTGATGGTCATACTCCATTTACAATAGTTTCCTCATTTATTATTATTAAAACATTCATGGAGTTAAAACTGAAAGATTAGACAGTTTGAAAATTTCCAAAAACCGAGACCCTGAAACGAAATCTCGACTTTCGGAAGGCATAAATCAACATACGTGCGTCTGATGGTCATACTCCATTTATAAAAGTTTCCTAATTTATCATTATTAAGACATTCATGGAAATAAAACTGCAAGATTAGACGGTTTGAAAATTTCCTAAAACCGAGGCCCTCAGACGAAATCTCGAGTTTCGGAAGGCATAAATCAACATACCTGCGTCTGATGGTCATACTCCATTTACAAAAGTTTCATAATTTATCATTATTAAGACATTCATGGTGTTAAAACTACAATATTAGACAGTTTGAAAATTTCCAAAAACCGAGACCCTCTAACGAAATATCGACTTTCGGAAAGCATAAATCAACATACGTGCGTCTGATGGTCATACTCCATTTAAAAAAGTTTCCTCATTTATGATTAATAAGACATTGATGGTGTTAAAACTACAATATTAGACAGTTTGAAAATTTCCAAAAACCGAGACCCTCAAACGAAATCTCGACTTTCGGAAGGCATAAATCAACATACGTGCGTCTGATGGTCATACTCCATTTACAAAAGTTTCATAATTTATCATTATTAAGACATTCATGGTGTTAAAACTACAATATTAGACAGTTTGAAAATTTCCAAAAACCGAGACCCTCTAACGAAATATCGACTTTCGGAAGGCATAAATCAGCATACGTGCGTCTGATGGTCATACTCCATTTACAAAAGTTTCCTCATTTATGATTAATAAGACATTGATGGTGTTAAAACTACAATATTAGACAGTTTGAAAATTTCCAAAAACCGATACCCTCAAACGAAATCTCGACTTTCGGAAGGCATAAATCAACATACGTGCGTCTGATGGTCATACTCCATTTACAAAAGTTTCATAATTTATCATTATTAAGACATTCATGGTGTTAAAACTACAATATTAGAAAGTTTGAAAATTTCCAAAAACCGAGACCCTCTAACGAAATATCGACTTTCGGAAGGCATAAATCAACATACGTGCGTCTGATGGTCATATTCCATTTACAAAAGTTTCCTCATTTATGATTAATAAGACATTTATGGTGTTAAAACTACAATATTAGACAGTTTGAAAATTTCCAAAAACCGAGACCCTCAAACGAAATCTCTACTTTCGGAAGGCATAAATCAACATACGTGCGTCTGATGGTCATACTCCATTTATTAAAGTTTCTTCATTTATCATTATTAAGACATTCGTGGAGTTAAAATTGCAATATTAGACAGTTTGAAAATTTCCAAAAACCGAGACCCTCAAACGAAATCTCGAGTTTCGGAAGGCATAAATCATCATACGTGCGTCTGATGGTCATACTCCATTTATTAAAGTTTCTTCATTTATCATTATTAAGGCCTTCGTGGAGTTAAAACTGCAATATTAGACAGTTTGAAAATTTCCAAAAACCGAGACCCTCAAACGAAATCTCGACTTTCGGAAGGCATAAATCAACATACGTTCGTCTGATGGTCATACTCCATTTTTTAAAGTTTCTTCATTTGTTATTATTAAGACATTCATGGAGTTAAAACTGCAATATTAGACAGTTTGAAAATTTCCAAAAATCGAGGCCCTCAAACGAAATCTCGACTTTCGGAAGGCATAAATTAACATACGTGCGTCTGATGGTATACTCCATTTATTAAAGTTTCTTCATTTATCAATATGAAGGAATTCGTGGAGTTAAAACTTCAATATTAGACATTTTGAAAATTTCCTAAAAACCGAGGCCCTCAAACGAAATCTCGACTTTCGGAAGGCATAAATCAACATACGTTCGTCTGATGGTCATACTCCATTTATTAAAGTTTTTTCATTTATCATTATTAAGACATTCATGAAGTTAAAACTGCAATATTAGACAGTTTGAAAATTTCCTAAAACCGAGACCATCAAACGAAATCTCGACTTTCGGAAGGCATAAATCAACATACGTGCGTCTGATGGTCATACTCCATTTATTAAAGTTTCTTCATTTATCATTATTAAGACATTCGTGGAGTTAAAATTGCAACATTAGACATTTTGAAAATTTCCTAAAAACCGAGGCCCTCAAACGAAATCTCGAGTTTCGGAAGGCATAAATCAACATACGTGCGTCTGATGGTCATACTCCATTTATTAAAGTTTCTTCATTTATCATTATTAAGACATTCGTGGAGTTAAAACTTCAATATTAGACATTTTGAAAATTTCCTAAAAACCGAGGCCCTTAAACGAAATCTTGACTTTCGGAAGGCATAAATCAACATACGGGCGTCTGATGGTCATACTCCATTTATTAAAGTTTCTTCATTTATCATTATAAAGGAATTCGTGGAGTTAAAACTGCAATATTAGACAGTTTGAAAATTTCCAAAAACCGAGACCCTCAAACGAAATCTCGAGTTTCGGAAGGCATAAATCAACATACGTGCGTCTGATCGTCATACTCCATTTATTAAAGTTTCTTCATTTATCATTATTAAGACATTCGTGGAGTTAAAACTGCAATATTAGACAGTTTTAAAATTTCCAAAAACCGAGACCCTCAAACGAAATATCGACTTTCTAAGGCATAAATAAACATACGTTCGTCTGATGGTCATACTCCATTTATTAAAGTTTCTTCAATTGTTATTATTAAGACATTCATAGAGTTAAAACTGCAATATTAGACAGTTTGAAAATTTCCAAAAATCGAGGCCCTCAAACGAAATCTCGACTTTCGGGAGGCATAAATTAACATACGTGAGTCTGATGGTCATACTCCATTTATTAAAGTTTCTTCATTTATCATTATTAAGGCATTCATGGAGTTAAAACTGCGATATAAGACAGTTTGAAAATTTCCTAAAAACCGAGGCCCTCAAACGAAATCTCGACTTTCTAAGGCATAAATCAACATACGTGCGTCTGATGGTCATACTCCATTTATTAAAGTTTTTTCATTTATCATTATTAAGACATTCGTGAAGTTAAAACTGCAATATTCGATAGGTTGAAAATTTCCTAAAACCGAGACCATCAAACGAAATCTCGACTTTCTAAGGCATACATCAACATACGTGCGTCTGATAGTCATACTCCATTTATTAAAGTTTCATCATTTATCATTATTAAGATATTCACGGAGTTAAAACTGCAATATTAGACAGTTTGAAAATTTCCTAAAACCGAGACCATCAAACGAAATCTCGACTTTCGGAAGGCATAAATCAACATACGTGCGTCTGATGGTCATACTCCATTTATTAAAGCTTCTTCATTTATCATTATTAAGACATTCATGGAGTTAAAACTGCAATATAGACAGTTTAAAAATTTCCAAAAACCGAGACCCTCAAACGAAATCTCGAGTTTCGGAAGGCATAAATCAACATACGTGTGTCTGATCGTCATACTCCATTTATTAAACTTTCTTCATTTATCATTATTAAGACATTCGTGGAGTTAAAACTGCAATATTAGACAGTTTTAAAATTTCCAAAAACCGAGACCCTCAAACGAAATATCGACTTTCGGAAGGCATAAATAAACATACGTTCGTCTGATGGTCATACTCCATTTATTAAAGTTTATTCATTTGTTATTATTAAGACATTCATGGAGTTAAAACTGCAATATTAGACAGTTTGAAAATTTCCAAAAATCGAGGCCCTCAAACGAAATCTCGACTTTCGGGAGGCATAAATTAACATACGTGAGTCTGATGGTCATACTCCATTTATTAAAGTTTCTTCATTTATCATTATTAAGGCATTCATGGAGTTAAAACTGCGATATAAGACAGTTTGAAAATTTCCTAAAAACCGAGGCCCTCAAACGAAATCTCGACTTTCGGAAGGCATAAATCAACATACGTGCGTCTGATGGTCATACTCCATTTATTAAAGTTTTTTCATTTATCATTATTAAGACATTCGTGAAGTTAAAACTGCAATACTCGACAGGTTGAAAATTTCCTAAAACCGAGACCATCAAACGAAATCTAGACTTTCGGAAGGCATACATCAACATACGTGCGTCTGATAGTCATACTCCATTTATTAAAGTTTCATCATTTATCATTATTAAGATATTCACGGAGTTAAAACTGCAACATTAGACAGTTTGAAAATTTCCTAAAACCGAGACCATCAAACGAAATCTCGACTTTCGGAAGGCATAAATCAACATACGTGCGTCTGATGGTCATACTCCATTTATTAAAGCTTCTTCATTTATCATTATTAAGACATTCATGGAGTTAAAACTGCAATATAGACAGTTTAAAAATTTCCAAAAACCGAGACCCTCAAACGAAATCTCGACTTTCGGAAGACATAAATCAACCTACGTGCGTCTGATGGTCATACTCCATTTATTAAAGTTTCTTCATTTATCATTATTAAGACATTCATGGAGTTAAAACTTCAATATTAGACATTTTTAAAGTTTACTAAAAACCGAGGCCCTCAAACGAAATCTCGACTTTCGGAAAACATAAATCATCATACGTGCGTCTGATGGTCATACTCCATTTATTAAAGTTTCTTCATTTATCATTATTAAGTCATTCATGGAGTTAAAACTGCGATATAAGACAGTTTGAAAATTTCCTAAAAACCGAGGCCCTCAAACGAAATCTCGACTTTCGGGAGGCATAAATAAACATTCGTGCGTCTGATGGTCATACTCCATTTAATAAAGTTTTTTCATTTATCATTATTAAGACTTTCATGAAGTTAAAACTGCTATATTAGACAGTTTTAAAATTTCCAAAAACCGAGACCCTCAAACGAAATCTCGAGTTTCGGAAGGCATAAATCAACATACGTGCGTCTGATGGTCATACTCCATTTATTAAAGTTTCTTAATTTATCATTGTTAAGACATTCGTGGAGTTAAAATTGCAATATTAGACAGTTTGAAAATTTCCAAAAATCGAGGCCCTCAAACGAAATCTCGACTTTCGGGAGGCATAAATTAACATACGTTCGTCTGATGGTCATACTCCATTTATTAAAGTTTCTTCATTTATCATTATGAAGGAATTCGCGGAGTTAAAAGTGCAATATTAGACAGTATCAAAATTTCCAATAACCGAGACCCTCAAACGAAATCTCGAGTTTCGGAAGGCATAAATCAACATACGTTAAATCGATGGTCATACTCCATTTATTAAAGTTTCTTCATTTATCATTATTAAGACATTCGTGGAGTTAAAACTGCAATAGTAGACAGTTTTAGAATTTCCAAAAACCGAGACCCTCAAACGAAATCTCGAGTTTCGGAAGGTATAAATAACCATACGTTCGTCTGATGGTCATACTCCATTTATTAAAGTTTCTTCATTTATTATTATTAAAATATTCATGGAGTTAAAACTGCAATATTAGACAGTTTGAAAATTTTAAAAAAGCGAGGCCATCAAACGAAATCTCGACTTTCGGGAGGCATAAATTAACATACGTGAGTCTGATGGTCATACTCCATTTATTAAAGTTTCTTCATTTATCATTATTAAGGCATTCATGGAGTTAAAACTGCGATATAAGACAGTTTGAAAATTTCCTAAAAACCGAGGCCCTCAAACGAAATCTCGACTTTCGGAAGGCATAAATCAACATACGTGCGTCTGATGGTCATACTCCATTTATTAAAGTTTTTTCATTTATCATTATTAAGACATTCATGGAGTTAAAACTTCAATATTAGACAGTTTGAAAATTTCCTAAGACCGAGACCATCAAACGAAATCTCGACTTTCGGAAGGCATAAATCAACATACGTGCGTCTGATGGTCATACTCCATTTATTAAAGTTTCTTCATTTATCATTATTAAGATATTCACGGAGTTAAAACTAAAATATTAGACAGTTTGAAAATTTCCTAAAACCGAGACCATCAAACGAAATCTCGACTTTCGGATGGCATAAATCAACATACGTGCGTCTGATGGTCATACTCCATTTAATAAAGTTTTTTCATTTATCATTATTAAGACTTTCATGAAGTTAAAACTGCTATATTAGACAGTTTTAAAATTTCCAAAAACCGAGACCCTCAAACGAAATCTCGAGTTTCGGAAGGCATAAATCAACATACGTGCGTCTGATGGTCATACTCCATTTATTAAAGTTTCTTAATTTATCATTGTTAAGACATTCGTGGAGTTAAAATTGCAATATTAGACAGTTTGAAAATTTCCAAAAATCGAGGCCCTCAAACGAAATCTCGACTTTCGGGAGGCATAAATTAACATACGTTCGTCTGATGGTCATACTCCATTTATTAAAGTTTCTTCATTTATCATTATGAAGGAATTCGCGGAGTTAAAAGTGCAATATTAGACAGTATCAAAATTTCCAATAACCGAGACCCTCAAACGAAATCTCGAGTTTCGGAAGGCATAAATCAACATACGTTCGTCTGATGGTCATACTCCATTTATTAAAGTTTCTTCATTTATCATTATTAAGACATTCGTGGAGTTAAAACTGCAATAGTAGACAGTTTTAGAATTTCCAAAAACCGAGACCCTCAAACGAAATCTCGAGTTTCGGAAGGTATAAATAACCATACGTTCGTCTGATGGTCATACTCCATTTATTAAAGTTTCTTCATTTATTATTATTAAAATATTCATGGAGTTAAAACTGCAATATTAGACAGTTTGAAAATTTTAAAAAAGCGAGGCCATCAAACGAAATCTCGACTTTCGGGAGGCATAAATTAACATACGTGAGTCTGATGGTCATACTCCATTTATTAAAGTTTCTTCATTTATCATTATTAAGGCATTCATGGAGTTAAAACTGCGATATAAGACAGTTTGAAAATTTCCTAAAAACCGAGGCCCTCAAACGAAATCTCGACTTTCGGAAGGCATAAATCAACATACGTGCGTCTGATGGTCATACTCCATTTATTAAAGTTTTTTCATTTATCATTATTAAGACATTCATGGAGTTAAAACTTCAATATTAGACAGTTTGAAAATTTCCTAAGACCGAGACCATCAAACGAAATCTCGACTTTCGGAAGGCATAAATCAACATACGTGCGTCTGATGGTCATACTCCATTTATTAAAGTTTCTTCATTTATCATTATTAAGATATTCACGGAGTTAAAACTAAAATATTAGACAGTTTGAAAATTTCCTAAAACCGAGACCATCAAACGAAATCTCGACTTTCGGATGGCATAAATCAACATACGTGCGTCTGATGGTCATACTCCATTTATTAAAGCTTCTTCATTTATCATTATTAAGACATTCTTGGAGGTAAAACTGCAATATAGACAGTTTAAAAATTTCCAAAAACCGAGACCCTCAAACGAAATCTCGAGTTTCAGAAGGCATAAATCAACATACGTGCGTCTGATGGTCATACTCCATTTATTAAAGTTTCTTTATTTATCATTATTAAGATATTCATGGAGTTAAAACTTCAATATTAGACATTTCGAAAATTTCCTAAAAACCGAGGCCCTCAAACGAAATCTCGACTTTCGGAAGGCATAAATCAACATACGTGCGTCTGATGGTCATACTCCATTTATTAAAGTTTCTTCATTTATCATTATTAAGACATTCGTGGAGCTAAAACTCGCAATATTAGATAGTTTGAAAATTTCAAAACCGAGACCCTCAAACGAAATCTCGACTTTCGGAAGGCATAAATCAACATACGTGCGTCTGATGGTCATACTCCATTTATTAAAATTTCTTCATTTATCATTATTAAGACATTCATGATGTTAAAACTTCAATATTAGACATTTTTAAAGTTTACTAAAAACCGAGGCCCTCAAACGAAATCTCGACTTTCGGAAAACATAAATCATCATACGTGCGTCTGATGGTCATACTCCATTTATTAAAGTTTCTTCATTTATCATTATTAAGACATTCATGGAGTTAAAACTTCGATATAAGACAGTTTGAAAATTTCCTAAAAACCGAGGCCCTCAAACGAAATCTCGACTTTCGGGAGGCATAAATAAACATACGTGCGTCTGATGGTCATACTCCATTTAATAAAGTTTTTTCATTTATCATTATTAAGACATTCATGAAGTTAAAACTGCAATATTAGACAGTTTGAAAATTTCCTAAAACCGAGACCATCAAACGAAATCTCGACTTTCGGAAGCCATAAATCAACATACGTGCGTCTGATGGTCATACTCAATTTATTAAAGTTTCTTCATTTATCATTATTAAGACATTCGTGGAGTTAAAACTGCAATAATAGACAGTTTTAAAATTTCCAAAAACCGAGGCCATCAAACGAAATCTCGACTTTCGGAAGGCATAAATCAACATACGTTCGTCTGATGGTCATACTCCATTTATTAAAGTTTCTTCATTTATTATTATTAAGATATTCATAGAGTTAAAACAGCAATATTAGACAGTTTGAAAATTTCAAAAAAGCGAGGCCATCAAACGAAATCTCGAGTTTCGGAAGGCATAAATCAACATACGTGTGTCTGATGGTCATACTCCATTTATTAAAGTTTATTCATTTATCATTATTAAGACATTCGTGAAGTTAAAACTGCAATATTAGACAGTTTGAAAATTTCCTAAAACCGAGACCATCAAACGAAATCTCGACTTTCGGAAGCCATAAATCAACATACGTGCGTCTGATGGTCATACTCAATTTATTAAAGTTTCTTCATTTATCATTATTAAGACATTCGTGGAGTTAAAACTGCAATAATAGACAGTTTTAAAATTTCCAAAAACCGAGGCCCTCAAACGAAATCTCGACTTTCGGAAGGCATAAATCAACATACGTGCGTCTGATGGTCATACACCATTTGTTAAAGTTTCTTCATTTATCATTATTAAGACATTCATGGAGTTAAAACTGTAATATTAGACAGTTTTAAAATTTCCAAAAACCGAGACCCTCAAACGAAATCTCGAGTTTCGGAAGGCATAAATCAACATACGTGCGTCTGATGGTCATACTCCATTTATTAAAGTTTCTTAATTTATCATTATTAAGACATTCGTGGAGTTAAAATTGCAATATTAGACAGTTTGAAAATTTTCAAAAATCGAGGCCCTCAAACGAAATCTCGACTTTCGGAAGGCATAAATCAAAATACGTTCGTCTGATGGTCATACTCCATTTATTAAAGTTTCTTCATTTATCATTATTAAGACATTCATGAAGTTAAAACTGCTATATTAGACAGTTTTAAAATTTCAAAAACCGAGACCCTCAAACGAAATCTCGAGTTTCGGAAGGCATAAATCAACATACGTGCGTCTGATGGTCATACTCCATTTATTAAAGTTTCTTAATTTATCATTATTAAGACATTCGTGGAGTTAAAATTGCAATATTAGACAGTTTGAAAATTTCCAAAAATCGAGGCCCTCAAACGAAATCTCGACTTTCGGGAGGCATAAATTAACATACGTTCGTCTGATGGTCATACTCCATTTATTAAAGTTTCTTCATTTATCATTATGAAGGAATTCGCGGAGTTAAAAGTGCAATATTAGACAGTATCAAAATTTCCAATAACCGAGACCCTCAAACGAAATCTCGAGTTTCAGAAGGCATAAATCAACATACGTGCGTCTGATGGTCATACTCCATTTATTAAAGTTTCTTTATTTATCATTATTAAGATATTCATGGAGTTAAAACTTCAATATTAGACATTTCGAAAATTTCCTAAAAACCGAGGCCCTCAAACGAAATCTCGACTTTCGGAAGGCATAAATCAACATACGTGCGTCTGATGGTCATACTCCATTTATTAAAGTTTCTTCATTTATCATTATTAAGACATTCGTGGAGCTAAAACTGCAATATTAGATAGTTTGAAAATTTCAAAAACCGAGACCCTCAAACGAAATCTCGACTTTCGGAAGGCATAAATCAACATACGTGCGTCTGATGGTCATACTCCATTTATTAAAGTTTCTTCATTTATCATTATTAAGACATTCATGATGTTAAAACTTCAATATTAGACATTTTTAAAGTTTACTAAAAACCGAGGCCCTCAAACGAAATCTCGACTTTCGGAAAACATAAATCATCATACGTGCGTCTGATGGTCATACTCCATTTATTAAAGTTTCTTCATTTATCATTATTAAGACATTCATGGAGTTAAAACTTCGATATAAGACAGTTTGAAAATTTCCTAAAAACCGAGGCCCTCAAACGAAATCTCGACTTTCGGGAGGCATAAATAAACATACGTGCGTCTGATGGTCATACTCCATTTAATAAAGTTTTTTCATTTATCATTATTAAGACATTCATGAAGTTAAAACTGCAATATTAGACAGTTTGAAAATTTCCTAAAACCGAGACCATCAAACGAAATCTCGACTTTCGGAAGCCATAAATCAACATACGTGCGTCTGATGGTCATACTCAATTTATTAAAGTTTCTTCATTTATCATTATTAAGACATTCGTGGAGTTAAAACTGCAATAATAGACAGTTTTAAAATTTCCAAAAACCGAGGCCATCAAACGAAATCTCGACTTTCGGAAGGCATAAATCAACATACGTTAATCGATGGTCATACTCCATTTATTAAAGTTTCTTCATTTATTATTATTAAGATATTCATAAAGTTAAAACAGCAATATTAGACAGTTTGAAAATTTCAAAAAAGCGAGGCCATCAAACGAAATCTCGAGTTTCGGAAGGCATAAATCAACATACGTGTGTCTGATGGTCATACTCCATTTATTAAAGTTTATTCATTTATCATTATTAAGACATTCGTGAAGTTAAAACTGCAATATTAGACAGTTTGAAAATTTCCTAAAACCGAGACCATCAAACGAAATCTCGACTTTCGGAAGCCATAAATCAACATACGTGCGTCTGATGGTCATACTCAATTTATTAAAGTTTCTTCATTTATCATTATTAAGACATTCGTGGAGTTAAAACTGCAATAATAGACAGTTTTAAAATTTCCAAAAACCGAGGCCCTCAAACGAAATCTCGACTTTCGGAAGGCATAAATCAACATACGTGCGTCTGATGGTCATACACCATTTGTTAAAGTTTCTTCATTTATCATTATTAAGACATTCGTTGAGTTAAAACTGTAATATTAGACAGTTTTAAAATTTCCAAAAACCGAGACCCTCAAACGAAATCTCGAGTTTCGGAAGGCATAAATCAACATACGTGCGTCTGATGGTCATACTCCATTTATTAAAGTTTCTTAATTTATCATTATTAAGACATTCGTGGAGTTAAAATTGCAATATTAGACAGTTTGAAAATTTTCAAAAATCGAGGCCCTCAAACGAAATCTCGACTTTCGGAAGGCATAAATCAACATACGTTAATCGATGGTCATACTCCATTTATTAAAGTTTCTTCATTTATTATTATTAAGATATTCATGGAGTTAAAACAAAGAATATTAGACAGTTTGAAAATTTCAAAAAAGCGAGGCCATCAAACGAAATCTCGAGTTTCGGAAGGCATAAATCAACATACGTGTGTCTGATGGTCATACTCCATTTATTAAAGTTTATTCATTTATCATTATTAAGACATTCGTGAAGTTAAAACTGCAATATTAGACAGTTTGAAAATTTCCTAAAACCGAGACCATCAAACGAAATCTCGACTTTCGGAAGCCATAAATCAACATACGTGCGTCTGATGGTCATACTCAATTTATTAAAGTTTCTTCATTTATCATTATTAAGACATTCGTGGAGTTAAAACTGCAATAATAGACAGTTTGAAAATTTCCAAAACCGAGGCCCTCAAACGAAATCTCGACTTTCGGAAGGCATAAATCAACATACGTGCGTCTGATGGTCATACACCATTTGTTAAAGTTTCTTCATTTATCATTATTAAGACATTCATGGAGTTAAAACTTCAATATTAGACAGTTTTAAAATTTCCTAAAACCGAGACCCTCAAACGAAATCTCGAGTTTCGGAAGGCATAAATCAACATACGTACGTCTGATGGTCATACTCCATTTATTAAAGTTTCTTAATTTATCATTATTAAGACATTCGTGGAGTTAAAATTGCAATATTAGACAGTTTGAAAATTTTCAAAAATCGAGGCCCTCAAACGAAATCTCGACTTTCGGAAGGCATAAATCAAAATACGTTCGTCTGATGGTCATACTCCATTTATTAAAGTTTCTTCATTTATCATTATTAAGACATTCATGAAGTTAAAACTGCTATATTAGACAGTTTTAAAATTTCAAAAACCGAGACCCTCAAACGAAATCTCGAGTTTCGGAAGGCATAAATCAACATACGTGCGTCTGATGGTCATACTCCATTTATTAAAGTTTCTTAATTTATCATTATTAAGACATTCGTGGAGTTAAAATTGCAATATTAGACAGTTTGAAAATTTCCAAAAATCGAGGCCCTCAAACGAAATCTCGACTTTCGGAGGCATAAATTAACATACGTTAAATCGATGGTCATACTCCATTTATTAAAGTTTCTTCATTTATTATTATTAAGATATTCATGGAGTTAAAACAAAGAATATTAGACAGTTTGAAAATTTCAAAAAAGCGAGGCCATCAAACGAAATCTCGAGTTTCGGAAGGCATAAATCAACATACGTGTGTCTGATGGTCATACTCCATTTATTAAAGTTTATTCATTTATCATTATTAAGACATTCGTGAAGTTAAAACTGCAATATTAGACAGTTTGAAAATTTCCTAAAACCGAGACCATCAAACGAAATCTCGACTTTCGGAAGCCATAAATCAACATACGTGCGTCTGATGGTCATACTCAATTTATTAAAGTTTCTTCATTTATCATTATTAAGACATTCGTGGAGTTAAAACGCAATAATAGACAGGTTTTAAAATTTCCAAAACCGAGGCCCTCAAACGAAATCTCGACTTTCGGAAGGCATAAATCAACATACGTGCGTCTGATGGTCATACACCATTTGTTAAAGTTTCTTCATTTATCATTATTAAGACATTCATGGAGTTAAAACTGTAATATTAGACAGTTTTAAAATTTCCAAAAACCGAGACCCTCAAACGAAATCTCGAGTTTCGGAAGGCATAAATCAACATACGTGCGTCTGATGGTCATACTCCATTTATTAAAGTTTCTTAATTTATCATTATTAAGACATTCGTGGAGTTAAAATTGCAATATTAGACAGTTTGAAAATTTTCAAAAATCGAGGCCCTCAAACGAAATCTCGACTTTCGGAAGGCATAAATCAAAATACGTTCGTCTGATGGTCATACTCCATTTATTAAAGTTTATTCATTTATCATTATTAAGACATTCATGAAGTTAAAACTGCTATATTAGACAGTTTTAAAATTTCAAAAACCGAGACCCTCAAACGAAATCTCGAGTTTCGGAAGGCATAAATCAACATACGTGCGTCTGATGGTCATACTCCATTTATTAAAGTTTCTTAATTTATCATTATTAAGACATTCGTGGAGTTAAAATTGCAATATTAGACAGTTTGAAAATTTCCAAAAATCGAGGCCCTCAAACGAAATCTCGACTTTCGGGAGGCATAAATTAACATACGTTAAATCGATGGTTATACTCCATTTATTAAAGTTTCTTCATTTATTATTATTAAGATATTCATGGAGTTAAAACAAAGAATATTAGACAGTTTGAAAATTTCAAAAAAGCGAGGCCATCAAACGAAATCTCGAGTTTCGGAAGGCATAAATCAACATACGTGTGTCTGATGGTCATACTCCATTTATTAAAGTTTATTCATTTATCATTATTAAGACATTCGTGAAGTTAAAACTGCAATATTAGACAGTTTGAAAATTTCCTAAAACCGAGACCATCAAACGAAATCTCGACTTTCGGAAGCCATAAATCAACATACGTGCGTCTGATGGTCATACTCAATTTATTAAAGTTTCTTCATTTATCATTATTAAGACATTCGTGGAGTTAAAACTGCAATAATAGACAGTTTGAAAATTTCCAAAACCGAGGCCCTCAAACGAAATCTCGACTTTCGGAAGGCATAAATCAACATACGTGCGTCTGATGGTCATACACCATTTGTTAAAGTTTCTTCATTTATCATTATTAAGACATTCATGGAGTTAAAACTGTAATATTAGACAGTTTTAAAATTTCCAAAAACCGAGACCCTCAAACGAAATCTCGAGTTTGGAAGGCATAAATCAACATACGTGCGTCTGATGGTCATACTCCATTTATTAAAGTTTCTTAATTTATCATTATTAAGACATTCGTGGAGTTAAAATTGCAATATTAGACAGTTTGAAAATTTTCAAAAATCGAGGCCCTCAAACGAAATCTCGACTTTCGGAAGGCATAAATCAAAATACGTTAAATCGATGGTCATACTCCATTTATTAAAGTTTCTTCATTTATCATTATTAAGACATTCATGAAGTTAAAACTGCAATATTAGACAGTTTTAAAATTTCAAAAACCGAGACCCTCAAACGAAATCTCGAGTTTCGGAAGGCATAAATCAACATACGTGCGTCTGATGGTCATACTCCATTTATTAAAGTTTCTTAATTTATCATTATTAAGACATTCGTGGAGTTAAAATTGCAATATTAGACAGTTTGAAAATTTCCAAAAATCGAGGCCCTCAAACGAAATCTCGACTTTCGGGAGGCATAAATTAACATACGTTCGTCTGATGGTCATACTCCATTTATTAAAGTTTCTTCATTTATCATTATGAAGGAATTCGCGGAGTTAAAAGTGCAATATTAGACAGTATCAAAATTTCCAATAACCGAGACCCTCAAACGAAATCTCGAGTTTCGGAAGGCATAAATCAACATACGTTCGTCTGATGGTCATACTCCATTTATTAAAGTTTCTTCATTTATCATTATTAAGACATTCGTGAAGTTAAAACTGCAATATTAGACAGTTTGAAAATTTCCTAAAACCGAGACCATCAAACGAAATCTCGACTTTCGGAAGCCATAAATCAACATACGTGCGTCTGATGGTCATACTCAATTTATTAAAGTTTCTTCATTTATCATTATTAAGACATTCGTGGAGTTAAAACTGCAATAATAGACAGTTTTAAAATTTCCAAAAACCGAGGCCCTCAAACGAAATCTCGACTTTCGGAAGGCATAAATCAACATACGTGCGTCTGATGGTCATACACCATTTGTTAAAGTTTCTTCATTTATCATTATTAAGACATTCGTTGAGTTAAAACTGTAATATTAGACAGTTTTAAAATTTCCAAAAACCGAGACCCTCAAACGAAATCTCGAGTTTGGAGGCATAAATCAACATACGTCGCGTCGATGGTCATACTCCATTTATTAAAGTTTCTTAATTTATCATTATTAAGACATTCGTGGAGTTAAAATTGCAATATTAGACAGTTTGAAAATTTTCAAAAATCGAGGCCCTCAAACGAAATCTCGACTTTCGGAAGGCATAAATCAACATACGTTAAATCGATGGTCATACTCCATTTATTAAAGTTTCTTCATTTATTATTATTAAGATATTCATGGAGTTAAAACAGCAATATTAGACAGTTTGAAAATTTCAAAAAAGCGAGGCCATCAAACGAAATCTCGAGTTTCGGAAGGCATAAATCAACATACGTGTGTCTGATGGTCATACTCCATTTATTAAAGTTTATTCATTTATCATTATTAAGACATTCGTGAAGTTAAAACTGCAATATTAGACAGTTTGAAAATTTTCTAAAACCGAGACCATCAAACGAAATCTCGACTTTCTAAGCCATAAATCAACATACGTGCGTCCTCGATGGTCATACTCAATTTATTAAAGTTTCTTCATTTATCATTATTAAGACATTCGTGGAGTTAAAACTGCAATAATAGACAGTTTGAAAATTTCCAAAACCGAGGCCCTCAAACGAAATCTCGACTTTCGGAAGGCATAAATCAACATACGTCGTCGATGGTCATACACCATTTGTTAAAGTTTCTTCATTTATCATTATTAAGACATTCATGGAGTTAAAACTGTAATATTAGACAGTTTTAAAATTTCCAAAAACCGAGACCCTCAAACGAAATCTCGAGTTTCGGAAGGCATAAATCAACATACGTGCGTCTGATGGTCATACTCCATTTATTAAAGTTTCTTAATTTATCATTATTAAGACATTCGTGGAGTTAAAATTGCAATATTAGACAGTTTGAAAATTTCCAAAAATCGAGGCCCTCAAACGAAATCTCGACTTTCGGGAGGCATAAATTAACATACGTTAAATCGATGGTCATACTCCATTTATTAAAGTTTCTTCATTTATTATTATTAAGATATTCATGGAGTTAAAACAGTAATATTAGACAGTTTGAAAATTTCAAAAAAGCGAGGCCATCAAACGAAATCTCGAGTTTCGGAAGGCATAAATCAACATACGTGTGTCTGATGGTCATACTCCATTTATTAAAGTTTATTCATTTATCATTATTAAGACATTCGTGAAGTTAAAACTGCAATATTAGATACAAAAATTTCCTAAACCGAGACCATCAAACGAAATCTCGACTTTCGGAAGCCATAAATCAACATACGTGCGTCTGATGGTCATACTCAATTTATTAAAGTTTCTTCATTTATCATTATTAAGACATTCGTGGAGTTAAAACTGCAATAATAGACAGTTTTAAAATTTCCAAAAACCGAGGCCCTCAAACGAAATCTCGACTTTCTGAAGGCATAAATCAACATACGTGCGTCTGATGGTCATACACCATTTGTTAAAGTTTCTTCATTTATCATTATTAAGACATTCATGGAGTTAAAACGGCAATATTAGACAGTTTTAAAATTTCCAAAACCGAGACCCTCAAACGAAATCTCGAGTTTCGGAAGGCATAAATCAACATACGTGCGTCTGATGGTCATACTCCATTTATTAAAGTTTCTTAATTTATCATTATTAAGACATTCGTGGAGTTAAAATTGCAATATTAGACAGTTTGAAAATTTTCAAAAATCGAGGCCCTCAAACGAAATCTCGACTTTCGGAAGGCATAAATCAAAATACGTTCGTCTGATGGTCATACTCCATTTATTAAAGTTTCTTCATTTATCATTATTAAGACATTCATGAAGTTAAAACGCTATATTAGACAGTTTTAAAATTTCCAAAACCGAGACCCTCAAACGAAATCTCGAGTTTCGGAAGGCATAAATCAACATACGTGCGTCTGATGGTCATACTCCATTTATTAAAGTTTCTTAATTTATCATTATTAAGACATTCGTGGAGTTAAAATTGCAATATTAGACAGTTTTGAAAATTTCCAAAATCGAGGCCCTCAAACGAAATCTCGACTTTCGGAGGCATAAATTAACATACGTTAAATCGATGGTTATACTCCATTTATTAAAGTTTCTTCATTTATTATTATTAAGATATTCATGGAGTTAAAACAAAGAATATTAGACAGTTTGAAAATTTCAAAAAAGCGAGGCCATCAAACGAAATCTCGAGTTTCGGAAGGCATAAATCAACATACGTGTGTCTGATGGTCATACTCCATTTATTAAAGTTTATTCATTTATCATTATTAAGACATTCGTGAAGTTAAAACTGCAATATTAGACAGTTTGAAAATTTCCTAAAACCGAGACCATCAAACGAAATCTCGACTTTCTAAGCCATAAATCAACATACGTGCGTCTGATGGTCATACTCAATTTATTAAAGTTTCTTCATTTATCATTATTAAGACATTCGTGGAGTTAAAACTGCAATAATAGATGTTTTAAAATTTCCAAAACCGAGGCCCTCAAACGAAATCTCGACTTTCGGAAGGCATAAATCAACATACGTGCGTCTGATGGTCATACACCATTTGTTAAAGTTTCTTCATTTATCATTATTAAGACATTCATGGAGTTAAAACTGTAATATTAGACAGTTTTAAAATTTCCAAAACCGAGACCCTCAAACGAAATCTCGAGTTTCGGAAGGCATAAATCAACATACGTGCGTCTGATGGTCATACTCCATTTATTAAAGTTTCTTAATTTATCATTATTAAGACATTCGTGGAGTTAAAATTGCAATATTAGACAGTTTGAAAATTTTCAAAAATCGAGGCCCTCAAACGAAATCTCGACTTTCGGAAGGCATAAATCAAAATACGTTAATCTGATGGTCATACTCCATTTATTAAAGTTTCTTCATTTATCATTATTAAGACATTCATGAAGTTAAAACTGCAATATTAGACAGTTTTAAAATTTCCAAAACCGAGACCCTCAAACGAAATCTCGAGTTTCGGAAGGCATAAATCAACATACGTGCGTCTGATGGTCATACTCCATTTATTAAAGTTTCTTAATTTATCATTATTAAGACATTCGTGGAGTTAAAATTGCAATATTAGACAGTTTGAAAATTTCCAAAAATCGAGGCCCTCAAACGAAATCTCGACTTTCGGGAGGCATAAATTAACATACGTTCGTCTGATGGTCATACTCCATTTATTAAAGTTTCTTCATTTATCATTATGAAGGAATTCGCGGAGTTAAAAGTGCAATATTAGACAAGATCAAAATTTCCAATAACCGAGACCCTCAAACGAAATCTCGAGTTTCGGAAGGCATAAATCAACATACGTTCGTCTGATGGTCATACTCCATTTATTAAAGTTTCTTCATTTATCATTATTAAGACATTCGTGGAGTTAAAACTACAATAGTAGACAGTTTTAGAATTTCCAAAAACCGAGACCCTCAAACGAAATCTCGAGTTTCGGAAGGTATAAATAACCATACGTGCGTCTGACGGTCATACTCCATTTATTAAAGTTTCTTAATTTATCATTATTAAGACATTCGTGGAGTTAAAATTGCAATATTAGACAGTTTGAAAATTTCCAAAAATCGAGGCCCTCAAACGAAATCTCGACTTTCGGAAGGCATAAATCAACATACGTTAAATCGATGGTCATACTCCATTTATTAAAGTTTCTTCATTTATTATTATTAAAATATTCATGGAGTTAAAACTGCAATATTAGACAGTTTGAAAATTTCAAAAAAGCGAGGCCATCAAACGAAATCTCGACTTTCGGGAGGCATAAATTAACATACGTGAGTCTGATGGTCATACTCCATTTATTAAAGTTTCTTTATTTATCATTATTAAGGCATTCATGGAGTTAAAACTGCGATATAAGACAGTTTGAAAATTTCCTAAAACCGAGGCCCTCAAACGAAATCTCGAGTTTCGGAAGGCATAAATCAACATACGTGCGTCTGATGGTCATACTCCATTTATTAAAGTTTTTTCATTTATCATTATTAAGACATTCATGGAGTTAAAACTTCAATATTAGACAGTTTGAAAAATTCCTAAAACCGAGACCATCAAACGAAATCTCGACTTTCGGAAGGCATAAATCAACATACGTGCGTCTGATGGTCATACTCCATTTATTAAAGTTTCTTCATTTATCATTATTAAGATATTCACGGAGTTAAAACTACAATATTAGACAGTTTGAAAATTTTCTAAAACCGAGACCATCAAACGAAATCTCGACTTTCGGAAGGCATAAATCAACATACGTGCGTCTGATGGTCATATTCCATTTATTAAAGCTTCTTCATTTATCATTATTAAGACATTCTTGGAGTTAAAACTGCAATATAGACAGTTTAAAAATTTTCAAAAACCGAGACCCTCAAACGAAATCTCGAGTTTCAGAAGGCATAAATCAACATACGTGCGTCTGATGGTCATACTCCATTTATTAAAGTTTCTTTATTTATCATTATTAAGATATTCATGGAGTTAAAACTTCAATATTAGACATTTTGAAAATTTCCTAAAAACCGAGGCCCTCAAACGAAATCTCGACTTTCGGAAGGCATAAATCAACATACGTGCGTCTGATGGTCATACTCCATTTATTAAAGTTTCTTCATTTATCATTATTAAGACATTCGTGGAGCTAAAACTGCAATATTAGATAGTTTGAAAATTTCAAAAACCGAGACCCTCAAACGAAATCTCGACTTTCGGAAGGTATAAATCAACATACGTGCGTCTGATGGTCATACTCCATTTATTAAAGTTTCTTCATTTATCATTATTAAGACATTCATGATGTTAAAACTTCAATATTAGACATTTTTAAAGTTTACTAAAAACCGAGGCCCTCAAACGAAATCTCGACTTTCTGAAAACATAAATCATCATACGTCGTCGATGGTCATACTCCATTTATTAAAGTTTCTTCATTTATCATTATTAAGACATTCATGGAGTTAAAACTTCGATATAAGACAGTTTGAAAATTTCCTAAAAACCGAGGCCCTCAAACGAAATCTCGACTTTCGGAAGGCATAAATCAACATACGTGCGTCTGATGGTCATACTCAATTTATTAAAGTTTCTTCATTTATCATTATTAAGACATTCGTTGAGTTAAAACTGTAATATTAGACAGTTTTAAAATTTCCAAAAACCGAGACCCTCAAACGAAATCTCGAGTTTCGGAAGGCATAAATCAACATACGTGCGTCTGATGGTCGTACTCCATTTATTAAAGTTTCTTAATTTATCATTATTAAGACATTCGTGGAGTTAAAATTTCAATATTAGACAGTTTGAAAATTTTCAAAAATCGAGGCCCTCATACGAAATCTCGACTTTCGGAAGGCATAAATCAACATACGTTAAATCGATGGTCATACTCCATTTATTAAAGTTTCTTCATTTATTATTATTAAGATATTCATGGAGTTAAAACAGCAATATTAGACAGTTTGAAAATTTCAAAAAAGCGAGGCCATCAAACGAAATCTCGAGTTTCGGAAGGCATAAATCAACATACGTGTGTCTGATGGTCATACTCCATTTATTAAAGTTTATTCATTTATCATTATTAAGACATTCGTGAAGTTAAAACTGCAATATTAGACAGTTTGAAAATTTCCTAAAACCGAGACCATCAAACGAAATCTCGACTTTCGGAAGGCATAAATCAACATACGTGCGTCTGATGGTCATACTCCATTTATTAAAGTTTTTTCATTTATCATTATTAAGACATTCGTGGAGTTAAAACTGCAACATTAGACATTTTGAAAATTTCCTAAAAACCGAGGCCCTCAAACGAAATCTCGACTTTCGGAAGGCATAAATCAACATACGTGCGTCTGATGGTCATACTCCATTTATTAAAGTTTCTTCATTTATCATTATTAAGACATTCGTGGAGTTAAAACTTCAATATTAGACATTTTGAAAATTTCCTAAAAACCGAGGCCCTTAAACGAAATCTTGACTTTCGGAAGGCATAAATCAACATACGGGCGTCTGATGGTCATACTCCATTTATTAAAGTTTCTTCATTTATCATTATGAAGGAATTCGTGGAGTTAAAACTGCAATATTAGACAGTTTGAAAATTTCCAAAAACCGAGACCCTCAAACGAAATCTCGAGTTTCGGAAGGCATAAATCAACATACGTGCGTCTGATCGTCATACTCCATTTATTAAAGTTTCTTCATTTATCATTATTAAGACATTCGTGGAGTTAAAACTGCAATATTAGACAGTTTTAAAATTTCCAAAAACCGAGACCCTCAAACGAAATATCGACTTTCGGAAGGCATAAATAAACATACGTTCGTCTGATGGTCATACTCCATTTATTAAAGTTTCTTCAATTGTTATTATTAAGACATTCATAGAGTTAAAACTGCAATATTAGACAGTTTGAAAATTTCCAAAAATCGAGGCCCTCAAACGAAATCTCGACTTTCGGGAGGCATAAATTAACATACGTGAGTCTGATGGTCATACTCCATTTATTAAAGTTTCTTCATTTATCATTATTAAGGCATTCATGGAGTTAAAACTGCGATATAAGACAGTTTGAAAATTTCCTAAAAACCGAGGCCCTCAAACGAAATCTCGACTTTCGGAAGGCATAAATCAACATACGTGCGTCTGATGGTCATACTCCATTTATTAAAGTTTTTTCATTTATCATTATTAAGACATTCGTGAAGTTAAAACTGCAATATTCGATAGGTTGAAAATTTCCTAAAACCGAGACCATCAAACGAAATCTCGACTTTCGGAAGGCATACATCAACATACGTGCGTCTGATAGTCATACTCCATTTATTAAAGTTTCATCATTTATCATTATTAAGATATTCACGGAGTTAAAACTGCAATATTAGACAGTTTGAAAATTTCCTAAAACCGAGACCATCAAACGAAATCTCGACTTTCGGAAGGCATAAATCAACATACGTGCGTCTGATGGTCATACTCCATTTATTAAAGCTTCTTCATTTATCATTATTAAGACATTCATGGAGTTAAAACTGCAATATAGACAGTTTAAAAATTTCCAAAAACCGAGACCCTCAAACGAAATCTCGAGTTTCGGAAGGCATAAATCAACATACGTGTGTCTGATCGTCATACTCCATTTATTAAACTTTCTTCATTTATCATTATTAAGACATTCGTGGAGTTAAAACTGCAATATTAGACAGTTTTAAAATTTCCAAAAACCGAGACCCTCAAACGAAATATCGACTTTCGGAAGGCATAAATAAACATACGTTCGTCTGATGGTCATACTCCATTTATTAAAGTTTATTCATTTGTTATTATTAAGACATTCATGGAGTTAAAACTGCAATATTAGACAGTTTGAAAATTTCCAAAAATCGAGGCCCTCAAACGAAATCTCGACTTTCGGGAGGCATAAATTAACATACGTGAGTCTGATGGTCATACTCCATTTATTAAAGTTTCTTCATTTATCATTATTAAGGCATTCATGGAGTTAAAACTGCGATATAAGACAGTTTGAAAATTTCCTAAAAACCGAGGCCCTCAAACGAAATCTCGACTTTCGGAAGGCATAAATCAACATACGTGCGTCTGATGGTCATACTCCATTTATTAAAGTTTTTTCATTTATCATTATTAAGACATTCGTGAAGTTAAAACTGCAATACTCGACAGGTTGAAAATTTCCTAAAACCGAGACCATCAAACGAAATCTCGACTTTCGGAAGGCATACATCAACATACGTGCGTCTGATAGTCATACTCCATTTATTAAAGTTTCATCATTTATCATTATTAAGATATTCACGGAGTTAAAACTGCAACATTAGACAGTTTGAAAATTTCCTAAAACCGAGACCATCAAACGAAATCTCGACTTTCGGAAGGCATAAATCAACATACGTGCGTCTGATGGTCATACTCCATTTATTAAAGCTTCTTCATTTATCATTATTAAGACATTCATGGAGTTAAAACTGCAATATAGACAGTTTAAAAATTTCCAAAAACCGAGACCCTCAAACGAAATCTCGACTTTCGGAAGACATAAATCAACCTACGTGCGTCTGATGGTCATACTCCATTTATTAAAGTTTCTTCATTTATCATTATTAAGACATTCATGGAGTTAAAACTTCAATATTAGACATTTTTAAAGTTTACTAAAAACCGAGGCCCTCAAACGAAATCTCGACTTTCGGAAAACATAAATCATCATACGTATGCCTCGATGGTCATACTCCATTTATTAAAGTTTCTTCATTTATCATTATTAAGTCATTCATGGAGTTAAAACTGCGATATAAGACAGTTTGAAAATTTCCTAAAAACCGAGGCCCTCAAACGAAATCTCGACTTTCGGGAGGCATAAATAAACATTCGTGCGTCTGATGGTCATACTCCATTTAATAAAGTTTTTTCATTTATCATTATTAAGACTTTCATGAAGTTAAAACTGCTATATTAGACAGTTTTAAAATTTCCAAAAACCGAGACCCTCAAACGAAATCTCGAGTTTCGGAAGGCATAAATCAACATACGTGCGTCTGATGGTCATACTCCATTTATTAAAGTTTCTTAATTTATCATTATTAAGACATTCGTGGAGTTAAAATTGCAATATTAGACAGTTTGAAAATTTCCAAAAATCGAGGCCCTCAAACGAAATCTCGACTTTCGGGAGGCATAAATTAACATACGTTAAATCGATGGTCATACTCCATTTATTAAAGTTTCTTCATTTATCATTATGAAGGAATTCGCGGAGCTAAAAGTGCAATATTAGACAGTATCAAAATTTCCAATAACCGAGACCCTCAAACGAAATCTCGAGTTTCGGAAGGCATAAATCAACATACGTTCGTCTGATGGTCATACTCCATTTATTAAAGTTTCTTCATTTATCATTATTAAGACATTCGTGGAGTTAAAACTGCAATAGTAGACAGTTTTAGAATTTCAAAAAACCGAGACCCTCAAACGAAATCTCGAGTTTCGGAAGGTATAAATAACCATACGTTCGTCTGATGGTCATACTCCATTTATTAAAGTTTCTTCATTTATTATTATTAAAATATTCATGGAGTTAAAACTGCAATATTAGACAGTTTGAAAATTTTAAAAAAGCGAGGCCATCAAACGAAATCTCGACTTTCGGGAGGCATAAATTAACATACGTGAGTCTGATGGTCATACTCCATTTATTAAAGTTTCTTCATTTATCATTATTAAGGCATTCATGGAGTTAAAACTGCGATATAAGACAGTTTGAAAATTTCCTAAAACCGAGGCCCTCAAACGAAATCTCGACTTTCGGAAGGCATAAATCAACATACGTCGCGTCGATGGTCATACTCCATTTATTAAAGTTTTTTCATTTATCATTATTAAGACATTCATGGAGTTAAAACTTCAATATTAGACAGTTTGAAAATTTCCTAAAACCGAGACCATCAAACGAAATCTCGACTTTCGGAAGGCATAAATCAACATACGTCGTCGATGGTCATACTCCATTTATTAAAGTTTCTTCATTTATCATTATTAAGATATTCACGGAGTTAAAACTAAAATATTAGACAGTTTGAAAATTTCCTAAAACCGAGACCATCAAACGAAATCTCGACTTTCGGATGGCATAAATCAACATACGTGCGTCTGATGGTCATACTCCATTTATTAAAGCTTCTTCATTTATCATTATTAAGACATTCTTGGAGGTAAAACTGCAATATAGACAGTTTAAAAATTTCCAAAAACCGAGACCCTCAAACGAAATCTCGAGTTTGAAGGCATAAATCAACATACGTCGTCCTGATGGTCATACTCCATTTATTAAAGTTTCTTTATTTATCATTATTAAGATATTCATGGAGTTAAAACTTCAATATTAGACATTTCGAAAATTTCCTAAAAACCGAGGCCCTCAAACGAAATCTCGACTTTCGGAAGGCATAAATCAACATACGTGCGTCTGATGGTCATACTCCATTTATTAAAGTTTCTTCATTTATCATTATTAAGACATTCGTGGAGCTAAAACTGCAATATTAGATAGTTTGAAAATTTCAAAAACCGAGACCCTCAAACGAAATCTCGACTTTCGGAAGGCATAAATCAACATACGTGCGTCTGATGGTCATACTCCATTTATTAAAGTTTCTTCATTTATCATTATTAAGACATTCATGATGTTAAAACTTCAATATTAGACATTTTTAAAGTTTACTAAAAACCGAGGCCCTCAAACGAAATCTCGACTTTCGAAAACATAAATCATCATACGTGCGTCGATGGTCATACTCCATTTATTAAAGTTTCTTCATTTATCATTATTAAGACATTCATGGAGTTAAAACTTCGATATAAGACAGTTTGAAAATTTCCTAAAAACCGAGGCCCTCAAACGAAATCTCGACTTTCGGGAGGCATAAATAAACATACGTGCGTCTGATGGTCATACTCCATTTAATAAAGTTTTTTCATTTATCATTATTAAGACATTCATGAAGTTAAAACGCAATATTAGATGTTTTGAAAATTTCCTAAAACCGAGACCATCAAACGAAATCTCGACTTTCGGAAGCCATAAATCAACATACGTGCGTCTGATGGTCATACTCAATTTATTAAAGTTTCTTCATTTATCATTATTAAGACATTCGTGGAGTTAAAACTGCAATAATAGACAGTTTTAAAATTTCCAAAACCGAGGCCATCAAACGAAATCTCGACTTTAAAGGCATAAATCAACATACGTTAAATCGATGGTCATACTCCATTTATTAAAGTTTCTTCATTTATTATTATTAAGATATTCATGGAGTTAAAAAAGAATATTAGACAGTTTGAAAATTTCAAAAAAGCGAGGCCATCAAACGAAATCTCGAGTTTCGGAAGGCATAAATCAACATACGTGTGTCTGATGGTCATACTCCATTTATTAAAGTTTATTCATTTATCATTATTAAGACATTCGTGAAGTTAAAACTGCAATATTAGACAGTTTGAAAATTTCCTAAAACCGAGACCATTAAACGAAATCTCGACTTTCGGAAGCCATAAATCAACATACGTGCGTCCCGATGGTCATACTCAATTTATTAAAGTTTCTTCATTTATCATTATTAAGACATTCGTGGAGTTAAAACTGCAATAATAGACAGTTTTAAAATTTCCAAAAACCGAGGCCCTCAAACGAAATCTCGACTTTCGGAAGGCATAAATCAACATACGTGCGTCTGATGGTCATACACCATTTGTTAATGTTTCTTCATTTATCATTATTAAGACATTCGTTGAGTTAAAACTGTAATATTAGACAGTTTTAAAATTTCCAAAAACCGAGACCCTCAAACGAAATCTCGAGTTTCGGAAGGCATAAATCAACATACGTGCGTCTGATGGTCATACTCCATTTATTAAAGTTTCTTAATTTATCATTATTAAGACATTCGTGGAGTTAAAATTGCAATATTAGACAGTTTGAAAATTTTCAAAAATCGAGGCCCTCAAACGAAATCTCGACTTTCGGAAGGCATAAATCAACATACGTTCGTCTGATGGTCATACTCCATTTATTAAAGTTTCTTCATTTATTATTATTAAGATATTCATGGAGTTAAAACAGCAATATTAGACAGTTTGAAAATTTCAAAAAAGCGAGGCCATCAAACGAAATCTCGAGTTTCGGAAGGCATAAATCAACATACGTGTGTCTGATGGTCATACTCCATTTATTAAAGTTTATTCATTTATCATTATTAAGACATTCGTGAAGTTAAAACTGCAATATTAGACAGTTTGAAAATTTCCTAAAACCGAGACCATCAAACGAAATCTCGACTTTCGGAAGCCATAAATCAACATACGTGCGTCTGATGGTCATACTCAATTTATTAAAGTTTCTTCATTTATCATTATTAAGACATTCGTGGAGTTAAAACTGCAATAATAGACAGTTTTAAAATTTCCAAAAACCGAGGCCCTCAAACGAAATCTCGACTTTCGGAAGGCATAAATCAACATACGTGCGTCTGATGGTCATACACCATTTGTTAAAGTTTCTTCATTTATCATTATTAAGACATTCATGGAGTTAAAACTGTAATATTAGACAGTTTTAAAATTTCCAAAAACCGAGACCCTCAAACGAAATCTCGAGTTTCGGAAGGCATAAATCAACATAGGTGCGTCTGATGGTCATACTCCATTTATTAAAGTTTCTTAATTTATCATCATTAAGACATTCGTGGAGTTAAAATTGCAATATTAGACAGTTTGAAAATTTTCAAAAATCGAGGCCCTCAAACGAAATCTCGACTTTCGGAAGGCATAAATCAAAATACGTTAATCGATGGTCATACTCCATTTATTAAAGTTTCTTCATTTATCATTATTAAGACATTCATGAAGTTAAAACTGCTATATTAGACAGTTTTAAAATTTCAAAAACCGAGACCCTCAAACGAAATCTCGAGTTTCGGAAGGCATAAATCAACATACGTGCGTCTGATGGTCATACTCCATTTATTAAAGTTTCTTAATTTATCATTATTAAGACATTCGTGGAGTTAAAATTGCAATATTAGACAGTTTGAAAATTTCCAAAAATCGAGGCCCTCAAACGAAATCTCGACTTTCGGGAGGCATAAATTAACATACGTTCGTCTGATGGTCATACTCCATTTATTAAAGTTTCTTCATTTATTATTATTAAGATATTCATGGAGTTAAAACAGCAATATTAGACAGTTTGAAAATTTCAAAAAAGCGAGGCCATCAAACGAAATCTCGAGTTTCGGAAGGCATAAATCTACATACGTGTGTCTGATGGTCATACTCCTTTTATTAAAGTTTATTCATTTATCATTATTAAGACATTCGTGAAGTTAAAACTGCAATATTAGACAGTTTGAAAATTTCCTAAAACCGAGACCATCAAACGAAATCTCGACTTTCGGAAGCCATAAATCAACATACGTGCGTCTGATGGTCATACTCAATTTATTAAAGTTTCTTCATTTATCATTATTAAGACATTCGTGGAGTTAAAACTGCAATAATAGACAGTTTTAAAATTTCCAAAAACCGAGGCCCTCAAACGAAATCTCGACTTTCGGAAGGCATAAATCAACATACGTGCGTCTGATGGTCATACACCATTTGTTAAAGTTTCTTCATTTATCATTATTAAGACATTCATGGAGTTAAAACTGTAATATTAGACAGTTTTAAAATTTCCAAAATCCGAGACCCTCAAACGAAATCTCGAGTTTCGGAAGGCATAAATCAACATACGTGCGTCTGATGGTCATACTCCATTTATTAAAGTTTCTTAATTTATCATTATTAAGACATTCGTGGAGTTAAAATTGCAATATTAGACAGTTTGAAAATTTTCAAAAATCGAGGCCCTCAAACGAAATCTCGACTTTCGGAAGGCATAAATCAAAATACGTTCGTCTGATGGTCATACTCCATTTATTAAAGTTTCTTCATTTATCATTATTAAGACATTCATGAAGTTAAAACTGCTATATTAGACAGTTTTAAAATTTCAAAAACCGAGACCCTCAAACGAAATCTCGAGTTTCGGAAGGCATAAATCAACATACGTGCGTCTGATGGTCATACTCCATTTATTAAAGTTTCTTAATTTATCATTATTAAGACATTCGTGGAGTTAAAATTGCAATATTAGACAGTTTGAAAATTTCCAAAAATCGAGGCCCTCAAACGAAATCTCGACTTTCGGGAGGCATAAATTAACATACGTTAATCTCGATGGTCATACTCCATTTATTAAAGTTTCTTCATTTATCATTATGAAGGAATTCGCGGAGTTAAAAGTGCAATATTAGACAGTATCAAAATTTCCAATAACCGAGACCCTCAAACGAAATCTCGAGTTTCGGAAGGCATAAATCAACATACGTTCGTCTGATGGTCATACTCCATTTATTAAAGTTTCTTCATTTATCATTAAAGTTTCTTCATTTATCATTATTAAGACATTCGTGGAGTTAAAACTACAATAGTAGACAGTTTTAGAATTTCCAAAAACCGAGACCCTCAAACGAAATCTCGAGTTTCGGAAGGTATAAATAACCATACGTGCGTCTGACGGTCATACTCCATTTATTAAAGTTTCTTAATTTATCATTATTAAGACATTCGTGGAGTTAAAATTGCAATATTAGACAGTTTGAAAATTTCCAAAAATCGAGGCCCTCAAACGAAATCTCGACTTTCGGAAGGCATAAATCAACATACGTTCGTCTGATGGTCATACTCCATTTATTAAAGTTTCTTCATTTATTATTATTAAAATATTCATGGAGTTAAAACTGCAATATTAGACAGTTTGAAAATTTCAAAAAAGCGAGGCCATCAAACGAAATCTCGACTTTCGGGAGGCATAAATTAACATACGTGAGTCTGATGGTCATACTCCATTTATTAAAGTTTCTTCATTTATCATTATTAAGGCATTCATGGAGTTAAAACTGCGATATAAGACAGTTTGAAAATTTCCTAAAACCGAGGCCCTCAAACGAAATCTCGAGTTTCGGAAGGCATAAATCAACATACGTGCGTCTGATGGTCATACTCCATTTATTAAAGTTTTTTCATTTATCATTATTAAGACATTCATGGAGTTAAAACTTCAATATTAGACAGTTTGAAAATTTCCTAAAACCGAGACCATCAAACGAAATCTCGACTTTCGGAAGGCATAAATCAACATACGTGCGTCTGATGGTCATACTCCATTTATTAAAGTTTCTTCATTTATCATTATTAAGATATTCACGGAGTTAAAACTACAATATTAGACAGTTTGAAAATTTTCTAAAACCGAGACCATCAAACGAAATCTCGACTTTCGGAAGGCATAAATCAACATACGTGCGTCTGATGGTCATATTCCATTTATTAAAGCTTCTTCATTTATCATTATTAAGACATTCTTGGAGTTAAAACTGCAATATAGACAGTTTAAAAATTTTCAAAAACCGAGACCCTCAAACGAAATCTCGAGTTTCAGAAGGCATAAATCAACATACGTGCGTCTGATGGTCATACTCCATTTATTAAAGTTTCTTTATTTATCATTATTAAGATATTCATGGAGTTAAAACTTCAATATTAGACATTTCGAAAATTTCCTAAAAACCGAGGCCCTCAAACGAAATCTCGACTTTCGGAAGGCATAAATCAACATACGTGCGTCTGATGGTCATACTCCATTTATTAAAGTTTCTTCATTTATCATTATTAAGACATTCGTGGAGCTAAAACTGCAATATTAGATAGTTTGAAAATTTCAAAAACCGAGACCCTCAAACGAAATCTCGACTTTCGGAAGGCATAAATCAACATACGTCGTCGATGGTCATACTCCATTTATTAAAGTTTCTTCATTTATCATTATTAAGACATTCATGATGTTAAAACTTCAATATTAGACATTTTTAAAGTTTACTAAAAACCGAGGCCCTCAAACGAAATCTCGACTTTCGGAAAACATAAATCATCATACGTGCGTCTGATGGTCATACTCCATTTATTAAAGTTTCTTCATTTATCATTATTAAGACATTCATGGAGTTAAAACTTCAATATTAGACAGTTTGAAAATTTCCTAAAACCGAGGCCCTCAAACGAAATCTCGACTTTCGGAAGGCATAAATCAACATACGTGCGTCTGATGGTCATACTCAATTTATTAAAGTTTCTTCATTTATCATTATTAAGACATTCGTTGAGTTAAAACGTAATATTAGACAGTTTTAAAATTTCCAAAACCGAGACCCTCAAACGAAATCTCGAGTTTCGGAAGGCATAAATCAACATACGTGCGTCTGATGGTCGTACTCCATTTATTAAAGTTTCTTAATTTATCATTATTAAGACATTCGTGGAGTTAAAATTGCAATATTAGACAGTTTGAAAATTTTCAAAAATCGAGGCCCTCAAACGAAATCTCGACTTTCGGAAGGCATAAATCAACATACGTTAAATCGATGGTCATACTCCATTTATTAAAGTTTCTTCATTTATTATTATTAAGATATTCATGGAGTTAAAACAGCAATATTAGACAGTTTGAAAATTTCAAAAAAGCGAGGCCATCAAACGAAATCTCGAGTTTCGGAAGGCATAAATCAACATACGTGTGTCTGATGGTCATACTCCATTTATTAAAGTTTATTCATTTATCATTATTAAGACATTCGTGAAGTTAAAACTGCAATATTAGACAGTTTGAAAATTTCCTAAAACCGAGACCATCAAACGAAATCTCGACTTTGGAAGCCATAAATCAACATACGTCGTCCTGATGGTCATACTCCATTTATTAAAGTTTTTTCATTTATCATTATTAAGACATTCATGGAGTTAAAACTTCAATATTAGACAGTTTGAAAATTTCCTAAAACCGAGACCATCAAACGAAATCTCGACTTTCGGAAGGCATAAATCAACATACGTGCGTCTGATGGTCATACTCCATTTATTAAAGTTTCTTCATTTATCATTATTAAGATATTCACGGAGTTAAAACTACAATATTAGACAGTTTGAAAATTTTCTAAAACCGAGACCATCAAACGAAATCTCGACTTTCGGAAGGCATAAATCAACATACGTGCGTCTGATGGTCATATTCCATTTATTAAAGCTTCTTCATTTATCATTATTAAGACATTCTTGGAGTTAAAACTGCAATATAGACAGTTTAAAAATTTTCAAAAACCGAGACCCTCAAACGAAATCTCGAGTTTCAGAAGGCATAAATCAACATACGTGCGTCTGATGGTCATACTCCATTTATTAAAGTTTCTTTATTTATCATTATTAAGATATTCATGGAGTTAAAACTTCAATATTAGACATTTCGAAAATTTCCTAAAAACCGAGGCCCTCAAACGAAATCTCGACTTTCGGAAGGCATAAATCAACATACGTGCGTCTGATGGTCATACTCCATTTATTAAAGTTTCTTCATTTATCATTATTAAGACATTCGTGGAGCTAAACCTGCAATATTAGATAGTTTGAAAATTTCAAAAACCGAGACCCTCAAACGAAATCTCGACTTTCGGAAGGCATAAATCAACATACGTGCGTCTGATGGTCATACTCCATTTATTAAAGTTTCTTCATTTATCATTATTAAGACATTCATGATGTTAAAACTTCAATATTAGACATTTTTAAAGTTTACTAAAAACCGAGGCCCTCAAACGAAATCTCGACTTTCGGAAAACATAAATCATCATACGTGCGTCTGATGGTCATACTCCATTTATTAAAGTTTCTTCATTTATCATTATTAAGACATTCATGGAGTTAAAACTTCGATATAAGACAGTTTGAAAATTTCCTAAAAACCGAGGCCCTCAAACGAAATCTCGACTTTCGGAAGGCATAAATCAACATACGTGCGTCTGATGGTCATACTCAATTTATTAAAGTTTCTTCATTTATCATTATTAAGACATTCGTTGAGTTAAAACTGTAATATTAGACAGTTTTAAAATTTCCAAAAACCGAGACCCTCAAACGAAATCTCGAGTTTCGGAAGGCATAAATCAACATACGTGCGTCTGATGGTCGTACTCCATTTATTAAAGTTTCTTAATTTATCATTATTAAGACATTCGTGGAGTTAAAATTGCAATATTAGACAGTTTGAAAATTTTCAAAAATCGAGGCCCTCAAACGAAATCTCGACTTTCGGAAGGCATAAATCAACATACGTTAAATCGATGGTCATACTCCATTTATTAAAGTTTCTTCATTTATTATTATTAAGATATTCATGGAGTTAAAACAGCAATATTAGACAGTTTGAAAATTTCAAAAAAGCGAGGCCATCAAACGAAATCTCGAGTTTCGGAAGGCATAAATCAACATACGTGTGTCTGATGGTCATACTCCATTTATTAAAGTTTATTCATTTATCATTATTAAGACATTCGTGAAGTTAAAACTGCAATATTAGACAGTTTGAAAATTTCCTAAAACCGAGACCATCAAACGAAATCTCGACTTTCGGAAGCCATAAATCAACATACGTGCGTCTGATGGTCATACTCAATTTATTAAAGTTTTTTCATTTATCATTATTAAGACATTCGTGGAGTTAAAACTGCAATAATAGACAGTTTTAAAATTTCCAAAAACCGAGGCCCTCAAACGAAATCTCGACTTTCGGAAGGCATAAATCAACATACGTGCGTCTGATTGTAGATACCCGTATCCGTCGATATTGGAATTTATAGAGAACCCGACAAACACCCGATGATGATAGGACACATGTATTCTTTAGTTGTCATTGTCATTATTTGGAGCTCGTTTTACGAGGTAGATTGGGCGTCGTCGATGAAGTATTTTATTAATTTAAATGATATTTAAATTAATGTTTTTTTTAGTGAGTTCATTTTATTAATTTAAATGATATTTAAATTGTGGCTTTTTTAGGTGAATTCAATTTATTTTATTTTATTTTGAATTTATTTTCCCAAGTTTATTTTGTTGAAAATAAAATAAATATTTGATTTGAAAAATCATTTTATGAGTATATTTGGTTTGAAAAATCATTTATTTTAATGTGTTAATTGATTTGAAAAATCGATTTGAAAATCGAAAAGAACTCGTTTCGAACATGTGTTTTTGAGCTCGATTTTAGCTCGGTTTTTGAGCCCGTTTTCTTTACGAATTGGCACGAATCTCGAGTACACTAACCAACCTAAGCCTCTACCCATCCACCCCAGTTCGAACCCCCTATCCACGGCCCAAATTCTCGTCCAAAACAGCCCCAAACACCCGCATACAAGCGCCCCCTCCCCTGTTTCATGCAGCTCAAACCCGAGTCCAAAACCCGCTCCAAATACCACCAAAACCCGTGCCCATTAACCCTAACCCATACCCTAGTATCCTACCCATATTAACTTACCTTAATCACCAAGAAAACCCCCAAACGAACCCTAGAAAACCCCCAAAAGCTGTTGGACAGCAGCTATGCTCAACAGCCCGATCGCCTCCTCCTCCCTTTTACCCTACTTTAACTCCTTATAAATACCCACCCTTTACCATACATTCATTCCTCTAAGTTCTCCATACATCCTACCATCACCCACAAGCTTTAAACCTCAGAAACAAACCCTAATTGCCTCCCAAAAACCCTAAACAAAACCGACACACAAACTGAACTGTTTGTGTGTCCTCCTCGAAAAACAGTTCGTTCCTCCATCAAACCTCCATCAAAACTCGATTTTCTTGTTCCTAATTAACCACATAACATCCATCTACACATTAGACAAAGATTTGCGAGCCAAATTGCCCTTGAGAGTACACGAAATCCCTCGAAAAACAGTGTTATACACTCTGTTTTCGCGGTTTATTCTTGTCTGTCCAGTTCTGTTTGTGCTCGTTTTTCGTGCCCAATAACCCAAAACGAGCAGGGGTTGCTTTAAGATCCCTGTTCTCCTCTCTTTCTAGTTTTCAAAACATCTTTTAAATCGAATTTTCGTCGTGAAACGAGGGAGATATCATCGTTTGAAAGTTGCTGTCCAGATTTGTCAAAAAACGCGTGTTGCTTTGTTTCTTCGTCGACGACGGCCTCTCGAGATAAAATCTACCATCGATTACGACCCAAGACGGTGTCAACGATACATGTAGGTTGAGGGTGCATCAAATCCTCCTCTTTTCCCTTTTATTTCGTTTGTTTTATGCTTGTTTTTTATTGTCTTGTTTTTGTTTATTTTTCGTCTTGTTTATCGATTGTTCTAATTAATTATGAAACTAGTTAGTCCGAATATGAGTTAAAGTACCACCATGAACACCCGCGTTGACTTGAGATGGGAAAATAAACCGCTACTTCAGTCGGTCGTACACCCCCGTCATTTACATATCCTCGTGTTCAAGGTAGGGCATAAATAAAACGATTTTCTAACTTCGCTCTTCGCTTTTGACCCCCTTGTTGTTTCGGCCAATTCGACATACCCTAGGACCCGTTGTATGTTAGTTTAACCTCTGATTGTTAACCTATGACGTATTTAGATGACATTAAATTAATTTAATAACCTAATTAGACACATTAGGGTACATCGACATAGCTTTAAAAATCAACTAACAATTCTATAACCTAATTGAATACATCTTTCTTTTCACCTAATTTCTCGCTAGTATAAGAGTGCGTGATTAGCACCTTCTTATTAACACTCGATGAGTTAAATTAATTAGCGAACTTGACCTAATTTGACCCCTTTTGAGCCGTGTAGAATACACAATTGCAAGACCTCCTTCCAATCGATCAACGTCGTTTCTAACTAGTTTTCTAATTTGTTTCGAGCTCATTCCGCGATCAATTGATCTAACTAATGAACCTAATCTAGGACTTAGGGTAGCCTCGTTTGGTTTGGGCCGTGATTTGGCCGTGGCCTTTGGCCTTTCCTATTTCGTTTGTTTTTGCATCGTTCGTTCTTTATTTGTCTTGTCACTTGTAATTAATTTATGTTTCTTTGAGTCGCGTTTTGTAATTTGTCTGTAATTAGTTTTCTTTTATTGAGTCAAATGATTTCAAAAAACCTTAGTCTTGTTTGGTTGGACGGTTGTGCCCCAATGCAAGTGAGAGCGTAGTAAATCGCATGTTGTTTGAAACAACATGCCCCGATTTATGCTAATGCATGCTTTGGTGCGTGGCCCTATGTCTAATTCGATGAGATTGAGCGAAAGCACACATCACGAGGAGTGACCCAAGGCCGTGTGTCATGTAGGCCGTGAGTCACCCCTTTTGTGCACGGTTTTCTAGGCCAAATGGCCGTGTATTGCGTCGTGTGTATAGCTTTGTATTTAGATCGAGTTGTATCTTTAATTTGTTGTTGTGTCGGCATGAAATGCCTGGTTTGTAATAGGTAGATCCCAACGGCTCCCCCATTCCCCCTAAGCCTTGTTTGTTTTCGTTTATATGTTGCTTAGATCAATCAACCCACATGCTAAATTACAACTTTGACAAAGTTAGTTTAGTTGCATCTAAAACGACATAGAAATTGTTGTCACATGATAGGGTTAAAACAACGTTTGCATTTCATACATCGTAGTAGCTATGACCTTGTTTGAAATCCGACACTTGACTTAGTAGAGGCCGTTATTGACGGGCGGGGTTGGGTGTCCTTATGGGCTTCCCAACACGTACCCTCACCCCTTACTCAAGATCTATGGTTTGTGGATCCGTCTAAATACCATTGGATTACGAGAGTCATTCAAATCGAGTGATATAGGGTACAAGTCTTTATCTTTAATCACTCGTAGTCGATTGGCTTTATGCTTTTCGATGAAAGGTGTAAAGTTGACTTGAACGGTTCCAAGTTCCCAAAAAACTTGGTGGCGACTCTAATTTGTCTTAATTCGATTCGAAAGAACCTCGAGTCGATTATGCCTAGTGTGGATCCCGCGGACGCAGCTTCCCGAGGGCCTTGTCCACATTTGGCGACTCACTGGGAAAAGAGGACTAGTTACACTTTGTTTCTAGGGTCTTTTCCTCCGAGGTGAAACTTGAAAAGAAAGTGTTGGAAAGTAAAACATTACTCATAGTGCTACGATTCATGCATAAACCCTTAAGGACTTGCCCGGGCCGTCCCAGCGTTTCTTCGTGATGCGTGGGGGGCGACGTCCCACTATGCTAGGAAGCTGCACATTGCTCGCTTCCACTTCACCTCGCGTGGTTCTTGATGGTGGGGACGATCTTCTAGGTACTCTACCTTAAGACACCTTGCTCTATAAGACCGCAAAAGGATGGAGGGCATAGACCTTCTTGTAGAAGACTTGCCGAGACTTAGAGATGTCTAGGAGCATACATCCTTGTAACATGAGAATGACAATGTGCAAATTGTTTTCCCGAGTCTTTTCGAAATTTCCCATGTCCTTTTCAAAACCGAACTTTTGAACAACTTACTTTCAAACTAGCATGGTTTTAAAAACGCGAATGCTTTGCCCAAATAGGACTAGAATTTTTCGGCCCAAAATGAGCTTTTATAGCCGGCATGCTGCCCATTTCAAATCTCATTTTCGAATCAATCTTTCGTTTTTCAAAATCAATCCAAAGTGCCTCTCGAACCTCAACCAAGCATGAAATGCGTCAAGTCATGTCCGGGCCATGGCCGTGTTAGGCCGGGTGTGTTTCGTTCTAAGAGTCTAGAACACGACCTTGTTGGGTCACCCAAGCTCACCTCTTGGGCCTTGAGTCATGTTGGTCGACCATTTGGTCTAGGATAGTCCACAAAAACGCCCAAGCTAGGCCATTTAGGGCGTTTCACCCGAACCTATGGGCTATGTTAGTCCAATCACGGGTTTAGTCACACCGAGTCCAGTTTAGAATCGTGCTATGACAGTTTGAGTCATGTTGTTTTGCCGAGTCTAAAATGAACCAAGGTCTAAATCCAACCGTGAGTCGAACCTTTGGTTAGTCAGTCTCAAGTCGAGTCTTTGTTTGAGTCAAGTTGGGGTCGTGTCCTTAAGTGTGCAGGGGCTCTTACTTTAAATATTGACTCAGTACGGGGTTTTCTTGTAGAAAGGCCGCCAAAAACCCGACGTCAAGCAATGGAAGATGCTGTTAACAAGCTCACGGAGGCCGTGAACCTCATGATGACCCGAATGGATGCAATCGAATCTAAGCTGGGTGAAGATTCCGCTTCATCTACCCCACCTCTGACTGATCTGGAGAAACGGTTCAAGTTCATTGAGGACCGTTTGAAACTCTCCCAGGGGAAGAACATTCACTATGAGAATGCTAGGGCCTATGCCCCAGTTCAGGATAAGTTGCCCACGAACATGGTACTCACTGACATCCCAAAGTTCAAGGGCACCGAAGATCCAGTCCACCATGTTAAGGCCTATAAAGGGTACTTAGCACTGAAGGGAGTACCTGCTGACATGCTCTCTGAAATTTTTGCCCAATCTCTGGGTGAACACCCGAAGGCGTGGTTCTACAATCTGGACCTTAAGAACTTCCCTACTTTCGAAGATATCACAGTGGAGTTCTGCAAGCACTATGCTGATAATGTCGAGATTCAAACCAACATAAGAACATTGGAGGTGATGACACAGAAAGACAAAGAAGGCTTTACCGGATTCCTTGCAAGATGGCGCGCTGAAAGTGTGAAATTAGCCAAGAAGCCTGATGAAGTTGAAATGGTAGATAAGTTCGTAAAGAATCTACGACCTATTTACCGCAATGCTCTGAAATACCAGAATTTCGGTTCTTTCAAAGAATTGATAAGAATTGGGATAAAGGTAGAAGATGACGTCCGAATGGCGGAAGTTGAGAAGCCAAAAGGATACCAAGGGGCCTCATCGTCTAGGACCAAAGCCCCAGCAACGACCCATTTGGATGAAGCCATCAATCTCTTAGAAGGGCAATCGAAGAAGCCGCAGCGCCAAGCTCCGAGGGCATTCACCGATATCGGATGCACTTATACATACGCTCTCCAAAGGCTCATAGCCCAAGGAAAGCTGAAGCCTATTGGTCCAACTCCGGACCCTCCTGCTGAACAACAAGGCAAATGGTACAAACCGAATGCCTACTGTGCTTTCCATCAAGGAAAGGGACACGATATTGAAAGGTGCTATCGACTGAAGCACGAAATCCAAGACATGATTGAGAATGGAACACTCCCAATCCCAACTGTTAAACCCAATAACATCACCAATCCACTTGGCGATCACGCCAACTTTGTTTCTGTCGAAGACAATGTCGATTATTCCCATCTTATCCGCCCATGTCACTTAAAAGGGGTGTTTATCGGGAAGATATTTGTGGATTGCTTTGAATTCTTGCCAAACTCGAAGAATGAAATTCAAGTCGGGAGTCTTGCTCTAGAATGTTCTCCTCTCATTAACGAAATTAATAAAAGACAATTCGATTCACCAACCTTCATCACTGGCGTAGATCCTCAGAGGACTACCTCGAGATGGAGGCAGACCATCAAAGGGATCAAGAACCAGGGCCGAGCATCTAAGTTGACAACTGAACAAGGGAAAGCTCATGACAAGATTTGAAAAATTATGAGTCGGGATCTGTTTTCTTTTCTTAGTCGAGTCGAGTCTAGGACTTTCTTTTCTTAAAGTTGAGTCGTTTGTTCCACGATGACCTAGGGTGTGTCCTAGGAATCGTTCCTTCGAGTCTGTTAAGCATGTGTCATTCCAATAAAAAAGTTGCAGTTTCGTTTCCAAATATGTCTTGTTTCCAATCTTCAATCATTCCAAAACATGATAAAATGCACAACACACTCAAAGGCATCCCTGAGGTAGAAATATGTCCCATTTCAAAATGTAAGGTACAATAGGATTCCGTGTTTGATTCCTTTACCTATTCCATGTCTGGCGGTAGAAAACCTCCATCAGAACCAATGCTTTTGACAAGCTTTTAGATGATTCTATGACGAACCCTAACTAGCTCCTTGTTTCCCCTATCGATGACGGAAGACAAGCCTTTCCCCAACAAAATCATCTCATCTCGAAGAGAGAAGATATCAACCCGTTCTAACAAGGAATTGTTAGTTCCTACCCAAATTAGTTGGCGAAGCCCAGTTTTCAAGATGTATCCATTTATGACTAAGAGAATGAATAGAAGATCATTTTCAAAGAGAGGAAAAAAAAAAGATGAAAAAGAATGAAAAATGAGAAAAAGAGAAAAATTGGAAAAATGAAAAAAAAATGAAAAAAAAAATGAAAAATGAAAAAAAGATGAAAGAAAAAAAAAATGTTGAAGTTATTGCAGAGTGCTTTTGGTTGGATGTCGAAGTTACGGAAGCCAAAAGTCAAGTCAAGTACCCGTAGTTGAGGTTCAATGGGCGAAGCCCAAAAGCGTAAGTAGTGACCTCTTTACCCTCTAAGTCCTTCCTGAGACAGTTACAAGGGGATAGTCAGGAATTTTGAGAATCATTCCGCTTGTGCTGTTACACCCAGCCTTTAAGGTCCAGATATGGAGACTTGAACCCATATTGTTTTCCAACCCATTTGCACTCGGATTTCGTCAAAACCGAGACACCATTTCCAACCACGTTATAAGCCATAGCCCTTGGCCTTAGCACCACAAAACGAACCTTCAGAATGATAGTTTACCTTGCGAACCTATTTTTACCAAGCTCCACATCCCAAAGAACCACAACCTTTTGTACCAACCCTATACACGGGATTTAACGGTACTTTACATGCTAGAATGGGATATGACATGATACCTTAGGTGAAACCTTCGAGTGTGTACACACAATCAAAATGCCATGTTTATGCACCATGATCGAACTACGTCGGATTTGATTTCGCTCCACGCGAATACGTAGGCAGTCCTTCAGAATAAGGGATTCAATCCACTCATCAACCAAGTTGTCATCTTGTCGGTTTATTACGGGTCTTAACCAAGTCCAAATGAAGCCACCTTTGTTTGATTTGGTCTTAGTACTCGATGTAGACTAGGATAAGGATATAGGTTCAGATGAGTAGTGTCAAGTCTCAGAATGAGCTTTATCTAATGGTGTAGGCAAAGATGCTGAGTCACATAGATGTGGGTTTGTGTTGGGAACAGAAAATATGAAAAACCCGCTGAAAAGAAAGAAGGCGTGGAAGAAAAAATAGTAAAAGCCCGCTGAAAAGAAAGAAGGCGGTGGCAAGAAATGATGAAACTCGCTGAAAAGAAAGGAGGCGAGGAGAAGAGTGACAGAATATTCCCAACAAAAGTCATGTGTGATGTCTAAGTGTTCTCATAAAATCGATCATGTTTAGTGTCCTGGCGAAGCCAACGTTGTTACTCCGTGAGTTTAATCCACCCTGTCAATGCCAAGTGAACTTGATTCCCATGTGCCCTCGGGAGCACGACCATGCCATACGATATCTTCGTCCCAAGTTCGACGACCTTGTGATTCCCATTTGCCACCTTTTGGTGCGCCGGATTGGCCAATTTACGTTTCTACCCCCAACAAGTCAATAATCGAATTAAAACCCGTGCACACTTGTGGTTTTATTTTCCTTTTTTTTATTTTACGGTAGCGGGCTACGCCCACGTTATTTACGGGTCATACAGCGTGTCTGAGTCGTATTTCGTGCTCACCCGTCAAGGTTCGATTTCAAAATGCCAAATTTTTCAGAATTCCAAAATTTCAAAAACTTTTTGCGAATTGTGGATAGATGATGCAAGTAGTGGAATCTTTGTGGGTCGATGATCCAATCCTTCGAAATTTAAATTCAATTTTTGAAGGGTCAATGGCCCAATTATTCAAAATTTTCAACTTGTTCAAATTTTGGGTCGATGACCCAGTCATTCAAATTTAATTTTAGTCGACGACCCAGCATTCCAACACTTCAACTTCAAACCTCGGGTCGATGGCCCAATATTCTAAGTGATTCAAAATTCGGGTCGATGACCCAATTATTCAAAATTTTCAAATTCAATTTTCGGGTCGATGACCCAACCTTTCAAATAATCCAATTTCAAGATCGATGATCCAAATGTGCTTATGTGATGATTATTGCTAGTACGTTTTTGTGTTTCAAATATAGCAGGATATGCTTCAACTGGGGGCTCTAAAGTCTTCGACTTTAGAGCCAATGCAAACTGGGGGCTCTGAAGCCGTTGGCTTCAGAGACCATTATCAAGATGAAAAGGATGACATCCACTCAGAATTCAAATCAATACAAGAGTATGAAATGGAAGAATTCCGTAGCTGAAAGCAAATGATGAAAGCGGCGGCAACCTCCTTGGAAAGTCCCGTCCCATTCGGACAAGGGCCAGCAGATGATAAGTTTTGGGCAAGTGTCAACAGAGGATGAATTTTGGACAAATGCCAGCAGATGATAAACTTTGGGCATGTGTCAGCAGTTGCCGAACTACGACGCGGGTTTGATTCCGTCAGAAACGGATACGTAGGCGCCATATATGCAGTTTTATGGGTCGATGACCAACGATGACAACTTGACACAACAGAAGCAAGAGGCAATCCCCAACGAAGTTTCAGGTATGATCTCTTCTTATGGCTGGCGAGCTTATATACGCAAGTCTAATGGACTATAAACGACCCCAAATCCTCGGGTCGAAAGGGAACTGGGGTATACTTTGACTTTCGCCTTGTCCAAGCCTCAGTCAAAGTGGGGGCTCTGTAGATACCCGTATCCGTCGATATTGGAATTTATAGAGAACCCGACAAACACCCGATGATGATAGGACACATGTATTCTTTAGTTGTCATTGTCATTATTTGGAGCTCGTTTTACGAGGTAGATTGGGCGTCGTCGATGAAGTATTTTATTAATTTAAATGATATTTAAATTAATGTTTTTTTTAGTGAGTTCATTTTATTAATTTAAATGATATTTAAATTGTGGCTTTTTTAGGTGAATTCAATTTATTTTATTTTATTTTGAATTTATTTTCCCAAGTTTATTTTGTTGAAAATAAAATAAATATTTGATTTGAAAAATCATTTTATGAGTATATTTGGTTTGAAAAATCATTTATTTTAATGTGTTAATTGATTTGAAAAATCGATTTGAAAATCGAAAAGAACTCGTTTCGAACATGTGTTTTTGAGCTCGATTTTAGCTCGGTTTTTGAGCCCGTTTTCTTTACGAATTGGCACGAATCTCGAGTACACTAACCAACCTAAGCCTCTACCCATCCACCCCAGTTCGAACCCCCTATCCACGGCCCAAATTCTCGTCCAAAACAGGCCCCAAACAGCCCGCATACAAGCAGCCCCTCCCCTGTTTCGCAGCTCAAACCCGAGTCCAAAACCCGCTCCAAATACCACCAAAACCCGTGCCCATTAACCCTAACCCATACCCTAGTATCCTACCCATATTAACTTACCTTAATCACCAAGAAAACCCCCCAAACGAACCCTAGAAAACCCCCCCAAAAGCTGTTGGACAGCAGCTATGCTCAACAGGCCCGACTGCCTCCTCCTCCCTTTTACCCTACTTTAACTCCTTATAAATACCCACCCTTTACCATACATTCATTCCTCTAAGTTCTCCATACATCCTACCATCACCCACAAGCTTTAAACCTCAGAAACAAACCCTAATTGCCTCCCAAAAACCCTAAACAAAACCGACACACAAACTGAACTGTTTGTGTGTCCTCCTCGAAAAACAGTTCGTTCCTCCATCAAACCTCCATCAAAACTCGATTTTCTTGTTCCTAATTAACCACATAACATCCATCTACACATTAGACAAAGATTTGCGAGCCAAATTGCCCTTGAGAGTACACGAAATCCCTCGAAAAATAGAGTGTTATACACTCTGTTTTTGCGGTTTATTCTTGTCTGTCCAGTTCTGTTTGTGCTCGTTTTTCGTGCCCAATAACCCAAAACGAGCAGGGGTTGCTTTAAGATCCCTGTTCTCCTCTCTTTCTAGTTTTCAAAACATCTTTTAAATCGAATTTTCGTCGTGAAACGAGGGAGATATCATCGTTTGAAAGTTGCTGTCCAGATTTGTCAAAAAACGCGTGTTGCTTTGTTTCTTCGTCGACGACGGCCTCTCGAGATAAAATCTACCATCGATTACGACCCAAGACGGTGTCAACGATACATGTAGGTTGAGGGTGCATCAAATCCTCCTCTTTTCCCTTTTATTTCGTTTGTTTTATGCTTGTTTTTTATTGTCTTGTTTTTGTTTATTTTTCGTCTTGTTTATCGATTGTTCTAATTAATTATGAAACTAGTTAGTCCGAATATGAGTTAAAGTACCACCATGAACACCCGCGTTGACTTGAGATGGGAAAATAAACCGCTACTTCAGTCGGTCGTACACCCCCGTCTCATTTACATATCCTCGTGTTCAAGGTAGGGCATAAATAAAACGATTTTCTAACTTCGCTCTTCGCTTTTGACCCCCTTGTTGTTTCGGCCAATTCGACATACCCTAGGACCCGTTGTATGTTAGTTTAACCTCTGATTGTTAACCTATGACGTATTTAGATGACATTAAATTAATTTAATAACCTAATTAGACACATTAGGGTACATCGACATAGCTTTAAAAATCAACTAACAATTCTATAACCTAATTGAATACATCTTTCTTTTCACCTAATTTCTCGCTAGTATAAGAGTGCGTGATTAGCACCTTCTTATTAACACTCGATGAGTTAAATTAATTAGCGAACTTGACCTAATTTGACCCCTTTTGAGCCGTGTAGAATACACAATTGCAAGACCTCCTTCCAATCGATCAACGTCGTTTCTAACTAGTTTTCTAATTTGTTTCGAGCTCATTCCGCGATCAATTGATCTAACTAATGAACCTAATCTAGGACTTAGGGTAGCCTCGTTTGGTTTGGGCCGTGATTTGGCCGTGGCCTTTGGCCTTTCCTATTTCGTTTGTTTTTGCATCGTTCGTTCTTTATTTGTCTTGTCACTTGTAATTAATTTATGTTTCTTTGAGTCGCGTTTTGTAATTTGTCTGTAATTAGTTTTCTTTTATTGAGTCAAATGATTTCAAAAAACCTTAGTCTTGTTTGGTTGGACGGTTGTGCCCCAATGCAAGTGAGAGCGTAGTAAATCGCATGTTGTTTGAAACAACATGCCCCGATTTATGCTAATGCATGCTTTGGTGCGTGGCCCTATGTCTAATTCGATGAGATTGAGCGAAAGCACACATCACGAGGAGTGACCCAAGGCCGTGTGTCATGTAGGCCGTGAGTCACCCCTTTTGTGCACGGTTTTCTAGGCCAAATGGCCGTGTATTGCGTCGTGTGTATAGCTTTGTATTTAGATCGAGTTGTATCTTTAATTTGTTGTTGTGTCGGCATGAAATGCCTGGTTTGTAATAGGTAGATCCCAACGGCTCCCCCATTCCCCCTAAGCCTTGTTTGTTTTCGTTTATATGTTGCTTAGATCAATCAACCCACATGCTAAATTACAACTTTGACAAAGTTAGTTTAGTTGCATCTAAAACGACATAGAAATTGTTGTCACATGATAGGGTTAAAACAACGTTTGCATTTCATACATCGTAGTAGCTATGACCTTGTTTGAAATCCGACACTTGACTTAGTAGAGGCCGTTATTGACGACGGGGTTGGGTCACAAGGGTAATATTCCTTTGGTGACTCGAAGAACTGATTTGAGATAACTCCCTCTGATCATAGACCAAAGAGGTATAATTAAGTTTGTAAAAATTTCCTTGTCATGTGAGCACACCTAGTGGACCCTAAGGATGAATATGGGTATGTCCCGTTCTGGTAGCAAAGTATTTGAAGACTCCGTGTATGGGTCAAGGTGAAACTGGATTGGATATTTGGAATGTGGAGCTTGGAGATAAGAGGCTTTGATGAAACAAATCTCTGGAGCTTGATTTTGTGGTGTTAAGGCTTGATGGGATTGTGGCTTGTAATATGGCTTGGAAATGGAGTCTCTTGGCTTGATGTAGCCTGAGCACGTAAAGGTAGGTTAAAATGACGTGGGTTCAAGTTTCCATGTCTTGGCCCTAAAGGATGGGTATACTTGACAAGCTTGAGAGGATTCTCAAAATTCCTAACTATCTCCCTGTAACGGTCTCGAGAAGGACTTAGGGTGTGTGACGTGTGAAAGGCTAAGTGAGGGTGCTAGCTAACCATCTTCATTGTAGTCTTGATTCTATCTTGGTAACTTGATTCTATATAGACTTCGGAGTATTCCGTTTAGTATTGATTTCGAGGCTTGTTTTTGGTTCGACTCGATTCTTGGTCTAGAATATATCTCGGCTTTTTGCTCGATTTTTTTGATTCAGGATTTGAGGATAGTTTTGACTTTGGATATTGACATTGACTTGCTTGATTGAGCCTTCTTCTTTTGTCTCTTTTGTCTTGGGCTATAGGCATAACTACGGCTTCGGATATTGATCTTGGGTATTTCTCTTGATTGAGCCTTTGTCTTTGATCGTGGCTCGTATCATCTTGGATGGACTTGGGTCAGACTAGCACCTTTAGTGTGAAACGGGTTGGTTTTTAGTAACACGGGTTGTTTATTGTGGGGAATAGGCTTGCCTTCCGTCATGGATCGTTAACAAGGGAGACGGTCTGGTTTCGTCCTAGAACCTCTTGAGACAGGCTCGTGCTAAACTAGGGTTATATTGTGGTTTCTATTGCCAGACATGGAATAGGTAAGAAAAGAACACGGAGTTTCAGGTCCTCTACAACTTTGAACGGAACATCATTTAAGTGCACTCACATTGACTGTCATGTGTTGTTGTTGTTTTAAAAAAAATGTCTCAAATCAATTCTTGTTGTCACAGGAAAAGGGTAGAGGAAGAGATATGATAGAGTATGTGGATGAAATAGTGTGTTTTTATTGAAATGAATAATGAATGTACTTAACATAGACTCGAGAAGACACGTGACTCGTGGGACAGCCCCCAGGTTGTCACTAGAAATGGAAATGGACACGAAGAAAGTTACTAGAACAAATATGAGATAGAAAGCCTAAAACTCGGACTCGGACTCGGACTTTGACTCGATTTCAGATCTAGACTCGTAATCATCGGCCCATGCTTGAACATTTTCTCTTCCAGCAACTGGCTTCGACATCTGGTTTTGAGCATTCACCCATTTGAGCACCTCATCCTCATCATTGGGAACATTGGAAGGATAACAATCAAGAAGAGTTTCTTGATAAGTGGTATATCCATGAGGATTGCCATGTGGGTTAAAGGTTGAGAGGGACAACCTCCCGCTTTCAATCATATCTTGGATCACATGCTTGAGCTTATAGCATGTCTCAGTATCGTGTCCTTTGCCCCTATGATATTGGCAATAGGCATTCTCATCCCAGAACCTAGACTTCTTTTCTGGATCAGGTGTAGGACCGACAGGTTTCAACATTCGTCGCTCCATGAGTCTATGAAGGGCATCCGTGTATGTAATACCAATGTTGGTAAATTTCCTAGGAGGTGTGCCCTTACTTTCGGAAGCCTTTGTGGATGACCTTACAGGGTTGTTAGGTTTCTTTGATGAAGGATCCATGAGGATGCCTTTATTGATTTTGATTCCTGGATGATAAGAACTAAGAATAGATTGTCCATTTGTCGCTTTCTCCTTAGGATTGTTAAGTTGAGGGTTTGTCTGGACACTTTTCATTTTAAGAGGTTGGGCATCAAGCTTCTTACCCATTTCGGTGAACTGGTTTTCTATGTTGGAAAGCCGAGAGTTTAAGCTATCAATGGCTCCTTCTATTTTGGAGAATTTATTGTTGAAGGCCATGGAAAGCATGAGCATTCCATTTTGGATATCTTCGTCTCCGAGGACATTTATTTCTTCATCGTCACGATGATTGAGGAGATGAGAACAGTCTAGAGATGGTTCCTCATCATGCTTAATGATATTGGACCCAAGAGGGTCGATTTTCTTGGATTTTCCGACAGAGGGTGGCTTAGGAAGCTTGCCCTCTTCGATCATATCTTGGAAGGTGTGTTTCAAGAGAAAACACTCTTCAATATCATGGCCTCTACCTTGGTGGTATAGGCAATATTTGTTGCCCTTCCAGAGGTTTACTTGCTTCTCTAAAGGTGGATCCGGAGTCGGACCTATTGGATGCAGCTTGCCTTGGGTAGAGAGTCTCTTCAAAGCATCGGCATAAGACATGCCTAAATCAGTAAGCACCCTTTGATGCCTCCCAGGTTTCTTTTCAGCTGTTTTTGGCTTTCTAGGACGATGGTTATTGCAAGAGGTAAGCTTTGGACGACCTAGACTAGAGGTTTCTCTAGGTGGGATGTTCTTTTCCACCATTCCATTTTCAAGAGTGAGGACGCGAATGCTCAAATTTTCCATTGTAGCTTGAACTTGCAGGACCATGGCATAAACGTCCTGGAGAGACATGGTGATTGTGGCTTGAACCGCTTCGTGACCTTGCTGATTGACGGAACTTGTTGGATTCCTACTCGACAGAAATGACGCGCATTACAACTCGATTCGACATGGGATCACGCATACCAAGGCAACAAACAAGGAAGGGACAAAATGACACATATAGACTTGACTTGTGAACTCGTGAAATGTCGTGAGCGACTTCTCGTGTTTGGATTCACGGTGCTTGACTTTAATTTAGACTCGAGTGTTGACTTTGACGGAGTGACCCTTATATGATTGACCTTATTGACGGGATTGATGACACATGTTGATTCTGGACTCGAGGTTTGCTTATAGGTGTTAAGAAGACTGTTGTAGTTTAGACTCAAATATGAGGCCCATTGAGACTCGTGTGTTGAGCCTCGGAACAAATTGGGGTAGAGGGTCCACAATGACGGCGTGACGCCTTAGGACTTGACTTGAATTTGAAAGGACCCAAAATGTAAAGGGAGACGGGTTTATGACTCGACATAATTCCGACTAGGACATAGTCGGCTTGAACTCCGACTCTAACTTAGCCCAATTGAATTTACATATTTACATTTACATTGTTTGAAAAAAATTTTGATTAAAACATTCTTTTTGGTTTTTTGTTCTTTTTTTTTTTTTTTTTCGTTTTCTTTTGTTTTTTTTTTTGTTTTTTTTTTGTTTCTTTCTTTTTTTTTCGTTTTCTTTTGTTTTTTTTTTGTTGTTTTGTATTTAGTTTTGAAATGGGTTTTAGGCCCGAAGTTTGACTCGACAAATGGACAGAGTTTCGACTGGGTTTTGCGCTAAACAAAGGCCTTTTTTCGAAAATTTATATTTTAAAAGAGGTTTTGATTTTTACAAATTTCGTCATGGTTTTGTTTAGAAATGGTGATCACGTAAGGTTTACACATTTATACAAGCATTATAACGGGATGCTGAGTGCTTTTAGAAGGGTTTTGGTTTAAAGGGTGGGTTGCCATACCGAACCATCAAACCCGAAGTCTGTGGAGAGGCTCGTGCCAAACAAGAGTAAGGCCGATTCCTAGTCCATTTCCTCAAGTAGTGAAAGTCCTTGATACAAACAAGAGTAAGCATCATGGTACGGATGACGTCAATCGCTATCCATCCTTAGGCCCAAATAAGAATTAGGACCGTTTAGACGGGACGATTGGTCAAATGGGTTGGGTTGGGCCTAGGAAGGCCGAATAAAACGGTCTAGGAAGACCGAGTTATGAAAACCGACAATTGTCTTGTACAAACTATTTCCTAACCTTGTTCAAGTTTCACCCTAGCTACACGTAAGTGTATAATCCCCAGCGGAGTCGCCAAACTGTGGACAGCGGGCCGCCCACGGGGGCGCTTGGTGAGGATCGAAAACAAGCGTTTGCATTTTGTATGGAGTCGCCACCAATTTTTATGGGAAATTGGAACCGTTCGAATACCTCGTGTCATGTCAAGACACAAAGTAGTGACATGAACACTAAGCAATCGTTACCCTTAGCATTCTATGTCTAGAATGACTCTCGTGGATGCCAATGAACACGGGTGCTCACGGAGATCTGGAGTAAGGGGTGAGGGTACGTATTAGGAAGCTCTTTTGATCGAACACCTAATCCCGCCCGCCTCGATAGCGGCCTCTACTAATGATTAGGGAAGTTATTCGTACTCGATATATCATCGATTATATGCATGCAATGCAACATCCAAGTTTTAATCCTAACATGTGAAGATTAGTACTAAGTCGGTTGACACGTAATTAGCATACAATTGGGTCGAAGTAGGATTTAATGCTCATTTCATGTGAAAACATTCAAGCAATAAATGAAATACAATAAATATGAACTACAATAACGGAAATTACAATAATTACATTGGATTAGGCGATTTATGTCGAAAATACCTTTAAAACGGATAGATTGAGAAAAAAAAAGAACAAAAGAACAAAAGAAAGAATTAATGAAATAAACGAACAGAAATTAGCGATATTACGGATAATAGTTAGTTAATACGTAGACTAAATAATCTATGTCAAGGCATAAAAGGAGTTCAGGACGAACTCATCTCGAACAGCGCAAGAGATCGCGCCCTGAAGAGGCGCGCAGCTTGCGTTCGCGTCTGAAGGGTGAGTTCTCGGCCGTGAAGCGAATCGCAAATCGTTAATGTTCGATTGGTAAATTTAATGATTGATTAATGATATTTATTCGGATGAAAGTGATTAACAGTTAATTACATGTGAATGGGTCATGAAAGCAGTAAAACATGAATGAGACGGAATTGAGATGAATTAATTACATGATTAAACGATTAATTAGTGACATCGGTGAATGAAACAAACTAAACATGATGAATTAATGACAAACATGTGACGAACATGTGAATGAACAGATGAGAACTATATCAATGACGAATTCCAGAAACTCAATATGAACAAATTGAATCTCTGAAATCCGGGTTTGAATTTTATGACGAAAATCCGCAAATATTGATTACTTGGGATTTAAGTCGGATTTGTGATGATTAAAACATGTTAATGATGAATGAATAATATACATGTGATTATTAAATTATCATGTGAAAGAATTAAAGAGAAACATACGGAAACAAATAAGAAAGACGAATTACAGAGGACGAAGAAGAAGAAAAGAAGCGAGAATCGGCGGCCCTCACGAAGAGGCGCAGCAGAATCTAACTCCTTCAAGAGGCGCGGCGATTCTTTGCGTCTTTTCTCGACGTCTGTCTACTGGAAATCCGTAAAAAAGAGTTTTAAAGCACGGTTTTAGAAATCGGTTTTAATGGTGTTTTCGACGTAAATCTTACATGAGTGATACGATAAATGAAGTACAAAAATACAATAAATAAAAGAGGATTATACACCCTCAGACTTACATGTTGACGAAACGAGATGAACTAAGATATCGACTAGTGATGCTCGACGCGAATGCAAAGAGAGTGCCCTCGTAAGAGGAAAACGATTGATTAATTAAGGTTGATTGAGTGTAGTTGGTCAAATTGGTCGGTCATGCAACGGAGAGGCTGGTACCCGGAAAGATCCGAGCTTACGTGGTCGGAAGTCCAAGCACGTAGGCGCCAATTAGTAAGAACGAAGTCTAGAATGCAAAGGGAGAAGAGAAGGGCGGACACTCGCGTGAGAAATATGAGGAACGAAGGCTCCTATTTATACTAATCACACGACGGAATTATGGTAAGACTAGGACACGGAAAGAAAGATCCGGAAATAACCGGCTTAGGTTAAAACACGGAAACTTGGACAAAAAGAAACCCTGGGAAAAGGCGCAGCAGAGCTGCGTCCCTTGGAAGAGGCGCAGCACTTGCTGCGTCCTTTCCCGGGTAGGTTCCTCTGCGCGTAGAAAACGCGTTTGACAGCCTGTCGTATTTTAGGCATAACTTTCTCTACAAGACTCGGAATAAGGTGATTTCGGTGGCGTTGGAAAGCTAAGAAAGAGATCTAGAACTTTCTGTGAAATAGGCCTGACCCAAAAAACTCGTTATGACCTCGAAAAGCGGGCCTAAAGTTCGCGTTGTCATTTTAGCTAAATGAAATGCACATTTTGTAATGTAAACTTTTAGTTTAGCCTAATGAAGTGACATGAGACTCAAAATGAGATATAATCTCAACATTTTATGACATACTAACCTTAGGTAGACAAGCATATTGTTTTGACTCGGGATTTGACGGTTTTAGGAAGTGAAGACGGTTTTTGACCCGGACTCCAAATGTACTCTAATTACTGCCAAAACGACCGTATCGGCGCGTAGATGACAACTAAGAGGTAGACATTAATGTTTGAGCAATCACTTGACGATAATCTTACGAACTGTCACAAATCGTTCCGCGTATCAAACATGCGGCCCAATCATCACCGGGTGGTTTGCGGGAGGTGCAGAAACGAGGTGTCTACAGAGCCCCCACTTTGACTGAGGCTTGGACAAGGCGAAAGTCAAAGTATAGCCATCAGGTCAATCGAAGATTACAACCTGACGACTATGGCGACGCGAGGCGGTTCAAGGGGTCTGAACCAAGGACCTGTCGTCGGGAACATTTTAGAGTCTGTCGACTTCCGGGGAGGGTCGTTTAAAGTCCATTAGACTACGTAAGGAGGCTCGCCAGCCATAAGAAGAGACCATACCTGAGACTTCTTCCTCGAGATGCTTCCGGGGTTTGCGTAGGAGCTAAGGTTGAGCATGGGAGCTAAGGGTAAGACCTAAAGGACATATAAGGATTGTGCTAGGGTGTGGGGACCCTAAAGGAAAGCATCGACGGGAAGGAGGCCTAATATAAGTTCAACTTAAGGAGTAACCAAAGTTTTGAGTGTAGGAACTCTAAGGGAAGGTGATCCTAAAGGAATATGATCCTAAACGGTATAAGGTGATCTAAGGAATATGATCCTAAGGGTAGAAGTGTATGAACTCTAGGGAGTTTGGGAACCTAAAGAGAAGCTAGGTGTGTGAACCTGGGTGTACGAACCTAAAAGGACGGCTGGTATGGGAACTTAAAGGCTTATGAACCTAAAAGGAATTGGGATCCTAGGGTTAAGTTTAGGAACTACTGGGTTACTAATTGTTGTTTTGGACACATGCATCCAAGCTTTCTATGGTATGGGGACTTCAAAAAGATTTTATGGGTTTATGAACCTAAGGATGTTGGTGTGGGAGCTTAAAGGTTTACGAACCTAAAGGAAGCCACTTTGGGATCTAAAAATCTAGGGGTAAGAATCCTAACTTTGGGTATACGAACCTAAGGAAGGAGGCTCTGGTTTGGGAACTTTTTGGAGAACAACACCATTGCCGAACTCTGTGAGGAAACAATAATATCGAGGGTAGCAGGACGTCGGTAGAAACTGCTGGGGAATCTGCTTGCGTCGGTCTCAAGCGAACTCTGGCAAAAACTTGAGGTTGAATCTGCTTGCGTCGGTCTCAAGCGAACTCTTGCTGGGGAATATATTGACGACTAGGAACATCTTGATCGCCATGGAAGAAATCTTGAGCAAGCAATACTGCAAAATACTGCTGCGCTGGGGACAAATATTTTGACGACTAGGAACATCTTGATCGTCATGGAAGAAATCTTGAGTGAGCAATACTGCAAAATACTGCTGCGTTGGATATAAGGATTTGAGCAATACTGCAAAATACTGCTGCGCTGGATAAAGGGATCTGAGCAATACTGCAAAATACTGATGCGCTGGATAAAGGGATCTGAGCAATACTGCAAAATACTGCTTCTGATACCTACCTGCATGGTTAGTAGCCACTCAAGAATGCAATCTAATATATGCACGTAAGCAATTATCGCATGGACGTCGAATGAGGAGACACATAGGTTTTGTACAAGTCGTTTCTTTCTAAAAGTCGTTTAAAACTTGTTCAAAGAAATTTTCGTTTGTAATGCGTATATGCATATTCAAATGGGCTTTAGACATAGGACTTGACATGACACATACCTTATATAGACGCGACGCGAAATGTAGACTTAGGTTTGACTGACGCGACACTAACTTAGATTTGACGTGACACAGGGATGACTTTGACAGACTTTGTTTAAGTATGCGCAACCCCTAGCCAAGTACAGGTGACAACGCGTATAAGTTCCTTAGGTAGGAGAATTGCAAGAATGACGAAGGCATATAAAAGGCAAGGCATGAGCCATGGATCATCTGTCTAAACTGTGCTATAGATCGAAAGATAGGTATAGTTTAGACCATTAGTCGCTTTTCAGGACGAAAGTCAGTATTAGTGACATTAGGGACCTATAGCGAGATCGAGAGATGCTATATGTTAGGAGTGGACCGAGAGGACCTCTTATTTCCCGCCTTACTTGTGTTTAATTCGACCGACTTAGTTTCTTTGCCGGAAGTAATGACCCGACCATCCTAGTACCTTTCTTTTATCTGTTTACTTCACATCTTTAGTTTATTTTCTTCTTATTGTTATTAGTTATAGACCAATTCAACCAACCCCCACAACAGTTACCTTTGACTGATCATAGAACAACTAAAGTTTACAACTGCCTCCTTGCGGATCGACCCTGTTACCACTAGCCTAGGTTAGTTTTAATAGGAATTATAAATTTTATCTTTGGTACTCACAGCGACGGGTATCAAAGGCAAAATTAATTATGTGAAGGGAGCGATGTTAATGAATGAGTCCTCCATTGAAATCAATTAACTAGGTTGGATACGATGAATTAATGACGAATATGACAAAAGACAGATTAAAACTATATCAATGACGAATTCTTAAACTCAATATGAACAAATTGAATCTCTAAAATCCGGGTTTGAATTTAATGACGAAAACCCGTAAATATTGATTATTTAGGATCTAAGTCGGATTTGAATAATTAAAACATGTTAATGATGATGATTATAATACATGTGAATTATATGACATTAAGACGAAGAAATAACAGACGAAACAAAAGGAAAGAATTTGGAATACGAATTACAGAGAACAAACGAAGAAGAAAAGAAGCAGGAACTGCGGCAGCCTCACGAAGAGGCGCAGCAGGAACTGCGCTCCTTCGAAGAGGCGCAGCAGTTGCTGCGTCTTTTCTCGACGGTTATTTACTGGAAATCCATAAAAACAGGTTTTAAAGCACGGTTTTAAAAATCGATTTTAACGGTGTTTTCGACATAAACCTTACAATGATGATACGATAAATAAAATACAATAAATAAACAAGGATTATACACCCTCAGACTTACATGTTGACGGAACGAGATGAACTAAGATATCGACTAGTGAATGCTCGACGCGAATGCAAAGAGAGTGCCCTCGTAAGAGGAAAACGATTGAAACAAATTGATTAATTAGATTGATTATTGTGTAGGAGCTAAGGTTGAGCATGGGAGCTAAGGGTAAGACCTAAAGGATATATAAGGATTGTGCTAGGGTGTGGGGCCCTAAAGGAAAGCATTGACGGGAAGGAGGCCTAAAGTAAGTTCAACTTAAGGGGTAACCAAGGTTTAGGTGTAGGAACTCTAAGAAAAGATGATCCTAAAGGAATATGATCCTAAAAGGAAAAGGTGATCCTAAGGAATATGATCCTAAGGGTAGAAGTGTATGAACTCTAGGGAGTTTGGGAACTTAAAAGAAGCTAGGTGTGCGAACCTGGGTATACGAACCTAAGGATGTTGGTGGGAATTAAAGGCTTATGAACCTAAGAGGAATTGGGATCCTAGGGTTAAGTTTAGGAACTGCTGGGTTACTAATTCTTGTTTTAAGTGCGTGCGTTTAAGCTTTCTGAGGTATGAGAACTCCAAAAGAATTTATGGGTTTATGAACCTAAGGTCGTTGGCGTGGGAGATTAAAGGCTTATGAACCTAAAGGAAGCCACTTTGGGATCTAAGAATCTAGGGGTAAGAATCCTAACTTTGGGTATACGAACCTAAGAAAGGAGGCTCTGGCTTGGGAACTTCTGGAGAACGACACCTTTGCCGAACTCCGCGAGGAAACAATAATATTGAGGGTAGCAGGACGTCGGTAGAAACTGCTGGGGAATCTGCTTGCGTCGGTCTCAAGCGAACTCTGGCAAAAACTTGAGGTTAAATCTGCTTGCGTCGGTCTCAAGCGAACTCTTGTTGGGGAATATATTGACGATTAGGAACATCTTGATCGCCATGGAAGAAATCTTGAGGGAGCAATACTGCAAAATATTGTCTGCTGGGACAAATATTTTGACGACTAGGAACATCTTGATCGTCATGGAAGAAATCTGAGTGAGCAATATCAAAAATATCTGCTTGCGCTACTGGGAGAATGAAGACTTGGGTGAAGCCCCGAGTTGGAGCGAGCACTGCTTCTGATACTTACCTGCATGGATATTAGCCACACAAGAATGCAATCTAATATAGAACATAAACACGTATGCACGTAAGCAATTATCACATGGACCTCGAATGAGGAAACACATAGGTTTGTAAAAGTCGTTTCTTTATAAAAGTTGTTTAAAACTTGTTCAAATAAGTTTGTCGTTTGTAATGCGATATGCATATTCAATGGGCTTTAGACATAGGACTGACGCGACGCAGACCTTATATGGACGTGACGCGAAATGTAGACTTAGGTTTGACTGACGCGACACTAACTTAGATTTGACGCGACACAGGGATGACTCTAACAGACTTTGTTTAAGTATGCGCAACCCCTAGCCAAGTGGGGGTGACAATACGTATCAATTCCAACGGTAGAAGAATTGCAAGGATGATGAAGGCATATTAAGGGCAAGGCATGAGCCATGGATCATCTGTCTACTAGGACATCTTTTGCTACCGTTTGCTGTAAAAGAGACCCCTCTTGAGGCACGATGACTTGGAGAATCGATCTAAGATCTTTGTCATTGTCTGGACCGAGTACTAGCTAGACTTAGAGGAATAAAGGAAGGGTGGCACCTTGGAAGAGAAGCCCCCAGGATGAGAAGATGACTCTGGACTTTGGTAAAAAAAAAAAAAAAAATGGCTGGGCGACAATAAGGAGCCCCCAGTATAGAGGTGAATTTGGTTGTGGAAGGGATGTTAATTGAGGTTGGAAGGCTGAAAATTGGGATGGTTGATAATTGAGGTGGTTGAGATAAAAAGTTGGAAGTGGGGATGGTTGTGTCCTTGAGGACCGCCTCGTATTCACGTGAAGTGAAATCAAACCAGATCGTAGTTCTGAGGTTTGGTTTATTTTGTTTGGGTCTTGTGGTTGTATCCTTCTTGTGTAAGAAAGGACTGCCTACGTATCCACCTGAAGAGGTGAAATCAAACCATGCTCGTAGTTCAAGTGTGTGCCTAAGCTATGTTGTTAGGACCTTAAAGTGCAGGGGTCACAAGGGTAATATTCCTTTGGTGACTCGAAGAACTGATTTGAGATAACTCCCTCTGATCATAGACCAAAGAGGTATAATTAAGTTTGTAAAAATTTCCTTGTCATGTGAGCACACCTAGTGGACCCTAAGGATGAATATGGGTATGTCCCGTTCTGGTAGCAAAGTATTTGAAGACTCCGTGTATGGGTCAAGGTGAAACTGGATTGGATATTTGGAATGTGGAGCTTGGAGATAAGAGGCTTTGATGAAACAAATCTCTGGAGCTTGATTTTGTGGTGTTAAGGCTTGATGGGATTGTGGCTTGTAATATGGCTTGGAAATGGAGTCTCTTGGCTTGATGTAGCCTGAGCACGTAAAGGTAGGTTAAAATGACGTGGGTTCAAGTTTCCATGTCTTGGCCCTAAAGGATGGGTATACTTGACAAGCTTGAGAGGATTCTCAAAATTCCTAACTATCTCCCTGTAACGGTCTCGAGAAGGACTTAGGGTGTGATGTGTGAAAGGCTAAGTGAGGGTGCTAGCTGACCATCTTCATTGTAGTCTTGTAACTTGATTCTATATAGACTTGAGAGTATTCCGTTTAGTATTGATTTCGAGGCTTGTTTTTGGTTCGGACTCGATTCTTGGTCTAGAATATATCTCGGCTTTTTGCTCGATTTTTTTTTTTTTTGATTCAGGATTTGAGGATAGTTTTGACTTTGGATATTGACATTGACTTGCTTGATTGAGCCTTCTTCTTTTGTCTCTTTTGTCTTGGGCTATAGGCATAACTACGGCTTCGGATATTGATCTTGGGTATTTCTCTTGATTGAGCCTTTGTCTTTGATCGTGGCTCGTATCATCTTGGATGGACTTGGGTCAGACTAGCACCTTTAGTGTGAAACGGGTTGGTTTTTAGTAACACGGGTTGTTTATTGTGGGGAATAGGCTTGCCTTCCGTCATGGATCGTTAACAAGGGAGACGGTCTGGTTTCGTCCTAGAACCTCTTGAGACAGGCTCGTGCTAAACTAGGGTTATATTGTGGTTTCTATTGCCAGACATGGAATAGGTAAGAAAAGAACACGGAGTTTCAGGTCCTCTACAACTTTGAACGGAACATCATTTAAGTGCACTCACATTGACTGTCATGTGTTGTTGTTGTTTTAAAAAAAAAGTCTCAAATCAATTCTTGTTGTCACAGGAAAAGGGTAGAGGAAGAGATATGATAGAGTATGTGGATGAAATAGTGTGTTTTTATTGAAATGAATAATGAATGTACTTAACATAGACTCGAGAAGACACGTGACTCGTGGGACAGCCCCCAGGTTGTCACTAGAAATGGAAATGGACACGAAGAAAGTTACTAGAACAAATATGAGATAGAAAGCCTAAAACTCGGACTCGGACTCGGACTTTGACTCGATTTCAGATCTAGACTCGTAATCATCGGCCCATGCTTGAACATTTTCTCTTCCAGCAACTGGCTTCGACATCTGGTTTTGAGCATTCACCCATTTGAGCACCTCATCCTCATCATTGGGAACATTGGAAGGATAACAATCAAGAAGAGTTTCTTGATAAGTGGTATATCCATGAGGATTGCCATGTGGGTTAAAGGTTGAGAGGGACAACCTCCCGCAATATCTTGGATCACATGCTTGAGCTTATAGCATGTCTCGAGATCGTGTCCTTTGCCCCTATGGTATTTGCGGAGGCATTCTCATCCCGCATTTGGATTTCCTTTACTGTTGGGTGTAGGTCCTATTGGTTCAAGAAGACCTAGAGAGGATAATTTGTTTAAGGCTAGGGCATACGGTATGCCTAGACTTGTGAATGACCTGGGAGAGTTCTTTGACAAAGGCTCCATGAGGTTGACTTTGTTGATTTTGATGCTTGGATTAGAAGAACTAAAGATACATTGCTCAGTTTTTGCTTTAGGACCATTAGGTTGGGGGTTTGTCTGGAAACTTTTCATCTTGAGAGGTTGGGTCTCAAGCTTCTTACCCATTTCAACAAACTGATTCTCCATGTTGGAAAGTCGAGAGTTTAAGCTATCAATAGCTCCCTCTATTTTGGAAAATTTGTTGTCGAAGGCCATGGAAAACATGAGCATTCCATTTTGGATATCATCGTCTTCAAGGGAATTGATCTCTCCGTCGTCACGAGGATCGACGAGGTGAGAACAGTCTAGGAATGATTCTTCGTCATGTTTAATAATATTAGACCCAAGAGGGTCGATCTTCTTGGATTTCTTGGCGGAAGGTGGCTTAGGAAGCTTGCCCTCTTCGATCATATCTTCGATGGTGTGTTTCAAGAGAAAACACTCTTCAATATCATGGCCTCTACCTTGGTGATATAGGCAATATTTGTTGCCCTTCCAGAGGTTCATCTGTTTCTCCAACGGTGGATCCGGAGTCGGCCCTATTGGATGTAGCATGCCTTGGGCAGAAAGTCTCTTCAAAGCATCGGCATAAGACATGCCTAAATCGGTAAGCACCCTTTGATGCCTCCCAGGTTTCCTTTCACTGTTTTTTTCGGCTTTCTAGGACGATGGTTATTGCAAGAGGTAAGCTTTGGATGACCTAGACTAGAGGTTTCCCTAGGTGGTATGTTCTTTTCCACCATTCCATTTTCAAGGGTGAGGACGTGAATGCTCAAATTTTCCACTGTAGCTTGAACTCGTAGAACCATGGCATAAACATCTTGAAGAGACATTGTGATTGTCGCCTGATCTGCTTCGTGACCTTGCTGACTAACGGAACTTTCCGGATTCCTACTCGACAGAAATGACGCGCATTATAACTCGATTCGACATGGGATCACGCATACTAAGGCAATAAACAAAAGAAGGGACAAGATGACACATCTAGACTTGACTTGTGAACTCGTGAAATGTCGTGAGCGACTTCTCGTGTTTGAATTCACGGTGCTTGACTTTAATTTAGACTCGAGTGTTGACTTTGACAGAGTGACGTTTATGGTTGACCTTATTGACGGGATTGGCGACACGTGTTGATTCTAATTCGTGTGTTTAAGACAGACTTGACTCGAGGTTTGGGTAGGTGTGTCCCAAACGTGTACCAGGAGGATTCGAAAGACGGATTGATGTGTTAGCCTCAAGTGTGTGAGTCGAGGTGTGGAAATGTTTAGCTCATAATTGAGTTGGGGTAGGGAGTCCAAAATGATGGCGTGACGCCTTAGGACTTGACTTGAATTTTGAAAAGACCCAAAATGTAAAGGAAGACGGGTTTATGACTCGACAGAGTTCTGACTAGGACATAGTCGGTTTGAACTCCGACTCTAACTTAGCCCAATTGAATTTACATATTTACATTTACATTGTTTGAAAAAAATTTTGATTAAAACATTCTTTTTGGTTTTTTGTTCTTTTTTTTTTTTTTTTTTTTTTTTTTTTTTTTTTTTAGAAAAACACGTTTTTGTTTTTTTTTGGTTTTTTTTAAATGGGTTTTAGGCCCGAAATTTGACTCGACATTTGGACAGAGTTTTGACTCATTTTGCGCTGTTTTGAAGATGTTTACATTTTTGAAAGAGGTTTTGATTTTACAAAAAACGACATGGTTTTGTTTAGAAATGGTGATCACGTAAGGTACAAACATATATACAGGCATTATAACGGGATGCTGAGTGCATTTAGAAAAGGTTTTGGTTTAAAGGGTGGGTTGCCATACCGAACCATCAAACCCGAAGTCTGTGGAGAGGCTCGTACCAAACAAGAGTAAGGCCGATTCCTAGTCCATTTCCTCAAGTAGTGAAGGCCCTTGATACAAACAAGAGTAAGCATCATGGTATGGATGACGTCAATCGCTATCCATCCTTAGGCCCAAATAAGAATTAGGACCGTTTAGACGGGACGATTGGTCGAATGGGTTGGGTTGGGCCTAGGAAGGCCGAATAAAACGGTCTAGGAAGACCGAGTTATGAGAACCGACAATTGTCTTGTACAAACTATTCCCTAACCTTGTTCAAGTTTCACCCTTGGCTACACGTAAGTGTATTATCCCAGTGAGTCGCCAAACTGTGGACAGCGGGCCGCCCACGGGGGCGCTTGGCGAGGAACGAAAACAAGCGTTTGCATTTTGTAAGGAGTCGCCACCAATTTTTATGGGAAATTGGAATCGTTCGAATACCTCGTGTCAAGACACAAAGTAGTGACATGAACACTAAGCAATCGTTACCCTTAGCATTCTATGTCTAGAATGACTCTCGTGGATGCCAATGAACACGGGTGTTCACAGAGATCTGGAGTAAGGGGGGTGAGGGTACGTATTAGGAAGCTCTTTTGATCGAACACCTAATCCCGCCCGCCTCGATAGCGGCCTCTACTAATGATTAGGGAAGTTATTCGTACTTGATATATCGTCGGCTATATGCATGCAATGCAACATCCATAGATTAATCCTAACATGTGAGAATTTAACTAAGTCGGTTGACACATAATTAGCATACAATTGGGTCGAAGTAGGATTTAATGCTCATTTACATGTGAAAACATACAAATGATAAAAAGCAATAAATACGATAAATATAAATTACAACAATGAAAATTACATTAATTACATAGGATTAGGCGATTTATGTCGAAAATACCGTTTAAAACGGATGATTTGAGAAAAAAGAAGAATAAAAGAATAAAAGACGAACAGAAATTAGTGTGATACTATGGATATTAGTTAATTAATACGTAAACTAATTAATTACGTCAAGGCAGAAAAGGAGTTCAGAGACAGAACTCATCCTGGAACAGGCAAGCGCAGAATCGCGCCCTCGGAAGAGGCGCGGCGATTCTTTGCGTCTGCATTCCAAGGGTGAGTTCTGGCTGTGAAGCCGGAACTGCAAATCGTTAATGTTAATTGGTGAATTTAACGGATTGATTGATACAATTACTCGGATGAAAGTGATTAACATGTTAATTACATGTGAATGACGGTCATAAAAGCGATAAACATGAATAAGACGGAATTAAACGAATTAATTATGTGAAGGGAGCGATGTCAATTTAAAGGTATTTTCGACATAAATTGCCTATTCCAATGTAATTATTGTAATTCATATTTATTATTATTGTGTTTTGTATCATTTGTATGTCTTCACATGTAAATGAGCATTAAATCTCAACTTCGACCCAATTGTTTGCTAATTACATGTCAACCGACTTAGTTAATTCTCACATGCTAGGATTAAAACTTGGATGTTGCATTGCATGCATATAGCCGACAGTATATCAAGTACGAATAACTTCCCTAATCATTAGTAGAGGCCGCTATCGAGGCGGGCGGGATTAGGTGTTCGATCAAAAGAGCTTCCTAATACGTACCCTCACCCCTTACTCCAGATCTCCGTGAGCACCCGTGTTCATTGGCATCCACGAGAGTCATTCTAGACATAGAATGCTAAGGGTAACGATTGCTTAGTGTTCATGTCTCTACTTTGTGTCTTGACATGACATGAGGTACTCGAACGGTTCCAATTTCCCATAAAAATTGGTGGCGACTCCATACAAAATGCAAACGCTTGTTTTCGTTCCTCGCCAAGCGCCCCCGTGGGCGGCCCGCTGTCCACAGTTTGGCGACTCCGCTGGGGATCATACACTTACGTGTAGCAAGGGTGAAACTTGAACAAGGTTAGGGAATAAGTTTGTACAAGACAATTGTCGGTTTTCATAACTCGGTCTTCCTAGACCGTTTTATTCGGCCTTCCTAGGCCCAACCCAACCCATTCGACCAATCGTCCCGTCTAAACGGTCCTAATTCTTATTTGGGCCTAAGGATGGATAGCGATTGACGTCATCCATACCATGATGCTTACTCTTGTTTGTATCAAGGGCCTTCACTACTTGAGGAAATGGACTAGGAATCGGCCTTACTCTTGTTTGGTACGAGCCTCTCCACAGACTTCGGGTTTGATGGTTCGGTATGGCAACCCACCCTTTAAACCAAAACCCTTTTAAATGCACTCAGCATCCCGTTATAATGCTTGTATAAATGTGTAAACCCTACGTGATCACCACTTCTAAACAAAACCATGACGATTTTTCAAAAAAATCAAAATCCTTTTTCTTAACCAAAATTTCGAAATAGGCCTTCAATTCCAGTCGAAACTCTGTCCGTTTGTCGAGTCAAACTTCGGGCCTCAAACCCATTTCAAAAAATCCAAAAAAAAAAAAACAAAAAAAACGTTTTTTTTTTTTAAAAAAAAAAAAAAAAAAAAAAAAAAAAAAAAAAAATAACATTTTATTCAAAATATTTTGAAACCGTGTAAATGTTAATGTGTAAATTCAATTGGGCTAAATTAGAGTCAAAGTTCAAACCGACTATGTCCTAGTCAAAACTCTGTCAAATCATAAACTCGTCTTCCTTTACATTTTGGGTCTTTTCAAATTCAAGTCAAGTTCTAAGGCGTCACGCCGTCATTTTGGACTCCCTACCCCAATTCAGTTAGGATCTAAGCATTTTCGACACATCGAGTCACACGTTTCGAGGCTCAGCACACGAGTCTCAATGGGCCTCATATTTGAGTCTAAACTACAACAGTCTTCTTAACACCTATAAGCAAAACTCGAGTCTAGAATCAACATGTGTCCTCAATCCCATCAATAAGGTCAATCATATGAATGTCACTCCGTCAAAGTCAACACTCGAGTCTAAAGGTCAAGGTCAAACACTGTGGATTCAAACACGAGAAGTCGCTCACGACATTTCACGAGTTCACAAGTCAAGTCTAGATGTGTCATCTTGTCCCTTCCTTTGTTTGTTGCCTTAGTATGCGTAATCCCATGTCGAACCGAGTTGTAATGCGCGTCATTTCTGTCGAGTAGGAATCCAGCAAGTTTCGTTAGTCAGCAAAGTCACGAAGCAGATCAAGCCACCATCACCATGTCTCTTCAAGACGTTTATGCCATGGTCCTAGGAGTTCAAGCTACAGTGGAAAATTTGAGCATTCGCGTCCTCGCCCTCGAGAATAGAATGGTGGAAAAGAACATGCCAACTAGGGAAACCTCTAGTCTAAGTCGTCCAAAGCTTACCTCTTGCAATAACCATCGTCTTAGAAAGCCAAAAATAGCTGAAAGAAAACCTGGGAGGCATCAAAGGATGCTTACCGATTTAGGCATGTCTTATGCCGATGCTTTGAAGAGACTTTCTGCCCAAGGCAAGCTACATCCAATAGGGCCGACTCCGGATCCACCTTTAGAGAAACAGGTAAACCTCTGGAAGGGCAACAAATACTGCTTATATCACCAAGGTAGAGGCCATGATGTTGAAGAGTGTTTTCTCTTGAAACACACCATCCAAGATATGATCGAAGAGGGCAAGCTTCCTAAGCCACCTTCTGTCGGCCAATCCAAGAAAACCGACCCTCTTGGGCCTAATATCATTAAGCATGAAGAAGAACCATCTCTAGATTGTTCTCATCTCCTCAATCATCATGATGATGAAGAAATCAATGTCCTCGAAGGCGAAGATATCCAAAATGGAATGCTCATGCTTTCCATGGCCTTTGACAGCAAATTTTCCAAAATAGAGGGAGCCATTGATAATCTAAACTTCCGACTTTCCAACATGGAGAAACAGTTTGCTGAAATGGGTAAGAAGCTTGATGCCCAACCTCTCGAAATGAAAAGTGTCCAGACAAAACCTCAACTTGACAGTCCTAAGGAGAAAGCAACAAGTGGACAATCTATTCTTAGTTCTTCTTATCCGGGAATCAAAATCAATAAAGGCATCCTCATGGATCCTTCGTCAAAGAAACCTAACAACCCTCCAAGGGCATTTATAAAGGCTTCCGAAAATAAGGGCACACCTCCTAGGACATTTACCAACATTGGTATTAGATACGCCGATGCCCTTCAGAGACTCATGGAGCGACGAATGTTGAAGCCAATCGGTCCTACACCTGACCCAGAGAAGAAATCCAAGTTCTGGGATGAGAATGCCTACTGCAAATACCATAGAGGCAAAGGGCATGATACAGAGAAATGCTACAAATTAAAGCATGTCATTCAGGATATGATCGAAAACGGGAAGTTGTCCCTCTCAACTTTTAACCCACAAGGTAGCCTAGGCAATCCTCATGGATATACCACTTATCAAGAAACTCTTCTTGACTGTTATCCTTCCAATGTTCCCAATGATGAGGATGGGGTGCTCAAATGGGTGAATGCTCAAAGTCAGATGTCGAAGCCCGTTGTTGGAAGAGAAAATGTTCAAGCGTGGGCCGATGATTACGAGTCTAGTTCTAGGATCGAGTCAAAGTCCGAGTCCAAGTCCGAGTTTTAGGCTTTCTATCTCATATTTGTTCTAGTAACTTTCTTTGTGTCCATTTCCGTTTCTAGTGACAACCTGGGGGCTGTCCCACGAGTCACATGTCTTCTCGAGTCTACGTTAAATACATTTATTATTCATTTCAATAAAAGCACACTTTTCAATCCACATATTCTATCCTATCTCTTCCTTTACCCTTTTCCTGTGACAACAAGAATTGGTTTGAGACATTTTTAAAATGACAACAACAACACATGACAGTCGATGTGAGTGCACTTAGGTGATGTTCCATTCCAAGTTGTAGAGGACCTGAAACTCCGTGTTCTTTCTTTACCTATTCCATGTCTGGCAATAGAAACCACAATATGACCCTAGTTTAGACGAGCCTATCTCCAGAGATTCTAGGACAAATCCAGACCATCTCCCTTGTTAACAATACATGACGGAAGGCAAGCCCATTCCCCACAATAAACGACCCGTGTTACTAAAGACCAACCCGTTTCACACTAAAGGTACTAGTCTGACCCAAGTCCATCCAAGACGATACGAGCCATGATGAAAGACAAAAGGCTCAATCATGAGAAATGACCAAGATCAATATCCAAGGCCACAATTATGCCCGTAATCCGAGACAAAAGAGTCAAAAGAAGAAGGCTCAATCAAACAAGTCAATATCGAAAGTCAATGTCATCCTAAAAAAACCGAATCAAGAGTCTGAGCAAAAAGCCAAGATATGTTCTAGACCAAGAATCTGAGTCTGAATCAAGAACAAGCATGAAATCAAATATAGAATACTGCCGAAGTCAATAGAATCAAGACATCAATGAAGATGGTCAGCTAGCACCCTCACTTAGCCTTTCACACATCACACCCTAAGTCCTTCTCGAGACCGTTACGGGGAGATAGTTAGGAATTTTGAGAATCCTCTCAAGCTCGTCAAATATACCCATCCTTTAGGGCCAAGACATGGAAACTTGATCCCACGTCATTTTAACCTACCCTTATGTGCTCAGGTTATATCAAGCCAAGAGACTCCATTTCCAAGCCACATTACAAGCCATAACCTCATGAAGCCTTAACTTCACACAATCAAGCTCCAGAGATTCGCTCATCAAAGCCTCTTATTACCGAGCTCCACATTCCAAATATCCAATCCAGTTTCACCTTTACCCAAACACGGAATCTTCAAATACTTTGCTACCTAGGGCGGGACATACCCATATCATCCTTAGGGTCCACTCTTAGGTGTGCTCACATGACAAGGAAATTTTTTACAAAATTAATTACACCTCTTTGGTCTATGATCAGAGGGAGTTATCTCAAATCGATTCTTCGAGTCACCAAAGGAATATTACCCTTGTGACCCCTGCACTTTAAGGTCCTAACAACATAGCTTAGGCACACACTTGAACTACGAGCATGGTTTGATTTCACCTCTTCAGGTGGATACGTAGGCAGTCCTTTCTTACACAAAAAGGATACAACCACAACACCCAAACAAAATTAACCAAACCTCAGAACTACGATCTGGTTTGATTTCACTTCACGTGAATACGTAGGCAGTCCTCAAGGACACAACCATCCCAATTTTCAACCTTCCAACCTCAATTAACATCCCTTCCTCAACCAACACCTCTATACTGGGGGCTCCTTATTGTCGCCCAACCTCTCTTTTACCAAAGGTCCAGAGTCATCTTCTCATCCTGGGGGCTTCTCTTCCAAGATGCCACCCTTCCTTTATTCCTCTAAGTCTAGCTAGTGCTCGGTCCGGACAATGACAAAGGTCTTAGATCGATTCTCCAAGTCATCGCGCCTCAAGAGGGGTCTCTTTTACAGCAAACGGTGTCAAAAGGTGCCCTAGTAGACAGATGATCCATGGCTCATGCCTTGCCTTTATATGCCTTCATCATTCTTGCAATTCTTATACCTTTGTAACCGATACGCATTGTCACCCACACTTGGCTAGGGGTTGCGCATGCTTAAGCAAAGTCTGTCAAAGTCATCCCTGTGTCGCGTCAAATCTAAGTTGGTGTCGCGTCAGTCCAAGCTAAGTCTATATTTTGTGTCCGTATAAGGTCTACTACGTCGCGCCAAGTCCCATGTCTAAAGCCCATTGAGTATGCATATACGCATTACAAACGACAAATTTCTTTGAACAAGTTTTAAACGACTTTTAGAAAGAAACGACTTTTGCAAAACCTATGTGCTTCCTCATTTGAGGTCCATGTGCTAATTGTTTATGTGCTAATATGCTATGTGCTAATTGCCTATTAGACTACATTCTTGTGTGGCTACTAACCATGCAGGTAGGTATCAGAAGCAGTATTTTGCAGTATTGCTCAGATCCCTTTATCCAGCGCAGCAGTATTTTGCAGTATTGCTCAAATCCATTTTGTCCAAATAAGTAGATATTTTGCGCAAGATTGCTCAAATCCTTTTCCCCAAAATAAGCAAAGAAGATTTTTGCGTATTGCTCATTCAAGATTTCTTCCATGACGATCAAGATGTTCCTAGTCGTCAAAATATTTGTCTCCAACGCAGCAGTATTTTGCAGTATTGCTCACTCAAGATTTCTTCCATGACGATCAAGATGTTCCTAGTCGTCAAAATATTTGTCCCAAAGTAAAATATTTTGCAGTATTGCTTGCTCAAGATTTCTTCCATGGCGATCAAGATGTTCCTAGTCGTCAATATATTCCCCAGCAAGAGTTCGCTTGAGACCGACGCAAGCAGATTCAACCTCAAGTTTTTGCCAGAGTTCGCTTGAGACCGACGCAGCGATTCCCGCCAGCTTTCTACCGACGTCCTGCTACCCTCGATATTATTGTTTCCTCACAGAGTTCGGCAATGGTGTTGTTCTCCAAAAAGTTCCCAAACCAGAGCCTCCTTCCTTAGGTTCGTATACCCAAAGTTAGGATTCTTACCCCTAGATTTTTAGATCCCAAAGTGGCTTCCTTTAGGTTCGTAAACCTTTAAGCTCCCACACCAACATCCTTAGGTTCATAAACCCATAAAATCTTTTTGAAGTCCCCATACCATAGAAAGCTTGGATGCATGTGTCCAAAACAACAATTAGTAACCCAAAGAGTTCCTAAACTTAACCCTAGGATCCCCATTCCTTTTAGGTTCATAAGCCTTTAAGTTCCCATACCAGCCGTCCTTTTAGGTTCGTACACCCAGGTTCACACACCTAGCTTCTCTTTAGGTTCCCAAACTCCCTAGAGTTCATACACTTCTACCCTTAGGATCATATTCCTTAGATCACCTTATACCGTTTAGGATCATATTCCTTTAGGATCACCTTCCCTTAGAGTTCCTACACTCAAAACTTTGGTTACTCCTTAAGTTGAACTTATATTAGGCCTCCTTCCCGTCGATGCTTTCCTTTAGGGTCCCCACACCCTAGCACAATCCTTATATGTCCTTTAGGTCTTACCCTTAGCTCCCATGCTCAACCTTAGCTCCTACGCAAACCCCTGAAGCATCTCGAGGAAGAAGTCTCAGGTATGGTCTCTTCTTATGGCTGGCGAGCCTCCTTACGTAGTCTAATGGACTTTAAACGACCCTCCCCGGAAGTCGACGGACTCTAAAATGTTCCCGACGACAGGTCCTTGGTTCAGACCCCTTGAACCGCCTCGCGTCGCCATAGTCGTCAGGTTGTAATCTTCGATTGACCTGATGGCTATACTTTGACTTTCGCCTTGTCCAAGCCTCGGTCAAAGTGGGGGCTCAGAGACACCTCGTTTCGCACCTCCCGCAAACCACCCGGTGATGATTGGGCCGCATGTTTGATACGCGGAACGATTTGTGACAGTTCGTAAGATTATCGTCAAGTGATTGCTCAAACATTAATGTCTACCTCTTAGATGTCATCTACGCGCTGATACGGTCGTTTTGACAGTAATTAGAGTACATTTGGAGTCCGAGTCAAAAAACCGTCTTCATTTCTTAAAACCGTCAAAATCCCGAGTCAAAGCAATGTGCTTGTCTACCTAAGGTTAGGATGTCATAAAATGTCATGATTATATCTCATTTCGAGTCTATGTCACTTGTTTAGGCTAAACCTAAAAGTTTACATTACAAAATGTGCATTTCATTTAGCTAAAATGACAACGCGAACTTTAGGCCCGCTTTTCGAGGTCATAACGAGTTTTTTGGGTCAGGCCTATTTCACAGAAAGTTCTAGATCTCTTTCTTAGCTTTCCAACGCCACCGAAATCACCTTATTCCGAGTCTTGTAGAGAAAGTTATGCCTAAAATACGACAGGCTGTCAAACGCGTTTTCTACGCGCAGAGGAACCTACCCGGGAAAGGACGCAGCAAGTGCTGCGCCTCTTCCAAGGGACGCAGCTCTGCTGCGCCTTTTCCCAGGGTTTCTTTTTGTCCAAGTTTCCGTTTTTTAACCTAAGCCGGTTATTTCCGGATCTTTCTTTCCGTGTCCTAGTCTTACCATAATTCCGTCGTGTGATTAGTATAAATAGGAGCCTTCGTTCCTCATATTTCTCACGCGAGTGTCCGCCCTTCTCTTCTCCCTTTGCATTCTAGACTTCGTTCTTACTAATTGGCGCCTACGTGCTTGGACTTCCGACCACGTAAGCTCGGATCTTCCCGGTACCACCTCTCCGTTGCATGACCGACCAATTTGACCAACTACACTCAATCAACCTTAATTAATCAATCGTTTTCCTCTTACGAGGGCACTCTCTTTGCATTCGCGTCGAGCATCACTAGTCGATATCTTAGTTCATCTCGTTTCGTCAACATGTAAGTCTGAGGGTGTATAATCCTCTTTTATTTATTGTATTTTTGTACTTCATTTATCGTATCACTCATGTAAGATTTACGTCGAAAACACCATTAAAACCGATTTCTAAAACCGTGCTTTAAAACTCTTTTTTACGGATTTCCAGTAGACAGACGTCGAGAAAAGACGCAGCAACTGCTGCGCCTCTTGAAGAGCGCGATTCTCCTTTGCGCCTCTTCGTGAGGCTGCCGCAGCTTCGCTTCTTTTCTTCTTCTTCGTCCTCTGTAATTCGTCTTTCTTATTTGTTTCCGTATGTTTCTCTTTAATTCTTTCACATGATAATTTAATAATCACATGTATTATAATCATCATCATTAACATGTTTTAATTATTCAAATCCGACTTAGATCCTAAATAATCAATATTTACGGGTTTTCGTCATAAAATTCAAACCCGGATTTCAGAGATTCAATTTGTTCATATTGAGTTTCTGGAATTCGTCATTGATATAGTTCTCATCTGTTCATTCACATGTTCGTCACATGTTTGTCATTAATTCATCATGTTTAGTTTGTTTCATTCACCGATGTCACTAATTAATCGTTTAATCATGTAATTAATTCATCTCAATTCCGTCTCATTCATGTTTTACTGCTTTCATGACCCATTCACATGTAATTAACCTGTTAATCACTTTCATCCGAATAAATATCATTAATCAATCATTAAATTTACCAATCGAACATTAACGATTTGCAGTTCCGGCTTCACAGCCAGAACTCACCCTTGGAACAGACGCAAAGAATCGCTGCGCCTCTTCCAGGGCGCGATCTGCTGCGCTGTTCGAGATGAGTTCTGTCCCTGAACTCCTTTTCTGCCTTGACATAGATTATTTAGTCTACGTATTAACTAACTATTATCCGTAATATCGCTAATTTCTGTTCGTTTATTTCATTAATTCTTTCTTTTGTTCTTTTGTTCTTTTTTTTCTCAATCTATCCGTTTTAAAGGTATTTTCGACATAAATCGCCTAATCCAATGTAATTATTGTAATTTCCGTTATTGTAGTTCATATTTATTGTATTTCATTTATTGCTTGAATGTTTTCACATGAAATGAGCATTAAATCCTACTTCGACCCAATTGTATGCTAATTACGTGTCAACCGACTTAGTACTAATCTTCACATGTTAGGATTAAAACTTGGATGTTGCATTGCATGCATATAATCGATGATATATCGAGTACGAATAACTTCCCTAATCATTAGTAGAGGCCGCTATCGAGGCGGGCGGGATTAGGTGTTCGATCAAAAGAGCTTCCTAATACGTACCCTCACCCCTTACTCCAGATCTCCGTGAGCACCCGTGTTCATTGGCATCCACGAGAGTCATTCTAGACATAGAATGCTAAGGGTAACGATTGCTTAGTGTTCATGTCACTACTTTGTGTCTTGACATGACACGAGGTATTCGAACGGTTCCAATTTCCCATAAAAATTGGTGGCGACTCCTTACAAAATGCAAACGCTTGTTTTCGTTCCTCGCCAAGCGCCCCCGTGGGCGGCCCGCTGTCCACAGTTTGGCGACTCCGCTGGGGATAATACACTTACGTGTAGCCAAGGGTGAAACTTGAACAAGGTTAGGGAATAGTTTGTACAAGACAATTGTCGGTTCTCATAACTCGGTCTTCCTAGACCGTTTTATTCGGCCTTCCTAGGCCCAACCCAACCCATTCGACCAATCGTCCCGTCTAAACGGTCCTAATTCTTATTTGGGCCTAAGGATGGATAGCGATTGACGTCATCCATACCATGATGCTTACTCTTGTTTGTATCAAGGGCCTTCACTACTTGAGGAAATGGACTAGGAATCGGCCTTACTCTTGTTTGGTACGAGCCTCTCCACAGACTTCGGGTTTGATGGTTCGGTATGGCAACCCACCCTTTAAACCAAAACCTTTTCTAAATGCACTCGATCCCGTTATAATGCCTGTATATATGTTTGTACCTTACGTGATCACCATTTCTAAACAAAACCATGTCGTTTTTTGTAAAATCAAAACCTCTTTCAAAAATGTAAACATCTTCAAAACAGCGCAAAATGAGTCAAAACTCTGTCCAAATGTCGAGTCAAATTTCGGGCCTAAAACCCATTTAAAAAAAACCAAAAAAAAACAAAAACGTGTTTTTCTAAAAAAAAAAAAAAAAAAAAAAAAAAAAAAAAAAAAAAAACAAAAACGTTTTATTCAAAATACTTTCCAACATGTAAATGTAAATATGTAAATTCAATTGGGCTAAGTTAGAGTCAAAGTTCAAACCGACTATGTCCTAGTCAGAACTCTGTCGAGTCATAAACCCGTCTTCCTTTACATTTTGGGTCTTTTCAAAATTCAAGTCAAGTCCTAAGGCGTCACGCCATCATTTTGGACTCCCTACCCCAACTCAATTATGAGCTAAACATTTCCACACCTCGACTCACACACTTGAGGCTAACACATCAATCCGTCTTTCGAATCCTCCTGGTACACGTTTGGGACACACCTACCCAAACCTCGAGTCAAGTCTGTCTTAAACACACGAATTAGAATCAACACGTGTCGCCAATCCCGTCAATAAGGTCAACCATAAACGTCACTCTGTCAAAGTCAACACTCGAGTCTAAATTAAAGTCAAGCACCGTGAATTCAAACACGAGAAGTCGCTCACGACATTTCACGAGTTCACAAGTCAAGTCTAGATGTGTCATCTTGTCCCTTCTTTTGTTTATTGCCTTAGTATGCGTGATCCCATGTCGAATCGAGTTATAATGCGCGTCATTTCTTGTCGAGTAGGAATCCGGAAAGTTCCGTTAGTCAGCAAGGTCACGAAGCAGATCAGGCGACAATCACAATGTCTCTTCAAGATGTTTATGCCATGGTTCTACGAGTTCAAGCTACAGTGGAAAATTTGAGCATTCACGTCCTCACCCTTGAAAATGGAATGGTGGAAAAGAACATACCACCTAGGGAAACCTCTAGTCTAGGTCATCCAAAGCTTACCTCTTGCAATAACCATCGTCCTAGAAAGCCGAAAACAGCTGAAAGGAAACCTGGGAGGCATCAAAGGGTGCTTACCGATTTAGGCATGTCTTATGCCGATGCTTTGAAGAGACTTTCTGCCCAAGGCATGCTACATCCAATAGGGCCGACTCCGGATCCACCGTTGGAGAAACAGATGAACCTCTGGAAGGGCAACAAATATTGCCTATATCACCAAGGTAGAGGCCATGATATTGAAGAGTGTTTTCTCTTGAAACACACCATCGAAGATATGATCGAAGAGGGCAAGCTTCCTAAGCCACCTTCCGCCAAGAAATCCAAGAAGATCGACCCTCTTGGGTCTAATATTATTAAACATGACGAAGAATCATTCCTAGACTGTTCTCACCTCGTCGATCCTCGTGACGACGGAGAGATCAATTCCCTTGAAGACGATGATATCCAAAATGGAATGCTCATGTTTTCCATGGCCTTCGACAACAAATTTTCCAAAATAGAGGGAGCTATTGATAGCTTAAACTCTCGACTTTCCAACATGGAGAATCAGTTTGCTGAAATGGGTAAGAAGCTTGAGACCCAACCTCTCAAGATGAAAAGTTTCCAGACAAACCCCCAACCTAATGGTCCTAAAGCAAAAACTGAGCAATGTATCTTTAGTTCTTCTAATCCAAGCATCAAAATCAACAAAGTCAACCTCATGGAGCCTTTGTCAAAGAACTCTCCCAGGTCATTCACAAGTCTAGGCATACCGTATGCCCTAGCCTTAAACAAATTATCCTCTCTAGGTCTTCTTGAACCAATAGGACCTACACCCGAACCAGAAAGGAAATCCAAATTCTGGGATGAGAATGCCTACTGCAAATACCATAGAGGCAAAGGGCATGATACGGAGAAATGTTACAAATTAAAAAATGCCATTCAGGATATGATCGAAAGCGGGAGGTTGTCCCTCTCAACCTTTAACCCACAAGGCAACTTAGGCAATCCTCATGGATATACCAATTATCAAGAAACTCTTCTTGACTATTACCCTTTCAGTGTTCCCAATGATGAGGACGAGGTGCTCAAATGGGTGAATGCTCAAAGCCGGATGTCGAAACCAGTTGCTGGAAGAGAAAATGCTCAAGCATGGGCCGATGATTACGAGTCTAGGTCTAAGATCGCGTCAAAGTCCGGATCCGAGTCCGAGTCTTAGGCTTTCTATCTCATATTTGTTCTAGTATCTTTCTCCATTTTTATTCCTAGTGACAACCTGGGGGCTGTCCCGTGAGCCACATGTCTTCTCGAGTCTATACATTCATTATCCATTTCAATAAAAGTACAATTTTCAATCCACATATTCTATCATATCTCTTCTTTTATCCTTTTCCTGTGACAACAAGAATTGGTTTGAGACTTTTTTAAAATGACAACAACAACACGTGACAGTCAATGTGAGTACACTTAAACGATGTTCCATTCCAAGTTGTAGAGGACCTGAAACTCCGTGTTCTTTTCTTACCTATTCCATGTCTGGCAATAGAAACCACAATATACCCCAGTTTAGGACGATCATATCTCAAGAGATTCTAGGACGAATCCAGACCATCTCCCTTGTTAACAATCCATGACGGAAGGCAAGCCCATTCCCCACAATAAACAACCCGTGTTACTAAAGACCAACCCGTTTCACACCAAAGGTGCTAGTCTGACCCAAATCCATGGTAACAAGTAAGTCCAAGATGATACGAGCCATGATCAAAGACAAAGGCTCAATCAGGAGAAATGACCAAGATCAATATCCAAGACAAAAGAGTCAAAAGAAAAGGCTCAATCAAGCAAGTCAATATCCAAAGTTAAAGTTATCTTCGAAAACCTGATCAAAAATCTGAGCAAAAAGCCGAAATATATTCTAGACTAAGGATCTGAGTCTGAATCAAGAACAATATTGAACGGGATACTCCTGAAATCTATATAGAATCAAGTTACAGTATAGAATCAAGACTACAATGAAGATGGTTAGCTAGCACCCTCACTTAGCCTTTCACACGTCACACACCCTAAGTCCTTCTCGAGACCGTTACAGGGAGATAGTTAGGAATTTTGAGAATCCTCTCAAGCTTGTCAAGTATACCCATCCTTTAGGGCCAAGACATGGAAACTTGAACCCACGTCATTTTAACCTACCTTTATGTGCTCAGGCTACATCAAGCCAAGAGACTCCATTTCCAAGCCACATTACAAGCCATAGCCCCATAAAGCCTTAACTCCACAAAATCAAGCTCTAGAGATTTGTTTATCAAAGCCTCTTATTACCGAGCTCCACATTCCAAATATCCAATCCAGTTTCACCTTGACCCATACACGGACGGAGTCTTCAAATACTTTGCTACCCAGAATGGGACATACCCAATTCATCCTTAGGGTCCACTTTTAGGTGTGCTCATGCGACAAGAAAATTTTTACAAACTTAATTATACCTCTTTGGTCTATGATCAGAGGGAGTTATCTCAAATCGATTCTTCGAGTCACCAAAGGAATATTACCCTTGTGACCCCTGCACTTTAAGGTCCTAACAACATAAGCTTAGGCACACACTTGAACTACGATCTGGTTTGATTTCACCTACTCAGGTGGATACGTAAGCAGTCATTTCTTACCCAAGAAGGATACAACCATAACACCCAAACAAAATTAACAAAACCTCAGAACTACGATCTGGTTTGATTTCACTTCACGTGAATACGTAGGCAGTCCTCAAGGACGCAACCATCCCAACTTTCGACCTCAATTATCAACCATCCCCACCTCCAACTTTCAATCTCAATTATCACCACCTCAGCCATCAACTTTCAACCTCTGTTTCAACCTTTCAATCTCAATTAACTTCCCTTCCACAACCAACACATCTATACTGGGGGCTCCTTATTGTCGCCCAGCCTCTTTTTTACCAAAGTCCAGAGTCATCTTCTCATCCTGGGGGCTTCTCTTCCAAGATGTCACCCTTCCTTTATTCCTCTAAGTCTAGTTAGTGCTCAGTCCGAACAATGACAAAGATCTTAGATCAATTCTCCAAGTCATCGGGCATCAAGAGGGGTCTCTTTTACAGCAAGCAGTGGCGAAAGACGTCCTAGTAAACAGATGATCCATGGCTCATGCCTTGCCTTTATACGCCTTCATCATTCTTGCAATTCTTATACCTTTAGAACTTATACGCATTGTCACCCACACTTGGCTAGGGGTTGCGCATACTTAAACAAGGTCTGTCTAGGTCATCCCTGTGTCGCGTCAGTCCAAGCTAAGTCTACATTTCGCGTCACGTCCATGTAAGGTCTACGTCATGTCAGTCCCGTGTCTAAAGCCCATTTGAATATGCATATCGCATTGCAAACAACAAACTTCTTTGAACAAGTTTTAAACGACTTTTATAAGAAATAACTTTTGCAAAACCTATGTGTTTCCTGATCCATGTGATAATTGCTTACGTGCACATATTAGATTGCATTCTTGTGTGGCTACTAACCATGCAGATAAGTATTAGAAGCAGTACTTTACCAAGACCTTGCTTGTCACAACGAGCGAGTATTTCCCGACAGGTGTTTTGACACGCCTTCATTATATTTCCCCAAGAGAGAGTAAGCGGATAGACAATTTCTCTCAAGACATGGAAATAAATTCCCGATTATGTTCCCCAACGAGAGTTCACGACCGACAGCCATTTCCTCTCGAGACATGGAGATCAACATTGACCCAACATTCTTCTGAAGTTTGTTTGAAGACTACCCAAGCAACTTTCTCCTCAGCAGTTCCCGCCTGTGTCCTGCTACTTACAATATTTCTTGAAGACTACCCAAGCAGTTTTCCCCAGTAGTTCCCGCCTGCGTCCTGCTACCCTTGACATATTTGTTTCCTCAAAGAGTTCGGCAAAGGTGTCATTCTCCGAAAGTTCCCAAACCAAAGCCTCCTTCCTTAGGTTCGTAAACCCAAAGTTAGGATTCTTACCCCTAGATTCTTAGATCCTAAAATAGCTTCCTTTAGGTTCATAAACCTTTAAGCTCCCACACCAACATCCTTAGGTTCATAAACCCATAAATCCTTTTGGAGTTCTCATACCTCAGAAAGCTTAAGTGCGCGCGTTTAAAACAAGAATTAGTAACCCAGTAAGTTCCTAAAACTTAACCCTAGGATCCCAACTCCTCTCAGGTTCATAAGCCTTTAAGTTCTCATACCAGCCGTCCTTTTAGGTTCATATACCCAGGTTCCCACACCTAGCTTGTTTTAGGTTCCCAAACTCCCTAGAGTTCACATACTTATACCCTTTAGGATCACATTCCTTTAAGATCACCTTTTCCTTTTAGGATCATATTCCTTTAGGATCACCTTTTCTTAGAGTTCCTATACCCAAACCTTAGCTATCCTTAAGTTGAACTTATATTTGGCCTCCTTCCCGTCGATGCTTTCCTTTAGGGCCTCATACCCTAGTACAATCCTTATATATCTTTTAGGTCTTACCCTTAGCTCCCATGCTCAACCTTAGCTCCTACGCAACTCCGGAAGCATCTCGAGGAAGAAGTCTCAGGTATGGTCTCTTCTTATGGCTGGCGAGCTTCCTTACGTAGTCTAATGGACTTTAAACGACCCTCCCCGATAGTCGACAGACTCTAAAATGTTCCCGACGACAGGTCCTTGGCTCAGACCCCTTGAGCCGCCTCGCGTCGCCATAGTCGTCAGGTTGTAATCTTCGATTGACCTGATGGCTATACTTTGACTTTCGCCTTGTCCAAGCCTCAGTCAAAGTGGGGGCTCTGTAGACACCTCGTTTCTGCACCTCCCGCAAACCACCCGGTGATGATTGGGCCGCATGTTTGATACGCGGAACGATTTGTGACAGTTCGTAAGATTATCGTCAAGTGATTGCTCAAACATTAATGTCTACCTCTTAGATGTCATCTACGCGCTGATACGGTCGTTTTGACAGTAATTAGAGTACATTTGGAGTCCGAGTCAAAAAACCGTCTTCATTTCTTAAAACCGTCAAAATCCCGAGTCAAAGCAATGTGCTTGTCTACCTAAGGTTAGGATGTCATAAAATGTCATGATTATATCTCATTTCGAGTCTATGTCACTTCTTTAAACCTAAAAGTTTACATTACAAAATGTGCATTTCATTTAGCTAAAATGACAACGCGAACTTTAGGCCCGCTTTTCGAGGTCTTAACATCGCTCCCTTCACATAAATTAAATTTTGCAATTTAATTTTTGGGATGATCCTTATGTTTTCAAGGAATGCGCAGACGGTCTCATCCGGAGATGCGTGCCTCAGTGGGAGGTGAAGGATATCCTAGAGGCTTGCCACTCTTCTGCTTATGGTGGTCATCACGGTCCGTCCAGACCGTAGCTAAATACTCAATCTGGTTTCTATTGGCCAACTTTGCATGCAGACTGTCGCAGTTTTGTTGCTGAATGCGATGCTTGTCAAAGATCGGGGAATATTTCCAAGAGACATGAGATGCCACAGGTAGGCATTCTTGAGGTCGAGATTTTCGATGTCTGGGGCATCGATTATCAAGGACCTTTTCCGAGCAGTCAAGGTAACAAATATATCCTCGTAGCTGTAGATTATGTATCCAAGTGGGTTGAAGCTATTGCTACTCCCCATTGCGATGCAAAGGCCGTGATTAAATTGTTTAAAAAGATTATTTTCCCTCGTTTTGGTGTCCCTCGGGTTGTCATTAGCGATGGGGGAATGCATTTTAAAGAGAAACAACTTAGTGCTTTATTGACTAAATTCGGTGTCCAACATCGTAGAGGTTTGGGGTATCATCCCCAAACTAGTGGTCAGGTTGAGGTTTCTAACAGAGAATTGAAAGAAGTCTTAGCTAAAGTTGTTTCTAAATCACGGAAAGACTGGAGTCTCAAATTAGCTGATGTCTTATGGGCTTATAGAACTGCGTTTAAAACGCCAATCGGGATGTCACCGTACCGATTGATTTATGGTAAGACATGTCATCTACCTGTTGAGTTAGAGCGTAAGTCTTGGTGGGCTATTTGTGATTTGAATTTGGATCCTAACCTCTCTCGTGAGAAACGCATGACACAAATTGAATGAGCTAGAGGAATTTAGGTCACCGGCCTATGACAATGCAAGGATCTACAAGGAAAAATCAAAGCGCTGGCACGACAAGCGAATCATCAAGCGCGAGTTCAATATTGGCGACAAGGTACTTCTTTTTAACGCTCGTATCCGTTTATTTCCTGGTAAGCTGAAATCCAGGTGGGCCTGCCCTATACGGTCACAAATTGTCCACAAAGTTCGGATCTGTTGAATTGGAGACCTCAGCTGGAGAAAGGTTCAAGGTAAATGGCCAATATGTGAAGCACTACCATGGATCAGATGCATATGTTGGGAAGGTCGAGGTTTTGTACTTCGACCCGCTATCAGATGATGAAAAGTGAGGTAACAAGGTCGTGCGGGACCTCTTAAACCAGCGCTAACTGGGAGGCAACCCAGGTTGTATTTATTTTGTAACTTAGGATTTCAATTTTGTTATTTCTTTCATTTTGCAATTTAATTTTTTCTTGTTCTGTTCCGTTAATTTTCATGCTTTTGCAATTTCTTGGTTTGGGAAAATTGTACGTCTTTGACACTTTCTGCAGGAATTTATTTTATGCAAAGTGCGTAAGTGGTTTACTAGAATTTTGCGAGAAAACGACAGGAAGTTTTGATGGCAAAATGAATTTTGACGAATTTCATACCAATTGCCAGCTCAAATAGTCGATCGACAAGGATGTTCAGTCGATCGACTGAAGCAAGGAGTACAGAGGCTACTGTGCATAGAGTAGTGGTCGATCGACTGGGTCACATAGTCGATCGACCACCAAGAAAATTCCAGAAGGTACGTTACTGAAGGATCAGTCGATCGACCAAGTAACCTTGTCGATCGACCAGTCCGCGGGTTCAGAGGAAGTTAATAAGGGAAGTTTATATCTTTCTTTTCTCATTCATTCACTTTCCTAATTTCTAAAAAAACAAAAGAAACCCTAAGTACCTTTCCATTGCTGCGATTTTCACCTCAAATCCGCCTCATTCTCTGCCATTCTTGCTTTAATCTTCAAAGAAATCATCAAGGTATGCTTCTAAACTCGTTTCTATGCTTTTTATTCGAGTTTTGCTGAAGAGGAATGTCAGTTTTTCGAGCACTGACTCTTTGAGTCGAAAAAATTGATTTGGGGAAAACGATTTTGGGGTTTGATTTCCGCTAATTTTCATGCTTTAATCGCTTATTCTAGCCTTTACCCCTTGATTTTCGGCCCTAATTAGCATCTAAGAGTGATTAATTCCGTTTGCCCTAAAAATTTAGAACCCTAATTCGGGTATATGGCCTAACTTTGATGCGGTTTCTGGAATCTGTAAATCGAATTGGTTGATTGTTGCTAATTTGACTCTTTTGCAGGAATCACAATGACAAAGGGAAAAGCGCCAATGCAAGAGGGACAGTCGAGTCAACGGCCTGCTAAGCGCCCGCGCGGACCACCTCTGATGATAGAGACCACTACGGATAGTCTACCTGACTATCCGCAGGTTATCTTTGAAAAACCTATTCAAATGCGCTAAATTTTCTTTCTTTGTGTCGTCTGTTAAGGTCACAGCTACCCGGTTTCTCCATAAAGACACTTTGGAGAAACTAGGCTGTTATGAGTCGGTCGTGTCCCTGCTAAATGGGACGGGTATGATAGGTTTGGTGGACATGTCTGAGTTCACATATTATGTCATGACCCTAGAATTCTTTTCCTCCTATGCTTTTGATTCCGAAGCCTTTGAGGCTGATAAGACCAAACCCTGCATTTCCTTTCGACTTTTTAATGTTAATTATTCTCGACACTCGGCGATTTTGCGGGTTTTCTGGGTCTTCACTCCGAGGGTAGCACCTCGGACCCCTCGACACTCACCGAGGCCATGTGGTCCTGCATTGGTGACATTTACGGGTCGCGGAGGACGGGCACTTCTGTCCATTTGCCCCCTCTTCGTTATTTCTTACGGCTAATGGGTAATACCATTTTTGGCCGTAAAGAGTCTAACAATGTTAATAACATTGAGTTGTCAATTTTGGCGGGATGTCTGAATGTTGAGCGTCGGAGAGCCCGCATATATAACACTGCTTACTTGACCGCCTCGCACTTTCAGACTGTAAGTGCGGGCGCCTTGACCACCATTGCCTGTGGCGGTTTGGTGACACGTATCGCCAACCGTCTTGTTTTACTTTTCCCTCGACAGGAGGATCCCATTGATCCAGAGCTGCGTTTTATGGACCTCCCTTACGCGAGGAGCGTCCATTGGATCGACAGACGGATGCGGTGGAAGATTGACTCTTTCATCTGTGACCGCATCCCTGTCACCGGCTACCCTCCTGTCTTGCCCCTCACCACTGTTGAGGGGTCTGCTAGGCCACCTCTGCCTAGTTACAGGCTTCCTTTGGTGGCAGCCACGCCCTCTGCTGGCACTTTGAGGAGGGCTCATGCCTCCTCTTCACAGGCACCCCCTACCTCCACTGCTCCCACTGCTGGTGCGGCTACTTTTCGTGCACCTACTCCTTTAGTTGTCCCTCCGGTCATGGACCAGAGGGCAATGTCACGTGTCTTGGGTGATTTGTGCAGGAGCTTCAACGAGCACAGATTGGACACGGCCATCGCCTGTTCCGGTCTACGACGAGCTAGCTCGAGGAGGGCGCTTCCACAGGGTGACCGGGGCTCACCCTTCCTACTTTGTTCCCCCGAGGGTGGCTACCCTCGGTGCTAGAGACCCCCTCCTACCACCACCACTACTGGTCCCTCCACTTCTAGGAGACCTACTCCCTCCGTTTCCAGGAGAGCTACTCCTGCTGCTGAGGAGGAGGAGGAGAGTGAGTCGGGGTCTGACGAGGACGGAGACCCTTCTTACGAGGGTGGAGATTAGATGCTGGTGACCTCCCCGTTTTTGGCTGGTTTGGGGAGGTCGTATTTTTGTGAGTATTTTCTTTTCTCTTTTCGCTTCCTTTCATTTTTATGCTTTTATTCCCCCTTTCTTCTGCTGGTGATTTGCTGTTGAGCACAATGGGGACATTGTGCGTTTTGGTTTGGGGAGGATATTTGCATATGCCTTTTGTTTTGCATCCGCATTTGTTTTTTATTGCATTTCTGTCACATGTTTAGTGCATTTTTGTTTGCATTTGTTTTTCATTTTCAAAAAAAAAAAAAAAAAAAAAAAAAAAAAAAAAAAGAAAAAAAAGAAAAAAATTGAAAAAATGCATAAAAACCAAAAATATCATGTTTACTTTTGCATATAGCTGAGTCGGATTGGAGTTTTTAATGATGATTCTGCTCTATTAGTCAAATATGCCGTTCCTTGCCTTTTCATAGCTGCTTAGCAAGAATTAAAAGCGATATCTCAAATTTTGTTGTAGAATCTTTTTCGGGCAATTAGACTTGACTCATTACTTTTGGCAAACTACTTATACCTTCTGAGATATAGAGCCTATAACTGGTGACATTTATGACCGGTTAATTTAGGATGGAGAGTAGTTACTCCCTTCATTTCATGTTTTGCACGTGTATGAGTTTGGATTTCTTATTGCCTATACGCATTGGTTTGTGGTCGGTATTGCATGTCTGGAGGATTATTGCATCCTCCCCTTTCTCATTTTACCCCACTAACTCCACTATAAGCCAAAATTGCCAGTTGCCCTCAACTACATCCCATAATTAGCCTACCATTGTGCCAAGCTAGGAAGTAGTAGAGGAATTCGTTGATTTAAGCTGTTTTGGTTCGTTTTTGTAATGTTGGAGCGGGTATTTTTGAGAAGTGACGGATTTAATTCAGTCTGGAAAAGGGAAGAAAGAAGAAAAAAATTCAAAAAAAAAAAAAAAAAAAAAAAATGAAAAAAAAGAGGCTGTTACCTGGACAGAATGCTCTGAAGTGTGCAGGGTGGTCGATCGACAGCCCTCAGTGGTCGATCGACCACCAGTTCAGTGTTTGAAAAAAAAAGAAAGAAACAGAAATAGAAAAATGGAAAAAAAGGGGATGAAAAAAATGAGTCTTAGCTGAAATAAAAACACGCCTCATGTGCTTACTTTTTGTTTTGGAGGCGTCTGTTTGGATTGGTGTGTTGCCTAGTCAATAAAGGCATGATCTTTTGTCGAGTTGGAGGAAGGGATTCGGTCTCTAAATGGTTCAGTAGGTACTAGCTTGGCTCTTACCTTCACTTTCCCATAATTGTTTTGCCCCTTCTTTCCCACTTAGCCTCATATTCCCAAATTTTGCAATAATTCGGCATGTGATAGTCCTTGACGGTGGTTATGCGTATGTACGGTGAATAGAATCATTACTCATGCTAGTCAAGCATGCATGTTTTGTCGGTCGCAGTCTAGGTGAGAGACTATATTTTTCTTCCCTCTCTTTTACATACTATCTTACCATTTGCTTTGTTGAGAGAAGAGCGATCCGGGAGAGTCCGATTGTATGAGTTTTGCAAGGTCGAACGCCCGATCTAATTCTATGATATGCATAAATTTGTTCGCTTAACTCAAGCTTCGCAGTAGTTGATTTTGTGTATTAAATGGTTTGGCATTGACTTGTAGTTAGCTCTGAAATGTTCTCCTTTCCATTTAGGTTTTTATACGGGTCATAGTGCTTGCTTGGGGACAAGCAAGGTTTGGTTTGGGGAGATTTGATACGTGCATATTCTATACACTTTATCTGCGGTTTTGGCACGTATTTTCATGCATAATTGGTAGCTTAGGGCTACTATTTCTCCCGAAACGGTTTACTTTGCATTTTCTATGATTTATTGTAGGAATACGTGGAAGTAGGCTAAATCAAGCCAAGTTTGCCCTCCGGAAGCAAGTTCAGAGAAGCCGGGAGGAAGGAGAGCTCATTCACTCACCTTGGGATGCGTGCGAGGAATGAAGAGTCAATTTTGGAAGCATCAAGGAGCCTCTGCACAGCACAATCGGTCGATCGACTAAGCCTTGCAGTCGATCGACCACTGGAGCTCAGACAGGAGCCACTGTTTCGCATGTTCAGTCGATCGACCTGCATTTCCAGTCGATCGACCTGTTTTCGAGCTGTTGTTTAATTTTCCGTGTTAGACTTTTAAAAGCCCAACTTGTAATTAACTTTCAGTATCTTTTATCAGTTGAGGGCAGCAACTTTTAGGTTATGCAATTTTATTCTGAAAAACCTTAGTTTTCAGATCTAGCTTGAGACGGAAACCTGGATTCGAATCCTTGGTTCTTGATATTCAATTAGTAAGCTTTTAATACAATTGTTCTTTCTTGATATTCTTCATTGTTAGATTAATCCTTGTTTTCTTTAATTAATTTCAGCAATTAGATTTCTCTCCTTTGTTCTAGTTAGAATCAATTATGTTGAACTTATTCTTATTTATTAATTTCGCAATTAGTGTAGTCATGATTATGCATAGGTAATTCTTTTGATTGGGAATAAGGTGAGCCATGGTATTAAATTAGGATAGTTGTGTAGCAAGAGTTCTTCCGTATTGGTCTTGTCGTCTTTTGATGGATTTCTGTGCTAGGTCGAAAGATTGGTGAATTAATTTATCGCTAGATTTAGAATTTCTCTAGAGTGAAAACTTTGATAAATTCTAGGGAATTATTAGACCGTGAGGTTATTTGAGCTTTGATCGAAAGACTAGCTTATTCTCCCTGAGACCGTGCTATAAGATCTCTGCTGCTTGACTGACTTGTCTTGTGCCATGGTGAACCGAAATTCCCGATCCTCTTTTCATCTTGTTAAGAATCTTCATTTTATCGATTAGCTTATTAGCCAACCAACTTCAAAACCCTTAATTTATCGTCACTTTATAGACTGAAAATAGCAAACAAAATCAACCTTGTCTCTCTGTGGTTCGACCCTTACTATCACTAGCTATAGTTTTAGTTTGGAAATATAAATTTTATTTTTGACACCTTACGACGGGTATCAAATTTTGGCGCCGTTGCCGGGGACATACTAGCTTCAATTTAATTTATCTTGTCCCTTCACATAATTAATGTGCTTGTCTACCTAAGGTTAGGATGTCATAAAATGTCATGATTATATCTCATTTCGAGTCTATGTCACTTCTTTAGGCTAAACCTAAAAGTTTACATTACAAAATGTGCATTTCATTTAGCTAAAATGACAACGCGAACTTTAGGCCCGCTGCACACTATTTTGCCTTCCGTACTTGATATACTACGGGTAGGAGAAGTCGCTCACGACATTTCACGAGTTCACAAGTCAAGTCTAGATGTGTCATCTTGTCCCTTCTTTTGTTTATTGCCTTAGTATGCGTGATCCCATGTCGAATCGAGTTATAATGCGCGTCATTTCTGTCGAGTAGGAATCCGGAAAGTTCCGTTAGTCAGCAAGGTCACGAAGCAGATCAGGCGACAATCACAATGTCTCTTCAAGATGTTTATGCCATGGTTCTACGAGTTCAAGCTACAGTGGAAAATTTGAGCATTCACGTCCTCACCCTTGAAAATGGAATGGTGGAAAAGAACATACCACCTAGGGAAACCTCTAGTCTAGGTCATCCAAAGCTTACCTCTTGCAATAACCATCGTCCTAGAAAGCCGAAAACAGCTGAAAGGAAACCTGGGAGGCATCAAAGGGTGCTTACCGATTTAGGCATGTCTTATGCCGATGCTTTGAAGAGACTTTCTGCCCAAGGCATGCTACATCCAATAGGGCCGACTCCGGATCCACCGTTGGAGAAACAGATGAACCTCTGGAAGGGCAACAAATATTGCCTATATCACCAAGGTAGAGGCCATGATATTGAAGAGTGTTTTCTCTTGAAACACACCATCGAAGATATGATCGAAGAGGGCAAGCTTCCTAAGCCACCTTCCGCCAAGAAATCCAAGAAGATCGACCCTCTTGGGTCTAATATTATTAAACATGACGAAGAATCATTCCTAGACTGTTCTCACCTCGTCGATCCTCGTGACGACGGAGAGATCAATTCCCTTGAAGACGATGATATCCAAAATGGAATGCTCATGTTTTCCATTGCCTTCAATAATAAATTTTCAAAAATAGAGGGAGCTATTGATAGCCTAAACTCTCGACTTTCCAACATGGAGAACCAGTTCGCCGAAATGGGTAAGAAGCTTGATGCCCAACTTCTCAAGATGAAAAGTGTCCAGACAAACCCTCAACTTGACAGTCCTAAGAAGAAAGCAACAAGTGGGCAATCCATTCTTAGTTCTTCTCATCCAAGAATCAAAATCAATAAAGGCATCCTCATGGATCCTTCGTCAAAGAAACCTAACAACCCTCCAAGGGCATTTATAAAGGCTTCCGAAAATAAGGGCACACCTCCTAGGACATTTACCAACATTGGTATTAGATACGCCGATGCCCTTCAGAGACTCATGGAGCGACGAATGTTGAAGCCAATCGGTCCTACACCTGACCCAGAGAAGAAATCCAAGTTCTGGGATGAGAATGCCTACTGCAAATATCATAGGGGCAAAGGGCATGATACAGAGAAATGCTACAAATTAAAACATGTCATTCAGGATATGATCGAAAACGGGAAGTTGTCCCTCTCGACTTTTAACCCACAAGGTAGCTTAGGCAATCCTCATGGATATACCACTTATCAAGAAACTCTTCTTGACTGTTATCCTTCCAGTGTTCCCTATAATGAGGATGGGGTGCTCAAATGGGTGAATGCTCAAAGTCAGATGCCAAAGCCAGTTGCTAGAAGAGTAAACGTTCAAGCGTGGGCCGATGATTACGAGTCTGGGTCTAAGGTCGCGTCAAAGTCCAAGTCCGGATCCGAGTCCGAGTGTTAGGCTTTCTATCCCATAAATTGTTCTAGCGTTTTTTTCTTCATTTTCATTTCTAGTGACAACCTGGGGGCTGTCCCACGAGTCACGTGTCTTCTCGAGTCTATGTTAAGTACATTCATTATTCATTTCAATAAAAACACACTATTTCATCCACATACTCTATCATATCTCTTCCTCTACCCTTTTCCTGTGACAACAAGAATTGATTTGAGACTTTTTTTTTAAAACAACAACAACACATGACAGTCAATGTGAGTGCACTTAAATGATGTTCCGTTCAAAGTTGTAGAGGACCTGAAACTCCGTGTTCTTTTCTTACCTATTCCATGTCTGGCAATAGAAACCACAATATAACCCTAGTTTAGCACGAGCCTGTCTCAAGAGGTTCTAGGACGAAACCAGACCGTCTCCCTTGTTAACGATCCATGACGGAAGGCAAGCCTATTCCCCACAATAAACAACCCGTGTTACTAAAAACCAACCCGTTTCACACTAAAGGTGCTAGTCTGACCCAAGTCCATCCAAGATGATACGAGCCACGATCAAAGACAAAGGCTCAATCAAGAGAAATACCCAAGATCAATATCCGAAGCCGTAGTTATGCCTATAGCCCAAGACAAAAGAGACAAAAGAAGAAGGCTCAATCAAGCAAGTCAATGTCAATATCCAAAGTCAAAACTATCCTCAAATCCTGAATCAAAAAAAAAATCTGAGCAAAAAGCCGAGATATATTCTAGACCAAGAATCTGAGTCTGAACCAAAAACAAGCCTGAAATCAATACTAAACGGAATACTCCTGAAGTCTATATAGAATCAAGTTACAAGACTACAATGAAGATGGTTAGCTAGCACCCTCACTTAGCCTTTCACACGTCACACACCCTAAGTCCTTCTCGAGACCGTTACAGGGAGATAGTTAGGAATTTTGAGAATCCTCTCAAGCTTGTCAAGTATACCCATCCTTTAGGGCCAAGACATGGAAACTTGAACCCACGTCATTTTAACCTACCTTTACGTGCTCAGGCTACATCAAGCCAAGAGACTCCATTTCCAAGCCATATTACAAGCCACAATCCCATCAAGCCTTAACACCACAAAATCAAGCTCCAGAGATTTGTTTCATCAAAGCCTCTTATCTCCAAGCTCCACATTCCAAATATCCAATCCAGTTTCACCTTGACCCATACACGGAGTCTTCAAATACTTTGCTACCAGAACGGGACATACCCATATTCATCCTTAGGGTCCACTAGGTGTGCTCACATGACAAGGAAATTTTTACAAACTTAATTATACCTCTTTGGTCTATGATCAGAGGGAGTTATCTCAAATCAGTTCTTCGAGTCACCAAAGGAATATTACCCTTGTGACCCCTGCACTTTAAGGTCCTAACAACATAGCTTAGGCACACACTTGAACTACGAGCATGGTTTGATTTCACCTCTTCGGTGGATACGTAGCGATCCTTTCTTACACAAGAAGGATACAACCACAAGACCCAAACAAAATAAACCAAACCTCAGAACTACGATCTGGTTTGATTTCACTTCACGTGAATACGTAGGCAGTCCTCAAGGACACAACCATCCCCACTTCCAACTTTTTATCTCAACCACCTCAATTATCAACCATCCCAATTTTCAGCCTTCCAACCTCAATTAACATCCCTTCCACAACCAAATTCACCTCTATACTGGGGGCTCCTTATTGTCGCCCAGCCATTTTTTTTTTTTTACCAAAGTCCAGAGTCATCTTCTCATCCTGGGGGCTTCTCTTCCAAGGTGCCACCCTTCCTTTATTCCTCTAAGTCTAGCTAGTACTCGGTCCAGACAATGACAAAGATCTTAGATCGATTCTCCAAGTCATCGTGCCTCAAGAGGGGTCTCTTTTACAGCAAACGGTAGCAAAAGATGTCCTAGTAGACAGATGATCCATGGCTCATGCCTTGCCCTTAATATGCCTTCATCATCCTTGCAATTCTTCTACCGTTGGAATTGATACGTATTGTCACCCCCACTTGGCTAGGGGTTGCGCATACTTAAACAAAGTCTGTTAGAGTTATCCCTGTGTCGCGTCAAATCTAAGTTAGTGTCGCGTCAGTCAAACCTAAGTCTACATTTCGCGTCACGTCCATATAAGGTCTGCGTCGCGTCAGTCCTATGTCTAAAGCCCATTGAATATGCATATCGCATTACAAACGACAAACTTATTTGAACAAGTTTTAAACAACTTTTATAAAGAAACGACTTTTACAAACCTATGTGTTTCCTCATTCGAGGTCCATGTGATAATTGCTTACGTGCATACGTGTTTATGTTCTATATTAGATTGCATTCTTGTGTGGCTAATATCCATGCAGGTAAGTATCAGAAGCAGTGCTCGCTCCAACTGGGGGCTTCACCCAAGTCTTCATTCTCCCCAGCGCAGCAGTATTTTGCAGTATTGCTCACTCCAGATTTCTTCCATGACGATCAAGATGTTCCTAGTCGTCAAAATATTTGTCCCCAGCGCAGCAATATTTTGCAGTATTGCTCCCTCAAGATTTCTTCCATGGCGATCAAGATGTTCCTAATCGTCAATATATTCCCCAACAAGAGTTCGCTTGAGACCGACGCAAGCAGATTTAACCTCAAGTTTTTGCCAGAGTTCGCTTGAGACCGACGCAAGCAGATTCCCCAGCAGTTTCTACCGACGTCCTGCTACCCTCAATATTATTGTTTCCTCACGGAGTTCGGCAAAGGTGTCGTTCTCCGAAAGTTCCCAAACCAGAGCCTCCTTCCTTAGGTTCGTATACCCAAAGTTAGGATTCTTACCCCTAGATTCTTAGATCCCAAAATGGCTTCCCATAGGTTCATAAGCCTTTAAGCTCCCACACCAACGACCTTAGGTTCATAAACCCATAAATCCTTTTGGAGTTCTCATACCTCAGAAACCTTAAAACGCACGCGTTTAAAACAAGAATTAGTAACCCATCAGTTCCTAAACTTAACCCTAGGATCCCCATTCCTCTTAGGTTCATAAGCCTTTAAGTTCCCATACCAGCATGTCCTTTCCTTTTAGGTTCATATACCCAGGTTCGCACACCTAGCTTCTTTTAAGTTCCCAAACTCCCTAGAGTTCATACACTTTTAGCCTTAGGATCATATTCCTTTAGGATCACCTTTTCCTTTTAGGATCATATTCCCTTAGGATCATCACTTCCTTAGAGTTCCTACACCTAAACCTTGGTTACCCCTTAAGTTGAACTTACTTTTAGGCCTCCTTCCCGTCGATGCTTTCCAATAGGGCCCCATACCCTAGCACAAATCCTTACATATTTTTTAGGTCTTACCCTTAGCTCCCATGCTCAACCTTAGCTCCTACGCAACTCCGGAAGCATCTCGAGAAAGAAGTCTCAGGTATGGTCTCTTCTTATGGCTGGCGAGCCTCCTTACGTAGTCTAATGGACTTTAAACGACCCTCCCCGATAGTCGACGGACTCTAAAATGTTCCCGGACAGGTCCTTGGTTCGGACCCCTTGAGCGCCTCGCGTCGCCATAGTCGTCGAGTTGTAATCTTGAATTGACCTGATGGCTATACTTTGACTTTCGCCTTGTCCAAGCCTCAGTCAAAGTGGGGGCTCTGTAGACACCTCGTTTCTGCACCCCTCGCAAACCACCCGGTGATGATTGGGCCGCATGTTTGGTACGCGGAACGATTTGTGACAGTTCGTAAGATTATCGTCAAGTGATTGCTCAAACATTAATGTCTACCTCTTAGTTGTCATCTACGTGCCGATACGGTCGTTTTGGCAGTAATTAGAGTACATTTGGAGTCCGGGTCAGAAACCGTCTTCATTTCGTAAAACCGTCAAATCCCGAGTCAAGGCAATGTGCTTGTCTACCTAAGGTTAGGATATCATAAAATGTTGAGATTATATCTCATTTTGAGTCTCGTGTCACTTCATTAGGCTAAACATAAAGTTTACATTACAAAATGTGCATTTCATTTAGTTTAAATGATAATCCGACCTTTAGGCCCACTTTTCGAGGTGATAACAACTTTGTTGGGTCAGGCCTATTTCATAGAAAGTTCTAGATCTCTTTTTTAGCTTTCCAACGCCATCGAAATCACCTTAATCCGAGTCTTGTAGAGAAAGTTATGCCTAAAATACGACAGGCTGTCAAACGCGTTTTCTACGCGCAGAGGAACCTACCGGAAAGGACGCGGTCTTCTGCGCCTCTTCCAAGGGACGCAGCTCTGCTGCGCCTTTTCCCAGGGCTTTCTTTTTGTCCAAGTTTCCGTGTTTTAACCTAAGTCGGTTGTTTCCGGATCTTTCTTTCCGTAACCTAGTCTTACCATAATTCCTCCGCGTGATTAGTATAAATAGGAGCCTTCGTTCCTCATATTTCTCACGCAGTGTCCATCCCTTCTCTTCTCCTTTGCATTCTAGACTTCGTTCTTACTAATTGGCGCCTACGTGCTTGGACTTCCGACCACGTAAGCTCGGATCTTTCCGGGTACCAGCCTCTCCGTTGCATGACCGACCAATTTGACCAACTACACAATAATCAATTTAATTAATCAATTTGTTTCAATCGTTTTCCTCTTACGAGGGCACTTTCTTTGCATTCGCGTCGAGCATCACTAATCGATATCTTAGTCCTTCTCGTTTAAATCAACATGTAAGTACGAGGGTGTATAATTCCTTTTATTTATTGTATTTGTTTATTGTATAATCAATTGTAAGGTTTATGTCGAAAACACCGTTAAAATCGATTTCTAAAACCCTTTGTTAAAATCTGTTTTTGCGGTTTCCGATGAATAACGATCGAGAAAAGACGCGCAAGCTGCTGCGCCTCTTGAAGGAGGCGCGGCACTGCTGCGCCTCTTCGTGAAATTTTTTGCCATGATTCTGCTTCTTTTCTTCTTCCTCAAATCCTCTGTAATTATTATCAAATTTATTTCTTTTGTTTTGTTAAATCATTAATTCGTTCACATGATAGTTTAATAATTCATATGTATATTAACCATCATCATTAACATGTTTAAATCGTCATAAATCCGACTCAAATCCCAAATAATCAATATTTGCGGGTTTTTCGTCATTAAATTCAATTCGAGTTTTAGGGATTCAATTCGTTCATGTTGGGTTTCTGGGATTCATCGTTGGTATATTTTCACCTGTTTGTTCATTAATCCGTCGTCGTTCATCATGTTTAGTCTAATTCGTTTAGTTAGTTAGTTTAATTAATCATTCATTAACATCGACCCTTCACTTAATTAATCTGTCTTGTTTAGTCTCATCCATGTTTTTCTTGTTTTATGACCTCAATCATATGTAAATAATTCATTAATCACTTTCATCCGAGTCTAATATCGAAATCAATCCTTAAAATTAACAAATAACATTAACGGTTTTGCGATTCTACGGCTTCACGAGAACTCACCCTTGGAGAGCAGACGCGGCAAGCTGCTGCTGCCCTCTTCAAAGGCGCGATTACTTTCTTCTTTGTTCGAGGTGGTTCTGTCACTGAACTCTGTTACGCCTTGACCTAGTTTAATTAGCTACGTATTAATCAACTAATATCGTATTATCACCTTCGATCGTCGTGTTTTATTCTTATTTCTTTTCTCAAATTATCAGTTTTAAAGGTATTTTAAGCATAAATTGCCTATTCCAATGTAATTATTGTAATTCATATTTATTATTATTGTGTTTTGTATCATTTGTATGTCTTCACATGTAAATGAGCATTAAATCTCAACTTCGACCCAATTGTTTGCTAATTACATGTCAACCGACTTAGTTAATTCTCACATGCTAGGATTAAAACTTGGATGTTGCATTGCATGCATATAGCCAAAGGTATATCAAGTACGAATAACTTCCCTAATCATTAGTAGAGGCCGCTATCGGGCGGGCGGGATTAGGTGTTCGATCAAAGAGCTTCCTGTCGTACCCTCACCCCTTACTCCAGGATCTCGTGAGCATCCGTGTTCATTGGCATCCACGAGTCATTCTAGACATAGAATGCTAAGGGTAACGATTGCTTAGTGTTCATGTCTCTACTTTGTGTCTTGACATGACATGAGGTACTCGAACGGTTCCAATTTCCCATAAAAATTGGTGGCGACTCCATACAAAATGCAAACGCTTGTTTTCGAGCCCCTTCACCAAGCGCCCCCGTGGGCGGCCCGCTGTCCACGATTTGGAAACTGTGGACAGCGGGCCGCCCACGGGGGCGCTTGGTGAGAAACGAGACAAGCGTTTGCATTTTGTAAGGAGTCGCCACCAATTTTTATGGGAAATTGGAACCGTTCGAGTACCTCATGTCATGTCAAGACACAAAGTAGAGACATGAACACTAAGCAATCGTTACCCTTAGCATTCTATGTCTAGAATGACTCTCGTGGATGCCAATGAACACGGGTGCTCACGGAGATCTGGAGTAAGGGGTGAGGGTACGTATTAGGAAGCTCTTTTGATCGAACACCTAATCCCGCCCGCCTCGATAGCGGCCTCTACTAATGATTAGGGAAGTTATTCGTACTTGATATACTGTCGGCTATATGCATGCAATGCAACATCCAAGTTTTAATCCTAGCATGTGAGAATTAACTAAGTCGGTTGACATGTAATTAGCAAACAATTGGGTCGAAGTTGAGATTTAATGCTCATTTACATGTGAAGACATACAAATGATACAAAACACAATAATAATAAATATGAATTACAATAATTACATTGGAATAGGCAATTTATGTCGAAAATACCTTTAAAACGGATAATTTGAGAAAAGAAATAAGAATAAAACACGACAGATCAGAAGGTGATAATACAGATATTAGTTGATTAATACGTAGCTAATTAAACTAGGTCAAGGCAGAACAGGAGTTCAGGGACAGACCACCCTCGAACAGCGCAAAGCATCAATCGCGCCCTTTGAAGAGGCGCAGCAGCTTGCTGTCTGTTCCAAGGGTGAGTTCTCGTCGTGAAGCCGAATCGCAAACCGTTAATGTTATTTGTTAATTTTAAGGATTGATTTCGATATTAGACTCGGATGAAAGTGATTAATGAATTATTTACATATGATTGAGGTCATAAAACAAGAAAACATGGATGAGACTAAAACAAGACGATTAATTAAGTGAAGGGTCGATGTTAATGAATGATTAATTAAACTAACTAACTAAACGAATTAGACTAAACATGATGAACGACGACGGATTAATGAACAAACAGGTGAAAATATACCAACGATGAATCCCAGAAACCCAACATGAACGAATTGAATCCCTAAAACTCGAATTGAATTTAATGACGAAAAACCCGCAAATATTGATTATTTGGGATTTGAGTCGGATTTATGACGATTTAAACATGTTAATGATGATGGTTAATATACATATGAATTATTAAACTATCATGTGAACGAATTAACAGATTTAACAAAACAAAAGAAATAAATTTGATACGAATTACAGAGGATCGAGGAAGAAGAAAAGAAGCAGAATCATGCGGCAACGAAGAGGCGCAAAGAGTGCCGCGCTCCTTCAAGAGGCGCAGCAATTGCTTGCGTCTTTTCTCGATCAAGTATTCATCGGAAATCCGCAAAAACAGATTTTAACAAAGGGTTTTAGAAATCGATTTTAACGGTGTTTTCGACATAAACCTTACAATTGATTATACAATAAACAAATACAATAAATAAAAGGAATTATACACCCTCAGACTTACATGTTGACGAAACGAGAAGGACTAAGATATCGATTAGTGATGCTCGACGCGAATGCAAAGAAAGTGCCCTCGTAAGAGGAAAACGATTGAAACAAATTGATTAATTAAATTGATTATTGTGTAGTTGGTCAAATTGGTCGGTCATGCAACGGAGAGGCTGGTACCCGGAAAGATCCGAGCTTACGTGGTCGGAAGTCCAAGCACGTAGGCGCCAATTAGTAAGAACGAAGTCTAGAATGCAAAGGGAGAAGAGAAGGGCGGACACTCGCGTGAGAAATATGAGGAACGAAAGCTCCTATTTATACTAATCACGCGACGGAATTATGGTAAGAGTTGGATACGGAAGGAAAGATCCGGAAACAACCGACTTAGGTTAAACGCGGAAACTTGGACAAAAAGAAGGCCCTGGGGAAGAGGCGCAGCAGAGCTGCGTCCCTTGGAAGAGGCGCAGCACCTGCTGCGTCCTTTCCCGGGTAGGTTTCTCTGCGCGTAGAAAACGCGTTTGACAGCCTGTCGTATTTTAGGCATAACTTTCTCTACAAGACTCGGATTAAGGTGATTTCGGTGGCGTTGGAAAGCTAAGAAAGAGATCTAGAACTTTCTGTGAAATAGGCCTGACCCAACAAAGTTGTTATCACCTCGTAAAACGGGCCTAAAGGTCGGGTTATCATTTAAACTAAATGAAATGCACATTTTGTAATGTAAACTTTATGTTTAGCCTAATGAAGTGACATGAGACTCAAAATGAGATATAATCTCAACATTTTATGACATCCTAACCTTAGGTAGACAAGCACATTGCTTTTGACTCGGGATTTGACGGTTTTAGGAAATGAAGACGGTTTTTGACCCGGACTCCAAATGTACTCTAATTACTGCCAAAACGACCGTATCAGCGCGTAGATGACATCTAAGAGGTAGACATTAATGTTTGAGCAATCACTTGACGATAATCTTACGAACTGTCACAAATCGTTCCGCGTATCAAACATGCGGCCCAATCATCACCGGGTGGTTTGCGGGAGGTGCAGAAACGAGGTGTCTACAGAGCCCCCACTTTGACTGAGGCTTGGACAAGGCGAAAGTCAAAGTATAGCCATCAGGTCAATCGAAGATTACAACCTGACGACTATGGCGACGCGAGGCGGTTCAAGGGGTCTGAACCAAGGACCTGTCGTCGGGAACATTTTAGAGTCTGTCGACTTCCGGGGAGGGTCGTTTAAAGTCCATTAGACTACGTAAGGAGGCTCGCCAGCCATAAGAAGAGACCATACCTGAGACTTCTTCCTCGAGATGCTTCCGGGGTTTGCGTAGGAGCTAAGGTTGAGCATGGGAGCTAAGGGTAAGACCTAAAGGACATATAAGGATTGTGCTAGGGTGTGGGGACCCTAAAGGAAAGCATCGACGGGAAGGAGGCCAAATATAAGTTCAACTTAAGGGGTAACCAAGGTTTGGGTGTAGGAACTCTAAGGAAGTGATGATCCTAAAGGAATATGATCCTAAAAGGTATAAGGTGATCCTAAGGAATATGATCCTAAGGGTAGAAGTGTATGAACTCTAGGGAGTTTGGGAACTTAAAAGAAGCTAGGTGTGCGAACCTGGGTATACGAACCTAAAAGGACGGCTGGTATGGGAACTTAAAGGCTTCTGAACCTGAGAGGAGTTGGGATCCTAGGGTTAAGTTTTAGGAACTTACTGGGTTACTAATTCTTGTTTTAAACGCGCGCACTTAAGCTTTCTGAGGTATGAGAACTCCAAAAGGATTTATGGGTTTATGAACCTAAGGATGTTGGTGTGGGAGCTTAAAGGTTTATGAACCTAAAGGAAGCCATTTTGGGATCTAAGAATCTAGGGGTAAGAATCCTAACTTTGGGTTTATGAACCTAAGGAAGGAGGCTTTGGTTTGGGAACTTTTGGAGAACGACACCTTTGCCGAACTCCGTGAGGAAACAATAATATCGAGGGTAGCAGGACGTCGGTAGAAACTGCTGGGGAATCTGCTTGCGTCGGTCTCAAGCGAACTCTGGCAAAAACTTGATGTTGAATCTGCTTGCGTCGGTCTCAAGCGAACTCTTGTTGGGGAATATATTGACGATTAGGAACATCTTGATCGCCATGGAAGAAATCTTGAGCAAGCAATACTGCAAAATACTGCTGCGCTGGGGACAAATATTTTGACGACTAGGAACATCTTGATCGTCATGGAAGAAATCTTGAGTGAGCAATACTGCAAAATACTGCTGCGTTGGAGACAAATATTTTGACGACTAGGAACATCTTGATCGTCATGGAAGAAATCTTGAATGAGCAATACTGCAAAATACTGCTGCGCTGGGGAGAATGAAGACTTGGGCGAAGCCCCCAGTTGGAGCGAGCACTGCTTCTGATACTTACCTGCATGGTTAGTAGCCACACAAGAATGCAATCTAATATGCAAATAGAACATAAACACATATGCACGTAAGCAATTATCACATGGACCTCGAATGAGGAAACACATAGGCTTTGCAAAAGTTGTTTCTTTATAAAAGTCGTTTAAAACTTGTGTAAAGGAAATTTGTCGTTTGTAATGCGTTATGCATATTCAATTGGCTTTAGACATAGGACTTGTCATGACACAGACCTACCAGGACGCAACGCGAAATGTAGACTTAGGTTCGACGGACGCGACACTAACTTAGATTTGACGCGGCACATGGATGACTTTGACAGACTTTGCTTAAGTATGCGCAACCCCTAGCCAAGTGTGGGTGACAATGCGTATCAGTTTCAAAGGTAGAATAATTGCAAGGATGATGAAGGCATATTAAGGCAAGGCATGAGCCATGGATCTACTTGGACTTCTTTTGACACCGTTTGCTGTAAAAGAGACCCCTCTTGAGGTACGATGACTTTGGAGAATTGATCTAAGATCTTTGTCATTGTCCGGACCGAGTAAAAACTAGACTTAGAGGAATAAAGGAAGGGTGGCATCTCGGAAGAGAAGCCCCCAGGATGAGAAGATGGCTCTGGAATTTGGTAAAAGAGACTGGGCGACAATAAGGAGCCCCCAGTATAGAGGTGTTGGTTGTGGAAGGGATGTCAATTGAGGTTGAAAGGTTGAAATAGAGGTAGAAAGTTGATGGTTGAGGTGGCTGATAATTGAGATTGAAAGTTGGAAGTGGGATGGTTGTGTCCCTGAGGACTGCCTACGTATTCACGTGAAGTGAAATCAAACCAGATCGTAGTTCTGAGGTTTGGTTAATTTTGTTTGGGTGTTGTGGTTGTGTCCTTCTTGTGTAAGAAAGGACTGCATACGTATCCACCTGAAAAGGTGAAATCAAACCATGCTCGTAGTTCAAGTGTGTGCCTAAGCTATGTTGTTAGGACCTTAAAGTGCATGGGTCAGGAGAGTATTTTCCTTTGGTGACTCGAAGAACTGATTTGAGATAACTCTCTCTGATCATAGGCCAAAGAGGTATAACTTATTTGTAAAATTTCCTTGTCGCTTGAGCACACTTAGTGGACCCTAAGGATGATATGGGTATGTCCCATTCTGAGTAGCAAAGTATTTGAAGACTCCGTGTCTGGGTCAAGGTGAGACTGGATTGGATATTTGGAATGTGAAGCTTGGACATAAGAGGCTTTGATGAAACAAATCTCTGGAGCTTGATTTTGTGGAGTTAAGGCTTGATGGGGTTATGACTTGTAATGTGGCTTGGAAATGGAGTCTCTTGGCTTGATGTAGCCTGAGCACGTAAAGGTAGGTTAAAATGACGTGGGATCAAATTTCCATGTCTTGGCCCTAAAGGACGGGTATATTTGACGAGCTTGAAAGGATTCTCAAAATTCCCTAACTATCTCCCCGTAACGGTCTCGAGAAGGACTTATGGTGTGCGATGTGTGAAAGGCTAAGTGAGGGTGCTAGTCGACCATCTTGATTGATGTCTTGATAAAATATAGACTTCAGCAGTATTCCGTATAGCATTTGATTCCAGGCTTGTTCTTGATTCAGACTCAGATTCTTGGTCTAGGGTATATCTCGACTTTTTGCTCAGATTTTTGATCAGGTTTTTGAAGATAACGTTGTCTTTGGATATTTGACTTGACTTGCTAGATTGAGCCTTCTTATTTTGACTCTTTTGTGTTGGAGTATGGGCATAATTGTGGCCTTGGGTATTGATTTCAGTTTCTCTTGATTGAGCCTTTGTCTTTGATCATGGCTCGTATCGTCTCAGACTTTCTTGTTACCATGGATTTGGGTTAGACTAGAACCTTTGGTGTGAAATAGGGTTGGTCTTTTAGTAACACAGGTTGTTTATTGTGGGGAATGGGCTTGCCTTCCGTCATGGATTGTTAACAAGGGAGATGGTCTGGATTCGTCCTAGAACCTCTTGAAATATGCTCGTCCTAGACTAGGGTTATATTGTGGTTTCTATTGCCAGACATGGAATAGGTAAGAAAGAACACGGAGTTTCAGGTCCTCTGTAACACCCCACGGTAATTGAAGAGGTCCAGTGATAGGCTTAAATGACTAGTGCTTAAAGGGATTGGAAGTACTACTCATATCAACAAAGTGCACTTTCTTTTATGGTCATCCATGCGAAAGAACTCCAAAGTTAAGCGTGCTTGACTGAGAGTAGTCTTAGGATGGGTGACCTCCTGGGAAGGTTCCCGGGATGCGCATGAGTGAGGACAAAATGCGCTATAAAGGACCTGTGTTGATCTGTGGGCTATGTACACAGCCTGGTGAGCTATCATAAGTAACCGCTCCCGACCCGGTTTGGGCCGGGGTGTTACATCCTCTACACTTAGAACGGAACATCATTTAAGTGTACTCACATCAACTGTCATGTGTTGTTGTTGTTTGTTTTAAAAATGTCTCAAACCAATTCTTGTTGTCACAGGAAAAGGGTAAAGGAAGAGACGGGATAGAAGATATGGATTGAAAAGTGTGCTTTTATTGAAATGGATAATAAATGTATTTAACATAGATATGAGAAGACACGTGACTCATGGGACAGCCCCCAGGTTGTCACTAGGAATGAAAATGAAGAAAAAAAACGCTAGAACAATTTATGGGATAGAAAGCCTAACACTCGGACTCGGATCCGGACTTGGACTTTGACGCGACCTTAGACCCAGACTCGTAATCATCGGCCCACGCTTGAACGTTTACTCTTCTAGCAACTGGCTTTGGCATCTGACTTTGAGCATTCACCCATTTGAGCACCCCATCCTCATTATAGGGAACACTGGAAGGATAACAGTCAAGAAGAGTTTCTTGATAAGTGGTATATCCATGAGGATTGCCTAAGCTACCTTGTGGGTTAAAAGTCGAGAGGGACAACTTCCCGTTTTCGATCATATCCTGAATGACATGTTTTAATTTGTAGCATTTCTCTGTATCATGCCCTTTGCCCCTATGATATTTGCAGTAGGCATTCTCATCCCAGAACTTGGATTTCCTTTCGGGTTCGGGTGTAGGTCCTATAGGCTTCAACATTCGTTGTTCCATGAGTCTATGAAGGGCATCCGTGTATGTAATACCAATGTTGGTAAATTTCCTAGGAGGTGTGCCCTTATTTTCGGAAGCCTTTGTAAATGACCTTGGAGGGTTGTTAGGTTTCTTTGACGAAGGATCCATGAGGATGCCTTTATTGATTTTGATTCCCGGATGAGAAGAACTAAGAATGGATTGTCCATTTGTTGCTTTCTCCTTAGGACTGTCAAGTTGAGGGTTTGTCTGGATATCAAGCTTCTTACCCATTTCAGCAAATTGATTCTCCATTTTGGAAAGTCGAGAGTTTAGGCTATCAATAGCTCCCTCTATTTTGGAAAATTTATTGTTGAAGGTAATGGAAAGCATGAGCATTCCATTTTGGATATCTTCGTCTTCGAGGATATTGATCTCTTCATCGTCATGATGATTGAGGAGATGAGAACAATCTAGAGATGGTTCTTCATCATGTTTAATGATATTTGACCCAAGAGGGTCGGTCTTCTTAGATTGCGTGACAGAAGGTGGCTTAGGAAGCTTGCCCTCTTCGATCATATCTTGGATGGTGTGTTTCAAGAGAAAACACTCTTCAATATCATGACCTCTACCTTGGTGATATAGGCAATATTTGTTGCCCTTCCAGAGGTTCACCTGCTTTTCTAAAGGTGGATCCGGAGTCGGACCTATTGGATGTAGCTTGCCTTGGGCAGAGAGTCTCTTCAAAGCATCGGCATAAGACATGCCTAAATCAGTAAGCACCCTTTGATGCCTCCCATGTTTCCTTTCAGCTGTTTTCGGCTTTCTAGGACGATAGCTATTGCAAGAGGTAAGCTTTGGATGACCTAGACTAGAGGTTTCCCTAGGTGGTGTGTTCTTTACCACCATTCCATTTTCAAGGGTGAGGACGCGAATGCTCAAATTTTCCACTGTTGCTTGAACTCGTAGGACCATGGCATAAACGTCCTGGAGAGACATGGTGATTGTGGCTTGATCTGCTTCGTGACCTTGCTGATTGACAGGACTTGCTGGATTCCTACTTGACAGAAATGACGCGCATTACACCTCGATTCGACATGGGATCACGCATACTAAGGCAACAAACAAAGGAAGGGACAAGATGACACATCTAGACTTGACTTGTGCACTCGTGAAATGTCGTGAGCGACTTCTCGTGTTTGAATCCACGGTGCTTGACTTTAATTTAGACTCGAGTGTTGACTTTGACGGAGTGACATTCATATGATTGACTTTATTGACGGGATTGGTGACACGCGTTGATTCTGGACTCGAGTTTGCTTATAGGTGTTAAGAAGACTGTTGTAGTTTAGACTCAAATATGAGGCCCATTAAGACTCGTGTGTTGAGTCTCGGAACGTGTGACTCGAGTGTTCAGATCCTAACTGAATTGGGGTAGGGAGTCCAAAATAATGGCGTGACGCCTTAGGACTTGACTTGAACTTTGAAAAGACCCAAAATGTAAAGGAAGACGGGTTCATGACTCGATGGAGTTCCAACTAGGACATAGTCGGTTTGAACTCCGACTCTAATTTAGCCCAATTGAATTTACATATTTACATTTACAAGGTTTGAAAAAATTTTTGTTTTTTTTTTCTTCTTTTTCTTTTTTGGACTTTTTTTTCGTTTTTTTTTTGTTTTTTTTTTTGGATTTTTTTGTTGTTTTGTATTTAGTTTTGAAAGGGGTTTTGGCCCGAAGTTTGACTCGACATACGGACAGAGTTTGGACTTTGTTTTGCCTTTTCTCGAAAATATTTACGTTTTTTAAAAAGAGGTTTTAATTTTACAAAAATCGTCATGGTTTCGTTTAGAAAATGGTGATCACATATGATACAGACATTATACAAGCATTATAACGGGATGCTGAGTGCATTTAGAAGGGTTTTGGTTTAAAGGGTAGGTTGCCATACCGAACCATCAAACCCGAAGTCTGTGGAGAGGCTCGTGCCAAACAAGAGTAAGGCCGATTCCTAGTCCATTTCCTCAAGTAGTGAAGGCCCTTGATACAAACAAGAGTAAGCATCATGGTATGGATGACGTCAATCGCTATCCATCCTTAGGCCCAAATAAGAATTAGGACCGTTTAGACGGGACGATTGGTCAAATGGGTTGGGTTGGGCCTAGGAAGGCCGAATAAAACGGTCTAGGAAGACCGAGTTATGAAAACCGACAATTGTCTTGTACAAACTATTTCCTAACCTTGTTCAAGTTTCACCCTAGCTACACGTAAGTGTATAATCCCCAGCGGAGTCGCCAAACTGTGGACAGCGGGCCGCCCACGGGGGCGCTTGGTGAAGGGGCTCGAAAACATGTCAATTAGTATCGTGTCATCTTGTCCCTTCTTTATACTAATTTTTATGGGAAATTGGAACTACGGGTACTATTAAATTTTGCTTGTCTACCTAAGGTGTCCCCGGCAACGGCGCCAAAATTTGATACCCGTCGCTGTGAGTACCAAAGATAAAATTTATAATTCCTATTAAAACTAACCTAGGCTAGTGGTAACAGGGTCGATCCGCAAGGAGGCAGTTGTAAACTTTAGTTGTTCTATGATCAGTCAAAGGTAACTGTTGTGGGGGTTGGTTGAATTGGTCTATAACTAATAACAATAAGAAGAAAATAAACTAAAGATGTGAAGTAAACAGATAAAAGAAAGGTACTAGGATGGTCGGGTCATTACAGCTTCGGCGGCAGCAAACTAAGTCGGTCTGAATTAAACACAAGTAAGGCGGGAAATAAGAGGTCCTCTCGGTCCACTCCTAACATATAGCATCTCTCGATCTCGCTATAGGTCCCTAATGTCACTAATACTGACTTTCGTCCTGAAAAGCGACTAATGGTCTAAACTATACCTATCTTTCGATCTATAGCACAGTTTAGTCGAATTAATTGATGGTCAAACAACCTACCCTACCTTTCGGTCTTAATGGGTCAGTCACAAAAGAGGTATCTAACTGGTCGCATGCATTCGATTCGTTAAATACAAGTTTAAAAACAATTAAAACGAAGGTGACCTTACAAGGTCAGTCGATCGACCAACTATATCAGTCGATCGACTGACACGCGGGTTCAGTCCGTGTCTACCCTATTGCCGCCTAGCCATAAATCGCCTACATCCTAGCACAAGCTATTTAGCTACTCATGGTGAACGTAAAAACAACAATAAAACTCATGGCAATTTTGGGATTCATACTTAAAACAAATAGCAACGATGATGAAACGATGATTGGCTTGGGAATGCTAACTATCAATTCTATACTAACAATAAAAGCAATAAATAAACTGAATACTAGGGCAGAAGAGATACCGAAATTCAAGAGGAAAGATTAGGAACGAAAGAGCAGAAATTCCAATGCAAAAGTCGATATATCAAACCCTAATTACTCGGAAAATAATCTAAAACTATTGTGATGTGAAACTTAGATAAAAACTTGATAAAAAATCCGATCCCTATTCGATATGCTGCTGTTACGTTATATAGGAACTAACGCAACAACTTATTCCAAAACCTAAAACTTCACGGGCTTTCTAAATCTCGCCGGAATCGAAGTCCTGTCGATCGATCAAGATGACGGTCGATCGACTTCTCCTCAAAGAACGATAGCTTCGGGAACCGAGCCGTGGTCGATCGATCGACCGGACTAGTCGATCGACGCTAAGCGCTACTTGACTTCTTTAAACTCGTGGATTCGTCCTTTGGGCCTTGGATCGCGCACCAAGCTTGTTCCTTAAGCAACTCCTTTACGTCATTTGCAATGCAGCTTACTCGGGAACAGATTTGGCTTGATTTCCCGCTAAATTCTCCACATTTCTGCAATAAAGTATAAAAGCACGAAAGTAGAGGAAAATAGAGAAATATGGGCATATATGGCACAATTGAGCTCTGAAATGCGTGTAAAAAGAGATGTAAAACATCATATAAATGGCACGCATCAAATCTCCCCAAACCAAACCTTGCTTGTCCCCAAGCAAGAACTAGACTCGATCTAATGACCTAATGGAACGAGTTCAAACTCAGAGCGAAATGCAAACTGTAAGGCCTAAACCAATTTAATGCACAACCAACAATCAACTAGTAATATGAATCATGCAAACGAATTATAAAGTCGTCAAAAACTGCCGAACTGTTGACTATAGAGACTTATCAAATTGGACTCTCGCGGGTCGCTCAAATCACTCAATCAAGCACAGGTGATATATTTGTAAGATAGAAAGAATTAATTTTGTAGTGACTCTCACCTAACTACGACCTATGAAGACATGCCAGCAATAAATTATGAAGACGACCTCTATGACCGTACATACGCATCCCAACCAAACAGATGACCATTGACACATGCCGAGGTATAATTATGGAAATGTGAGGTATGGGTAAGAAGAGGCAAAACATTTTATGGTAAAGTGGAGGTACAGGTGATCAAGCTAGTACCAAAACGGAACCAAAGGAACAACATCCAACTTCTTGCTTAATAACGAACGAAACGGTGTTATAACGAGCACAAAACTCACAATCTCCAAACTATCAAATCAATAAAACTCCCCATAGGATATAAAGGAATCATGGGAGCAAAAATCGCCAATAGATACAGGATAAAATATGCGAATTGATTTTTTCTCTTTCTTTCTCTTATTTCACGCACGTCAGTCGATCGACCTGAATGAGCAGTCGATCGACTGCGTTGAACAGTACAGAAACTCTCTTTTTTTTTCCATTTTCATTTCTTTTTTTCTTTTCTTTTCTTTCTTTTCTTTCCTTCTTTTCATCTTCCCAACAATATCTCAATCATGAGCAAATGCTACCAAAAACGCGTAACAATCCCAAAAACTAGGCTACTAGCTTGACAAAGGCAGGCTATGTGTAGTATGTAGTAAATAGGACAAAAAGGGATATTTTTGGCAGATGTGGAGCTTATGGGTAAAATGAGGAAAGGAAACCTCTACCACATGTGTCGACTAACCACAAACCGAATGCGTACAGGTATTAAGTAGATCGAATTCATAATCATGCAAATTAAGGAAACATGCTTCATAAGGAGTACTACTCACATTCCTAAATAAACTGGTCATAGATGACACCAGTTATAAGCTCTAAAAACTCAGAAAATATGATGTAGCTTGCCAATTATTAAAGTCAAGTCTCAAGTTCAGCAAATAAATTGACGAAAACTCGTAGATATGCACTTATGATTCTACTAATAACATGTAAGTCAAGCAAGGCTCAGGCAAAACAGATGCAAATGCTAAATCATCATAGAAATACTACCGTTCCGACTCGACCTATATGCTAAAATAGACATGCATTTTATGGAAATTTTTGAAATTTTTCAATTTTTTTTTTTTTTGAATTTTTGTATATATAAGAGAAATGAAATAAACAATGCAAAACAAAAAGTAAACGTGAATGCAAACATATGATATGCGACGCAAAACCCTTCCCCAAACCAAATCGCACAATGTCCCCATTGTGCAAAAATCATAAAATGAAAGCAAAGAGAAATGGGAATTGTGCATGTTTTGTCGGTCGCAGTCTAGGTTATAGTGGTAAGTATTCCCGCCTGTCACGCGGGTGACCCGGGTTCGATCCCCGGCAACGGCGCCAAAATTTGATACCCGTCGCTGTGAGTACCAAAGATAAAATTTATAATTCCTATTAAAACTAACCTAGGCTAGTGGTAACAGGGTCGATCCGCAAGGAGGCAGTTGTAAACTTTAGTTGTTCTATGATCAGTCAAAAGGTAATCATTGTGGGGGTTGGTTGAATTGGTCTATAACTAATAACAATAAGAAGAAAATAAACTAAAGATGTGAAGTAAACAGATAAAAGAAAGGTACTAGGATGGTCGGGTCATTACAGCTTCGGCGGCAGCAAACTAAGTCGGTCTGAATTAAACACAAGTAAGGCGGGAAATAAGAGGTCCTCTCGGTCCACTCCTAACATATAGCATCTCTCGATCTCGCTATAGGTCCCTAATGTCACTAATACGACTTTCGTCTGGCGACTAATGGTCTAAACTATACCTATCTTTCGATCTATAGCACAGTTTAGTCGAATTAATTGATGGTCAAACAACCTACCCTACCTTTCGGTCTTAATGGGTCAGTCACAAAAGAGGTATCTAACTGGTCGCATGCATTCGATTCGTTAAATACAAGTTTAAAAACAATTAAAACGAAGGTGACCTTACAAGGTCGGTCGATCGACCAACTATATCGATCGATCGACCGACACGCGGTTCAGATCCGTGTCTACCCTATTGCCGCCTAGCCATAAATCGCCTACATCCTAGCACAAGCTATTTAGCTACTCATGGTGAACGTAAAAACAACAATAAAACTCATGGCAATTTTGGGATTCATACTTAAAACAAATAGCAACGATGATGAAACGATGATTGGCTTGGGAATGCTAACTATCAATTCTATACTAACAATAAAAGCAATAAATAAACTGAATACTAGGGCAGAAGAGATACCGAAATTCAAGAGGAAAGATTAGGAACGAAAGAGCAGAAATTCCAATGCAAAAGTCGATATATCAAACCCTAATTACTCGGAAAATAATCTAAAACTATTGTGATGTGAAACTTAGATAAAAACTTGATAAAAAATCCGATCCCTATTCGATATGCTGCTGTTACGTTATATAGGAACTAACGCAACAACTTATTCCAAAACCTAAAACTTCACGGGCTTTCTAAATCTCGTGCCGGAATCGAAATCTGTCGATCGATCAAGATGACGGTCGATCGACTTCTCCTCGAATAACGTAGCTTAAGGGAACCGAGCCGTGGTCGATCGACTGACTGGACTAGTCGATCGACTGGCTAAGCTGCTACTTGACTTCTTTAAACTCGTGGATTCGTCCTTTGGGCCTTGGATCGCGCACCAAGCTTGTTCCTTAAGCAACTCCTTTACGTCATTTGCAATGCAGCTTACTCGGGAACAGATTTGGCTTGATTTCCCGCTAAATTCTCCACATTTCTGCAATAAAGTATAAAAGCACGAAAGTAGAGGAAAATAGAGAAATATGGGCATATATGGCACAATTGAGCTCTGAAATGCGTGTAAAAAGAGATGTAAAACATCATATAAATGGCACGCATCAAATCTCCCCAAACCAAACCTTGCTTGTCCCCAAGCAAGAACTAGACTCGATCTAATGACCTAATGGAACGAGTTCAAACTCAGAGCGAAATGCAAACTGTAAGGCCTAAACCAATTTAATGCACAACCAACAATCAACTAGTAATATGAATCATGCAAACGAATTATAAAGTCGTCAAAAACTGAAATGAACTGTTGACTATAGAGACTTATCAAATTGGACTCTCGCGGGTCGCTCAAATCACTCAATTAAGCACGGGTGATATATTTGTAAGATAGAAAGAATTAATTTTGTAGTGACTCTCACCTAACTACGACCTATGAAGACATGCCAAAGAATAAATTATGAAGACGACCTCTATGACCGTACATACGCATCCCAACCAAACAGATGACCATTGACACATGCCGAGGTATAATTATGGAAATGTGAGGTATGGGTAAGAAGAGGCAAAACATTTTATGGTAAAGTGGAGGTACAGGTGATCAAGCTAGTACCAAAACGGAACCAAAGGAACAACATCCAACTTCTTGCTTAATAACGAACGAAACGGTGCTATAACGAGCACAAAACTCACAATCTCCAAACTATCAAATCAATAAAACTCCCCATAGGATATAAAGGAATCATGGGAGCAAAAATCGCCAATAGATACAGGATAAAATATGCGAATTGATTTTTCTCTTTCTTTCTCTTATTTCACGCACGTCGATCGATCGAATGAATGACGATCGATCATTGCGTTGAACAAAGACTGAAAACTCTCTTTTTTTTTCCATTTTCATTTCTTTTTTTCTTTTCTTTTCTTTCTTTTCTTTCCTTCTTTTCATCTTCCCAACAATATCTCAATCATGAGCAAATGCTACCAAAAACGCGTAACAATCCCAAAAACTAGGCTACTAGCTTGACAAAGGCAGGCTATGTGTAGTATGTAGTAAATAGGACAAAAAGGGATATTTTTGGCAGATGTGGAGCTTATGGGTAAAATGAGGAAAGGAAACCTCTACCACATGTGTCGACTAACCACAAACCGAATGCGTGCAGTATTAAGTAGATCGAATTCATAATCATGCAAATTAAGGAAACATGCTTCATAAGGAGTACTACTCACATTCCTAAATAAACTGGTCATAGATGACACCAGTTATAAGCTCTAAAAACTCAGAAAATATGATGTAGCTTGCCAATTATTAAAGTCAAGTCTCAAGTTCAGCAAATAAATTGACGAAAACTCGTAGATATGCACTTATGATTCTACTAATAACATGTAAGTCAAGCAAGGCTCAGGCAAAACAGATGCAAATGCTAAATCATCATAGAAATACTACCGTTCCGACTCGACCTATATGCTAAAATAGACATGCATTTTATGGAAATTTTTGAAATTTTTCAATTTTTTTTTTTTGAATTTTTGTATATATAAGAGAAATGAAATAAACAATGCAAAACAAAAAGTAAACGTGAATGCAAACATATGATATGCGACGCAAAACCCTTCCCCAAACCAAATCGCACAATGTCCCCATTGTGCAAAAATCATAAAATGAAAGCAAAGAGAAATGGGAATTTGCGAGAAAAGGGAAATAAAAACATAATGACATAAAGGAAGGACTTGGGAACTCACAAGACTTTAAAAAGCGCGACAAAAGGAAACCTCCCAAACCAAATAAGTGAGCTAGGAGGTTTCGATGAGCAACAGATGCTACCAATAAGAGACCTGAAAAGACAATTAAAACCACGCATAAGACTGAGAGAAACAATTTTGGAACGTAAATATTGTGCAAAAATGAAGCAATAGAAGAAATAGACAATATGACGGAAATGAAGTGGAGTAGAAAACTCCCTTAGGTCCGCATATCGACCAAACACAGCAGGGGAAAGGTCGTGAAAGGATATAGCGAAGAGCATCGCCGATCGATCGACCGTCGAAGCGATCGATCGACCAGATGGTCTTGAACAGTAGCTCCTGTAACCCGCAACTCAGTCGATCGACGAAAGATACCAGTCGATCGACTGAAAGCTCACTGCGATGTCTTATTTCTTCGTAATTGCTCAATGATTTGAGCTAAAAAGCTCTAATTACCTGCAAATGCACAATAGTACGCGCCAAAAATTGCGCAAAACCCGGAATAAAGTCTAAAGCAAATAAAAATTCTAAGCAAGCAAAATAAAAGCGAAGTTTTCGCGCACACAAAAGCAATAAAAAATAGTTCGAAAGCAATAAAATGAAGTTTATAACGAATTTGATCAACTAATAGTTGATCAAAAAGGACCAAGGGATGGCCCACTTCGTCGGCTTCTGGCTACTAGAGGTAGCCTCAATGGTGCTCATCTTATCAGTTGCACCTTTCCCAGCTTCGACAGACGGAGAATTCAGCTGATCAGCGTCGTCATCTTCCCAATCAAGGACTCCCTCAGAACCATCGGAGTCCAAATCTGCCCATCTCACCTTGGCTGGCTCATCTTCCACTTCTTCATCAGTCCCATAGCTTAAGCATCCAAGACCTCCTCTTGAAACGATCTGCTCTGTCGCAGCTGGAGCATCCAGCGGCTCTTCCTTCCCCAAACCAGCTCCTGCATTATCTAAAACAACAGATTCTTCCTCCTTTTTGCTCCCAATCTGGGGCGGAGGGGTTAATACAGCAGTAGTAATAGGGACAGTCGGTTCAGGAAGCACAAAATACGATTTCTTTTCGGAAACCGTGTTACAGTGTGACAGCCACATGGCATCCTTTTTCTTAGCCGGGTGGCAAAAACAATAGAGTGTTTCCCAACCTTGAAGGTCAAGGTTCCTAAACCGACGTCGATGACTGCACCAGCAGTGTGCAGAAACGGCCTACCCAAAATGATGGGAATATGGTCATCCTCAGGCATGTCAAGGACAACAAAGTCTACAGGGAAGAAAAACTTCCCTATTTGGACGGGTACGTCCTCTAGGACTCCTATAGGCTCGACCGCAGATCGGTCAGCCATCTGAACTGTCATTTCTGTAATAGCAAACCGGGTCAACTTGAGTCTCCTAGCTAAACTCAAGGGCATGACACTTATACTGGCCCCTAAGTCACACAATGCCTTCTCAATTGAGAAGGTACCTACTTTGCAAGGGACAGAAAAGCTGCCCGGGTCCTCTAACTTAAGGGGCGCGGTGTGAGACAGATAAGAACAAGACTCCTTTGTGAGTGCGACAGTGTGCACTGTTTCAAGTGACCGCTTTTTTGACAACAGCTGTTTCATAAATTTGGTGTAAGTGGGTACTTGGTTAACTAACTCAAGGAAGGGGACTTGCACATTAAGACTACGGATAACTTTCTCAAACTTATTGAAAGATACCTGTTCTTTGGTCGGCACGAGTCTCTCCGGATATGGGGCTGTAAGGAGCACCTTAGCCCTCTCTTCTAAGTCGCGTGTGCCGGTGTCCTTGGACTTAGGCTGAAAGTCCGTCACCTTCTCTTTGTTGAAGCTAGACCCTTCCTCAGACCGTCTCAAATGAGACTCATTGACCGTCATTGGATCGAACTTCGGAGCCGGGACCGACCCATCAAAGACTCTGAGTCTCCCTAAAACCTTCGGGATCAGTGGTACCCCGAAACAAGTGATCTCGTAAATTATTTGGCATTAAAGGACGAGACTCTTCAATATCAGCAGATAATGGTGGTCGATCGACCACCTTCATCGATCGATCGACCGTATGCACACGATTCGAGCTCACTGAACCCGTATTTCGATCGATCGACTAGGGATATCGATCGATCGATCAAATTCCCGAACTCCTTTTTCTTTGATTTGTTCGTTGAAGCTTTCTCTTTGCTTGTTTCTGGCTCATCTTTCCCAACAGCATCCTCAATCATAGCAGGACCGTCAAGGGTGGACCCGCTCCTCAATGTGATGGCATTTAGGGTCTCCTTTTGTTCGGGTTGAGTGGGTAAGTGCCCGGGAGCTCGAGTGTTGCTTTTGCTAGCTAGTTGAGCAATTTGGCTCTCAAGTAACTTCATCCCGGCTTCTCTTGCTTGGGACTCCTTTAGCAAAGTGATTCTTGAGCTCGAAAAACTCGAAATTTTGTGATTGTTCTTTCGCGGCACATAAGGAGGCTTAAATGCTGCTGTTGCTTTTGACGAGGTGGAACATACACTTTCTTCTTTGTGGCGGAGGTTGAGTTGGGTTTTGGACATTCTGGCTCCTCCAACTCAAGTTTGGATGCGGTGGCTCGTAGTAAGAGTTGTTCGCCTATAGTGTTGAAAGGCGACACAAGATTCAAAGGGACTAGGGCGGTTCTTGAGACATGGCCCTCAACTCCACATCTTTCACGAGACAGAAGGGACCGTCGACACAAAGATTGACCTGGTATATCCCACCTTTAGAGACTCCCCCTAGCTCATATTTGTCAAATCTTGCAGTAAGAGCCTCAAGTGCGCTACAGAGGAAGATTCAAAGCAGCTCTCTCTGGTTCCCTCTCGAATTCCCATACTCGGCCTTGTGGGTAGCGAGATCATCAATGATTTTCCACCCTTTGGTTGCCCCCAAATTTTCAGCGAATCTCCCATTGGCGGCATCCAAAATGGCCCTCTGATCGTCGTACAACCCATTGTAAAAATGATTGCACAAACTCCATTTTGCAATCCCATGGTGCGGTATGGTCCGCACCAACTTCTTGAATCGGACCCATGCCTCGTGGAAATTCTCATCTGGCCCTTGTTTAAAGCCCGTGATTTGAGCTCTAATAGCGATCGTCCTTGAAGCTGAGAAGTACTTCTTGTAGAACGCCAATGCCAGTGTATTCCAATCGGTGATCTCGAACGGTCTTGTCCAAATCCCTATACCATTCCCTTGCGGCATCACGAAGGGAAAAGATGAACATGGTCTCCTTGATTTGATCCTGGGTCACGCCAGCTGGAGGAGGAATGGCGCTGCAGTAGTCAATGAAGGTCTCCATGTGCTTAGCTGCATCTTCATTTGCAGCTCCCCCAAACTGGTTTCTCTCAACCATAGTAATGTAAGCGAGGCTTTGGTTCGAATTTCCGGCTTCTCCGTGGTTCGAACCCTTTGTACAAGTCGGCGGCTGTCGGCTCAGAAAAACTAGCTATACTCGCTTCCTCGGCCATGACTGAGATTTCTGGAGAGGTAACTGTTTCAGCCGAAGAGGTGGGTGAAGACTGTTGGTCTTCTTCAAACAGATCGTGCTCGAGATAGCTTGACAGAGTACTCAGCTCTTCCTCTGTCGACAATATCCTTCGTGCTCGTCTCAACCCGCGCAAAGATTTCTCTATCTCAGAGTCAAATGGTAATAATTCTCCACCCTGTGACCTGCGCATAAGATGAAACTACAACAAGAATATAAGAAAAGTTTAAGGAACAAAAGTCCCTTAAACTGAGAAAGACTGAAAATAAAAACAACTAAAATTAGGACTATTGCCTCCCCGGCAACGGCGCCAAAATTTGATACCCGTCGCTGTGAGTACCAAAGATAAAATTTATAATTCCTATTAAGACTAACCTAGGCTAGTGGTAACAGGGTCGATCCGCAAGGAGGCAGTTGTAAACTTTAGTTGTTCTATGATCAGTCAAAGGTAACTGTTGTGAGGGTAGGTTGTTTGACCATCAATTAATTCGACTAAACTGTGCTATAGATCGAAAGATAGGTATAGTTTAGACCATTAGTCGCTTTTCAGGACGAAAGTCAGTATTAGTGACATTAGGGACCTATAGCGAGATCGAGAGATGCTATATGTTAGGAGTGGACCGAGAGGACCTCTTATTTCCCGCCTTACTTGTGTTTAATTCAGGACCGACTTAGTTTGCTTTGCCCCTAAGCCGTAATGACCCGACCATCCTAGTACCTTTCTTTTATCTGTTTACTTCACATCTTTAGTTTATTTTCTTCTTATTGTTATTAGTTATAGACCAATTCAACCAACCCCCACAACAGTTACCTTTGACTGATCATAGAACAACTAAAGTTTACAAATCGCCTCATGGATCGACCACTTACCACTAGCCTAGGTTAGTTTTAATAGGAATTATAAATTTTATCTTTGGTACTCACAGCGACGGGTATCAAAGGCAAAATTAATTATGTGAAGGGAGCGATGTTAATGAATGAGTCCTCCATTGAAATCAATTAACTAGGTTGGATACGATGAATTAATGACGAATATGACAAAAGACAGATTAAAACTATATCAATGACGAATTCCAGAAACTCAATATGAACAAATTGAATCTCTAAAATCCGGGTTTGAATTTAATGACGAAAACCCGTAAATATTGATTATTTAGGATCTAAGTCGGATTTGAATAATTAAAACATGTTAATGATGATGATTATAATACATGTGAATTATATGACATTAAGACGAAGAAATAACAATGAAAAACAAAAGGAAAGAATTTGGAATACGAATTACGAGAGAACAAACGAAGAAGAAAAGAAGCGAGAATCTGCGCGGCCTCACGAAGAGGCGCAGCAGGAACTGCGCTCCTTCGAAGAGGCGCAGCAGTTGCTGCGTCTTTTCTCGACGGTTATTTACTGGAAATCCATAAAAACAGGTTTTAAAGCACGGTTTTAAAAATCGATTTTAACGGTGTTTTCGACATAAACCTTACAATGATGATACGATAAATAAAATACAATAAATAAACAAGGATTATACACCCTCAGACTTACATGTTGACGGAACGAGATGAACTAAGATATCGACTAGTGAATGCTCGACGCGAATGCAAAGAGAGTGCCCTCGTAAGAGGAAAACGATTGAAACAAATTGATTAATTAGATTGATTATTGTGTAGTTGGTCAAATTGGTCGGTCATGCAACGGAGAGGTGGGTACCGGAAGGATCCGAGCTTACGTGGTCGGAAGTCCAAGCACGTAGGCGCCAATTAGTAAGAACGAAGTCTAGAATGCAAAGGGAGAAGAGAAGGGCGGACACTCGCGTGAGAAATATGAGGAACGAAGGCTCCTATTTATACTAATCACACGACGGAATTATGGTAAGACTAGGACACGGAAAGAAAGATCCGGAAATAACCGGCTTAGGTTAAAACACGGAAACTTGGACAAAAAGAAACCCTGGAAAAGGCGCAAAGTGAGCTGCGTCCCTTGGAAGAGGCGCAGACTTGCGCGTCCTTTCCCGGTAGGTTCCTCTCGCGTAGAAAACGCGTTTGACAGCCTGTCGTATTTTAGGCATAACTTTCTCTACAAGACTCGGAATAAGGTGATTTCGGTGGCGTTGGAAAGCTAAGAAAGAGATCTAGAACTTTCTGTGAAATAGGCCTGACCCAAAAAAGTCGTTATGACCTCGTAAAACGGGCCTAAAGATCGGGTTGTCAATTTAGCTAAATGAAATGCACATTTTTTAATGTAAACTTTTAATTTAGACCAAATGAAGTGACATGAGACTCAAAATGAGATATAATCTCAACATTTTATGACATCCTAACCTTAGGTAGACAATCCCATTGCTTTGACTCGGGATTTGACGGTTTTAGGAAATGAAGACGGTTTTGACCCGACTCCAAATGTACTCTAATTATCACAAAACGACCGTATCGGTACGTAGATGACATCTAAGAGGTAGACATTAATATTTGAGCAATCACTTGACGATAATCTTACGAATCGTCACAAATCGTTCCGCGTACCAAACATGCGGCCCAATCATCACCGGTGGTTTGCGAGGGTGCGAAACGAGGTGTCTCTGAGCCCCCACTTTGACCGAGGCTTGGACAAGGCGAAAGTCAAAGTATAGCCATCAGGTCAATCGAAGATTACAACTGACGACTATGGCGACGCGAGGCGGTTCAAGGGTCTCGAACCAAGGACCCGTCGTCGGGAACATTTTAGAGTCCGTCGACTTAGGGAGGGTCGTTTAAAGTCCATTAGACTACGTAAGGAGGCTCGCCAGCCATAAGAAGAGACCATACCTGAGACTTCTTTCTCGAGATGCTTCCGGAGTTGCGTAGGAGCTAAGGTTGAGCATGGGAGCTAAGGGTAAGACCTAAAGGATATATAAGGATTGTGCTAGGGTGTGGGGCCCTAAAGGAAAGCATTGACGGGAAGGAGGCCTAAAGTAAGTTCAACTTAAGGGGTAACCAAGGTTTAGGTGTAGGAACTCTAAGAAAAGATGATCCTAAAGGAATATGATCCTAAAAGGAAAAGGTGATCCTAAGGAATATGATCCTAAGGGTAGAAGTGTATGAACTCTAGGGAGTTTGGGAACTTAAAAGAAGCTAGGTGTGCGAACCTGGGTATACGAACCTAAGGATGTTGGTGGGAATTAAAGGCTTATGAACCTAAGAGGAATTGGGATCCTAGGGTTAAGTTTAGGAACTGCTGGGTTACTAATTCTTGTTTTAAGTGCGTGCGTTTAAGCTTTCTGAGGTATGAGAACTCCAAAAGAATTTATGGGTTTATGAACCTAAGGTCGTTGGCGTGGGAGATTAAAGGCTTATGAACCTAAAGGAAGCCACTTTGGGATCTAAGAATCTAGGGGTAAGAATCCTAACTTTGGGTATACGAACCTAAGAAAGGAGGCTCTGGCTTGGGAACTTCTGGAGAACGACACCTTTGCCGAACTCCGCGAGGAAACAATAATATTGAGGGTAGCAGGACGTCGGTAGAAACTGCTGGGGAATCTGCTTGCGTCGGTCTCAAGCGAACTCTGGCAAAAACTTGAGGTTAAATCTGCTTGCGTCGGTCTCAAGCGAACTCTTGTTGGGGAATATATTGACGATTAGGAACATCTTGATCGCCATGGAAGAAATCTTGAGGGAGCAATACTGCAAAATATTGCTGCGCTGGGGACAAATATTTTGACGACTAGGAACATCTTGATCGTCATGGAAGAAATCTGGAGTGAGCAATACTGCAAAATACTGCTGCGCTGGGGAGAATGAAGACTTGGGTGAAGCCCCCAGTTGGAGCGAGCACTGCTTCTGATACTTACCTGCATGGATATTAGCCACACAAGAATGCAATCTAATATAGAACATAAACACGTATGCACGTAAGCAATTATCACATGGACCTCGAATGAGGAAACACATAGGTTTGTAAAAGTCGTTTCTTTATAAAAGTTGTTTAAAACTTGTTCAAATAAGTTTGTCGTTTGTAATGCGATATGCATATTCAATGGGCTTTAGACATAGGACTGACGCGACGCAGACCTTATATGGACGTGACGCGAAATGTAGACTTAGGTTTGACTGACGCGACACTAACTTAGATTTGACGCGACACAGGGATGACTCTAACAGACTTTGTTTAAGTATGCGCAACCCCTAGCCAAGTGGGGGTGACAATACGTATCAATTCCAACGGTAGAAGAATTGCAAGGATGATGAAGGCATATTAAGGGCAAGGCATGAGCCATGGATCATCTGTCTACTAGGACATCTTTTGCTACCGTTTGCTGTAAAAGAGACCCCTCTTGAGGCACGATGACTTGGAGAATCGATCTAAGATCTTTGTCATTGTCTGGACCGAGTACTAGCTAGACTTAGAGGAATAAAGGAAGGGTGGCACCTTGGAAGAGAAGCCCCCAGGATGAGAAGATGACTCTGGACTTTGGTAAAAAAAAAAAAAATATGGCTGGGCGACAATAAGGAGCCCCCAGTATAGAGGTGAATTTGGTTGTGGAAGGGATGTTAATTGAGGTTGGAAGGCTGAAAATTGGGATGGTTGATAATTGAGGTGGTTGAGATAAAAAGTTGGAAGTGGGGATGGTTGTGTCCTTGAGGACTGCCTACGTATTCACGTGAAGTGAAATCAAACCAGATCGTAGTTCTGAGGTTTGGTTTATTTTGTTTGGGTCTTGTGGTTGTATCCTTCTTGTGTAAGAAAGGACTGCCTACGTATCCACCTGAAGAGGTGAAATCAAACCATGCTCGTAGTTCAAGTGTGTGCCTAAGCTATGTTGTTAGGACCTTAAAGTGCAGGGGTCACAAGGGTAATATTCCTTTGGTGACTCGAAGAACTGATTTGAGATAACTCCCTCTGATCATAGACCAAAGAGGTATAATTAAGTTTGTAAAAATTTCCTTGTCATGTGAGCACACCTAGTGGACCCTAAGGATGAATATGGGTATGTCCCGTTCTGGTAGCAAAGTATTTGAAGACTCCGTGTATGGGTCAAGGTGAAACTGGATTGGATATTTGGAATGTGGAGCTTGGAGATAAGAGGCTTTGATGAAACAAATCTCTGGAGCTTGATTTTGTGGTGTTAAGGCTTGATGGGATTGTGGCTTGTAATATGGCTTGGAAATGGAGTCTCTTGGCTTGATGTAGCCTGAGCACGTAAAGGTAGGTTAAAATGACGTGGGTTCAAGTTTCCATGTCTTGGCCCTAAAGGATGGGTATACTTGACAAGCTTGAGAGGATTCTCAAAATTCCTAACTATCTCCCTGTAACGGTCTCGAGAAGGACTTAGGGTGTGATGTGTGAAAGGCTAAGTGAGGGTGCTAGCTGACCATCTTCATTGTAGTCTTGTAACTTGATTCTATATAGACTTCAGGAGTATTCCGTTTAGTATTGATTTCAGGCTTGTTTTTGGTTCAGACTCAGATTCTTGGTCTAGAATATATCTCGGCTTTTTGCTCAGATTTTTTTTTTTTTGATTCAGGATTTGAGGATAGTTTTGACTTTGGATATTGACATTGACTTGCTTGATTGAGCCTTCTTCTTTTGTCTCTTTTGTCTTGGGCTATAGGCATAACTACGGCTTCGGATATTGATCTTGGGTATTTCTCTTGATTGAGCCTTTGTCTTTGATCGTGGCTCGTATCATCTTGGATGGACTTGGGTCAGACTAGCACCTTTAGTGTGAAACGGGTTGGTTTTTAGTAACACGGGTTGTTTATTGTGGGGAATAGGCTTGCCTTCCGTCATGGATCGTTAACAAGGGAGACGGTCTGGTTTCGTCCTAGAACCTCTTGAGACAGGCTCGTGCTAAACTAGGGTTATATTGTGGTTTCTATTGCCAGACATGGAATAGGTAAGAAAAGAACACGGAGTTTCAGGTCCTCTACAACTTTGAACGGAACATCATTTAAGTGCACTCACATTGACTGTCATGTGTTGTTGTTGTTTTAAAAAAAAAGTCTCAAATCAATTCTTGTTGTCACAGGAAAAGGGTAGAGGAAGAGATATGATAGAGTATGTGGATGAAATAGTGTGTTTTTATTGAAATGAATAATGAATGTACTTAACATAGACTCGAGAAGACACGTGACTCGTGGGACAGCCCCCAGGTTGTCACTAGAAATGGAAATGGACACGAAGAAAGTTACTAGAACAAATATGAGATAGAAAGCCTAAAACTCGGACTCGGACTCGGACTTTGACTCGATTTCAGATCTAGACTCGTAATCATCGGCCCATGCTTGAACATTTTCTCTTCCAGCAACTGGCTTCGACATCTGGTTTTGAGCATTCACCCATTTGAGCACCTCATCCTCATCATTGGGAACATTGGAAGGATAACAATCAAGAAGAGTTTCTTGATAAGTGGTATATCCATGAGGATTGCCATGTGGGTTAAAGGTTGAAAGGGACAACCTCCCGCTTTCAATCATATCTTGGATCACATGCTTGAGCTTATAGCATGTCTCAGTATCGTGTCCTTTGCCCCTATGGTATTTGCAGTAGGCATTCTCATCCCAGAATTTGGATTTCCTTTCTGGTTCGGGTGTAGGTCCTATTGGTTCAAGAAGACCTAGAGAGGATAATTTGTTTAAGGCTAGGGCATACGGTATGCCTAGACTTGTGAATGACCTGGGAGAGTTCTTTGACAAAGGCTCCATGAGGTTGACTTTGTTGATTTTGATGCTTGGATTAGAAGAACTAAAGATACATTGCTCAGTTTTTGCTTTAGGACCATTAGGTTGGGGGTTTGTCTGGAAACTTTTCATCTTGAGAGGTTGGGTCTCAAGCTTCTTACCCATTTCAGCAAACTGATTCTCCATGTTGGAAAGTCGAGAGTTTAAGCTATCAATAGCTCCCTCTATTTTGGAAAATTTGTTGTCGAAGGCCATGGAAAACATGAGCATTCCATTTTGGATATCATCGTCTTCAAGGGAATTGATCTCTCCGTCGTCACGAGGATCGACGAGGTGAGAAACAGATCTAGGAATGATTCTTCGTCATGTTTAATAATATTAGACCCAAGAGGGTCGATCTTCTTGGATTTCTTGGCGGAAGGTGGCTTAGGAAGCTTGCCCTCTTCGATCATATCTTCGATGGTGTGTTTCAAGAGAAAACACTCTTCAATATCATGGCCTCTACCTTGGTGATATAGGCAATATTTGTTGCCCTTCCAGAGGTTCATCTGTTTCTCCAACGGTGGATCCGGAGTCGGCCCTATTGGATGTAGCATGCCTTGGGCAGAAAGTCTCTTCAAAGCATCGGCATAAGACATGCCTAAATCGGTAAGCACCCTTTGATGCCTCCCGGGTTTCCTTTCACTGTTTTTCGGCTTTCTAGGACGATGGTTATTGCAAGAGGTAAGCTTTGGATGACCTAGACTAGAGGTTTCCCTAGGTGGTATGTTCTTTTCCACCATTCCATTTTCAAGGGTGAGGACGTGAATGCTCAAATTTTCCACTGTAGCTTGAACTCGTAGAACCATGGCATAAACATCTTGAAGAGACATTGTGATTGTCGCTTTGATCGCTTCGTGACCTTGCTGACTAACGGAACTTTCCGGATTCCTACTCGACAGAAATGACGCGCATTATAACTCGATTCGACATGGGATCACGCATACTAAGGCAATAAACAAAAGAAGGGACAAGATGACACATCTAGACTTGACTTGTGAACTCGTGAAATGTCGTGAGCGACTTCTCGTGTTTGAATTCACGGTGCTTGACTTTAATTTAGACTCGAGTGTTGACTTTGACAGAGTGACGTTTATGGTTGACCTTATTGACGGGATTGGCGACACGTGTTGATTCTAATTCGTGTGTTTAAGACAGACTTGACTCGAGGTTTGGGTAGGTGTGTCCCAAACGTGTACCAGGAGGATTCGAAAGACGGATTGATGTGTTAGCCTCAAGTGTGTGAGTCGAGGTGTGGAAATGTTTAGCTCATAATTGAGTTGGGGTAGGGAGTCCAAAATGATGGCGTGACGCCTTAGGACTTGACTTGAATTTTGAAAAGACCCAAAATGTAAAGGAAGACGGGTTTATGACTCGACAGAGTTCTGACTAGGACATAGTCGGTTTGAACTCCGACTCTAACTTAGCCCAATTGAATTTACATATTTACATTTACATTGTTTGAAAAAAATTTTGATTAAAACATTCTTTTTGGTTTTTTTTTTTTTTTTTTTTTTTTTTTTTTTTTTTTTTTTTTTTTTTTTCTTTTGTTTTTTTTTTTTGTTTTTTTTTTGTTTCTTTCTTTTTTTTTCGTTTTCTTTTGTTTTTTTTTTGTTGTTTTGTATTTAGTTTTGAAATGGGTTTTAGGCCCGAAGTTTGACTCGACAAATGGACAGAGTTTCGACTGGGTTTTGCGCTAAACAAAGGCCTTTTTTCGAAAATTTATATTTTAAAAGAGGTTTTGATTTTTACAAATTTCGTTAGAAATGGTGATCACGTAAGGTTTACACATTTATACAAGCATTATAACGGGATGCTGAGTGCTTTTAGAAGGGTTTTGGTTTAAAGGGTGGGTTGCCATACCGAACCATCAAACCCGAAGTCTGTGGAGAGGCTCGTACCAAACAAGAGTAAGGCCGATTCCTAGTCCATTTCCTCAAGTAGTGAAGGCCCTTGATACAAACAAGAGTAAGCATCATGGTATGGATGACGTCAATCGCTATCCATCCTTAGGCCCAAATAAGAATTAGGACCGTTTAGACGGGACGATTGGTCGAATGGGTTGGGTTGGGCCTAGGAAGGCCGAATAAAACGGTCTAGGAAGACCGAGTTATGAGAACCGACAATTGTCTTGTACAAACTATTCCCTAACCTTGTTCAAGTTTCACCCTTGGCTACACGTAAGTGTATTATCCCCAGCGGAGTCGCCAAACTGTGGACAGCGGGCCGCCCACGGGGGCGCTTGGCGAGGAACGAAAACAAGCGTTTGCATTTTGTAAGGAGTCGCCACCAATTTTTATGGGAAATTGGAACCGTTCGAATACCTCGTGTCATGTCAAGACACAAAGTAGTGACATGAACACTAAGCAATCGTTACCCTTAGCATTCTATGTCTAGAATGACTCTCGTGGATGCCAATGAACACGGGTGCTCACGGAGATCTGGAGTAAGGGGTGAGGGTACGTATTAGGAAGCTCTTTTGATCGAACACCTAATCCCGCCCGCCTCGATAGCGGCCTCTACTAATGATTAGGGAAGTTATTCGTACTTGATATATCGTCGGCTATATGCATGCAATGCAACATCCATAGATTAATCCTAACATGTGAGAATTTAACTAAGTCGGTTGACACATAATTAGCATACAATTGGGTCGAAGTAGGATTTAATGCTCATTTACATGTGAAAACATACAAATGATAAAAAGCAATAAATACGATAAATATAAATTACAACAATGAAAATTACATTAATTACATAGGATTAGGCGATTTATGTCGAAAATACCGTTTAAAACGGATGATTTGAGAAAAAAGAAGAATAAAAGAATAAAAGACGAACAGAAATTAGTGTGATACTATGGATATTAGTTAATTAATACGTAAACTAATTAATTACGTCAAGGCGAAAAAGAGTTCGAGACAGAACTCATCACGAACAATGCGCAAAGAGAATGCGCCCTCTGGAAGAGGCGCAGATTCTTTGTCGTTGCATTCCAAGGGTGAGTTCTCGCCGTGCCGAACGCAAATCGTTAATGTTAATTGGTGAATTTAACGGATTGATTGATACAATTACTCGGATGAAAGTGATTAACATGTTAATTACATGTGAATGACGGTCATAAAAGCGATAAACATGAATAAGACGGAATTAAACGAATTAATTATGTGAAGGGAGCGATGTTAATGAATGAGTCCTCCATTGAAATCAATTAACTAGGTTGGATACGATGAATTAATGACGAATATGACAAAAGACAGATTAAAACTATATCAATGACGAATTCCAGAAACTCAATATGAACAAATTGAATCTCTAAAATCCGGGTTTGAATTTAATGACGAAAACCCGTAAATATTGATTATTTAGGATCTAAGTTGGATTTGAATAATTAAAACATGTTAATGATGATGATTATAATACATGTGAATTATATGACATTAAGACGAAGAAATAACAGACGAAACAAAAGGAAAGAATTTGGAATACGAATTACAGAGAACAAACGAAGAAGAAAAAAAGCGAGAATCATGGCGGCCTCACGAAGAGGCGCGGCGAATAACGCTCCTTCGAAGAGGCGCGGCGATTCTTTGCGTCTTTTCTCGACGGTTATTTACTGGAAATCCATAAAAACAGGTTTTAAAGCACGGTTTTAAAAATCGATTTTAACGGTGTTTTCGACATAAACCTTACAATGATGATACGATAAATAAAATACAATAAATAAACAAGGATTATACACCCTCAGACTTACATGTTGACGGAACGAGATGAACTAAGATATCGACTAGTGAATGCTCGACGCGAATGCAAAGAGAGTGCCCTCGTAAGAGGAAAACGATTGAAACAAATTGATTAATTAGATTGATTATTGTGTAGTTGGTCAAATTGGTCGGTCATGCAACGGAGAGGCTGGTACCCGGAAGGATCCGAGCTTACGTGGTCGGAAGTCCAAGCACGTAGGCGCCAATTAGTAAGAACGAAGTCTAGAATGCAAAGGGAGAAGAGAAGGGCGGACACTCGCGTGAGAAATATGAGGAACGAAGGCTCCTATTTATACTAATCACACGACGGAATTATGGTAAGACTAGGACACGGAAAGAAAGATCCGGAAATAACCGGCTTAGGTTAAAACACGGAAACTTGGACAAAAAGAAACCCTGGGAAAAGGCGCAGCAGAGCTGCGTCCCTTGGAAGAGGCGCAGCACTTGCTGCGTCCTTTCCCGGGTAGGTTCCTCTGCGCGTAGAAAACGCGTTTGACAGCCTGTCGTATTTTAGGCATAACTTTCTCTACAAGACTCGGAATAAGGTGATTTCGGTGGCGTTGGAAAGCTAAGAAAGAGATCTAGAACTTTCTGTGAAATAGGCCTGACCCAAAAAAGTCGTTATGACCTCGTAAAACGGGCCTAAAGATCGGGTTGTCAATTTAGCTAAATGAAATGCACATTTTTTAATGTAAACTTTTAATTTAGACCAAATGAAGTGACATGAGACTCAAAATGAGATATAATCTCAACATTTTATGACATCCTAACCTTAGGTAGACAATCCCATTGCTTTGACTCGGGATTTGACGGTTTTAGGAAATGAAGACGGTTTTTGACCCGGACTCCAAATGTACTCTAATTACTGTCAAAACGACCGTATCAGCGCGTAGATGACATCTAAGAGGTAGACATTAATATTTGAGCAATCACTTGACAATAATCTTACGAACTGTCACAAATCGTTCCGCGTACCAAACATGCGGCCCAATCATCACCGGGTGGTTTGATATAGTTTTAATCTGTCTTTTGTCATATTCGTCATTAATTCATCGTATCCAACCTAGTTAATTGATTTCAATGGAGGACTCATTCATTAACATCGCTCCCTTCACATAATTAATTCGTTTAATTCCGTCTTATTCATGTTTATCGCTTTTATGACCGTCATTCACATGTAATTAACATGTTAATCACTTTCATCCGAGTAATTGTATCAATCAATCCGTTAAATTCACCAATTAACATTAACGATTTGCAGTTCCGGCTTCACAGCCAGAACTCACCCTTGGAACAGACGCAAAGAATCGCTGCGCCTCTTCCGAGGGCGCGTTCTGCTGCGCTGTTCCAGAGATGAGTTACGTCTCCAACTCCTTTTCTCGCCTTGACGTAATTAATTAGTTTACGTATTAATTAACTAATATCCATAGTATCACACTAATTTCTGTTCGTCTTTTATTCTTTTATTCTTCTTTTTTATCAAATCATCCGTTTTAAACGGTATTTTCGACATAAATCGCCTAATCCTATGTAATTAATGTAATTTTCATTGTTGTAATTTATATTTATCGTATTTATTGCTTTTTATCATTTGTATGTTTTCACATGTAAATGAGCATTAAATCCTACTTCGACCCAATTGTATGCTAATTATGTGTCAACCGACTTAGTTAAATTCTCACATGTTAGGATTAATCTATGGATGTTGCATTGCATGCATATAGCCGACGATATATCAAGTACGAATAACTTCCCTAATCATTAGTAGAGGCCGCTATCGAGGCGGGCGGGATTAGGTGTTCGATCAAAAGAGCTTCCTAATACGTACCCTCACCCCTTACTCCAGATCTCCGTGAGCACCCGTGTTCATTGGCATCCACGAGAGTCATTCTAGACATAGAATGCTAAGGGTAACGATTGCTTAGTGTTCATGTCACTACTTTGTGTCTTGACATGACACGAGGTATTCGAACGGTTCCAATTTCCCATAAAAATTGGTGGCGACTCCTTACAAAATGCAAACGCTTGTTTTCGTTCCTCGCCAAGCGCCCCCGTGGGCGGCCCGCTGTCCACACACGTACCCTCACCCCTTACTCAAGATCTATGGTTTGTGGATCCGTCTAAATACCATTGGATTACGAGAGTCATTCAAATCGAGTGATATAGGGTACAAGTCTTTATCTTTAATCACTCGTAGTCGATTGGCTTTATGCTTTTCGATGAAAGGTGTAAAGTTGACTTGAACGGTTCCAAGTTCCCAAAAAACTTGGTGGCGACTCTAATTTGTCTTAATTCGATTCGAAAGAACCTCGAGTCGATTATGCCTAGTGTGGATCCCGCGGACGCAGTTCCCGAGGGCCTTGTCCACACTGATGGCCATACACCATTTGTTAAAGTTTCTTCATTTATCATTATTAAGACATTCATGGAGTTAAAACTATAATATTAGACAGTTTTAAAATTTCCAAAAACCGAGACCCCCAAACGAAATCTCGAGTTTCGGAAGGCATAAATCAACATACGTGCGTCTGATGGTCATACTCCATTTATTAAAGTTTCTTAATTTATCATTATTAAGACATTCGTGGAGTTAAAATTGCAATATTAGACAGTTTGAAAATTTCCAAAAACCGAGACCCTCAAACGAAATCTCGAGTTTCGGAAGGCATAAATCAACATACGTGTGTCTGATGGTCATACTCCATTTATTAAAGTTTATTCATTTATCATTATTAAGACATTCGTGGAGTTAAAACTGCAATATTAGACAGTTTGAAATTTTCCAAAAACCGAGGCCCTCAAACGAAATCTCGACTTTCGGAAGGCATAAATCAACATACGTTCGTCTGATGGTCATACTCCATTTTTTAAAGTTTCTTCATTTATCATTATTAAGACATTCGTGGAGTTAAAACTGCAATATTAGACAGTTTGAAAATTTCCAAAAACCGAGGCCCTCAAACGAAATCTCGACTTTCGGAAGGCATAAATCAACATACGTTCGTCTGATGGTCATACTCCATTTATTAAAGTTTCTTCATTTCTTATTATTAAGATATTCATGGAGTTAAAACTGTAATATTAGACAGTTTGAAAATTTCAAAAAAGCGAGGCCATCAAACGAAATCTCGAGTTTCGGAAGGCATAAATCAACAAACGTGTGTCTGATGGTCATAATCCATTTATTAAAGTTTCTTCATTTATCATTATTAAGACATTCGTGGAGTGAAAACTGCAATATTAGACAGTTTGAAAATTTCCAAAAACCGAGGCCCTCAAACGAAATCTCGACTTTCGGAAGGCATAAATCAACATACGTGCGTCTGATGGTCATACTCCATTTATTAAATTTTTTTCATTTATCATTATTAAGACATTCATGAAGTTAAAACTGCAATATTAGACAGTTTGAAAATTTCCTAAAACCGAGACCATCAAACGAAATCTCGACTTTCGGAAGGCATAAATCAACATACGTGCGTCTGATGGTCATACTCCATTTATTAAAGTTTCTTCATTTGTTATTATTAAGACATTCATGGAGTTAAAACTGCAATATTAGACAGTTTGAAAATTTCCAAAAATCGAGGCTCTCAAACGAAATCTCGACTTTCGGGAGGCATAAATTAACATACGTGAGTCTGATGGTCATACTCCATTTATTAAAGTTTCTTCATTTATCATTATTAAGGCATTCATGGAGTTAAAACTGCGATATAAGACAGTTTGAAAATTTCCTAAAAACCGAGGCCCTCAAACGAAATCTCGACTTTCGGAAGGCATAAATCAACATACGTGCGTCTGATGGTCATACTCCATTTATTAAAGTTTTTTCACTTATCATTATTAAGACATTCATGGAGTTAAAACTTCAATATTAGACAGTTTTAAAATTTCCTAAAACCGAGACCATCAAACGAAATCTCGACTTTCGGAAGGCATAAATCAACATACGTGCATCTGATGGTCATACTCCATTTATTAAAATTTTTTCATTTATCATTATTAAGACATTCATGAAGTTAAAACTGCAATATTAGACAGTTTAAAAATTTCCTAAAACCGAGACCATCAAACGAAATCTCGACTTTCGGAAGGCATAAATCAACATACGTGCGTCTGATGGTCATACACCATTTATTAAAGTTTCTTCATTTATCATTATTAAGACATTCGTGGAGTTAAAACTGCAATATTAGACAGTTTTAAAATTTCCAAAAACCGAGACCCTCAAACGAAATCTCGAGTTTCGGAAGGCATAAATCAACATACGTGCGTCTGATGGTCATACTCCATTTATTAAAGTTTCTTAATTTATCATTATTAAGACATTCGTGGAGTTAAAATTGCAATATTAGACAGTTTGAAAATTTCCAAAAATCGAGGCCCTCAAACGAAATCTCGACTTTCGGGAGGCATAAATTAACATACGTTCGTCTGATGGTCATACTCCATTTATTAAAGTTTCTTCATTTATCATTATGAAGGAATTCGCGGAGTTAAAAGTGCAATATTAGACAGTATCAAAATTTCCAATAACCGAGACCCTCAAACGAAATCTCGAGTTTCGGAAGTCATAAATCAACATACGTTCGTCTGATGGTCATACTCCATTTATTAAAGTTTCTTCATTTATCATTATTAAGGCATTCGTGGAGTTAAAACTGCAATATTAGACAGTTTGAAAATTTCCAAAAACCGGGACCCTCAAACGAAATCTCGAGTTTCGGAAGGCATAAATCAACATACGTTCGTCTGATGGTCATACTCCATTTATTAAAGTTTCTTCATTTATCATTATGAAGGAATTCGTGGAGTTAAAACTGCAATATTAGACAGTTTGAAAATTTCCAAAAACCGAGACCCTCAAACGAAATCTCGAGTTTCGGAAGGCATAAATCAACATACGTGCGTCTGATCGTCATACTCCATTTATTAAAGTTTCTTCATTTATCATTATTAAGACATTCGTGGAGTTAAAACTGCAATATTAGACAGTTTTAAAATTTCCAAAAACCGAGACCCTCAAACGAAATCTCGACTTTCGGAAGGCATAAATCAACATACGTTCGTCTGATGGTCATACTCTATTTATTAAAGTTTCTTCATTTGTTATTATTAAGACATTCATGGAGTTAAAACTGCAATATTAGACAGTTTGAAAATTTCCAAAAATCGAGGCCCTCAAACGAAATCTCGACTTTCAGGAGGCATAAATTAACATACGTGAGTCTGATGGTCATACTCCATTTATTAAAGTTTCTTCATTTATCATTATTAAGGCATTCATGGAGTTAAAACTGCGATATAAGACAGTTTGAAAATTTCCTAAAATCCGAGGCTCTCAAACGAAATCTCGACTTTCGGAAGGCATAAATCAACATACGTGCGTCTGATGGTCATACTCCATTTATTAAAGTTTTTTCACTTATCATTATTAAGACATTCATGGAGTTAAAACTTCAATATTAGACAGTTTGAAAATTTCCTAAAACCGAGACCATCAAACGAAATCTCGACTTTCGGAAGGCATAAATCAACATACGTGCGTCTGATGGTCATACTCCATTTATTAAAATTTTTTCATTTATCATTATTAAGACATTCATGAAGTTAAAACTGCAATATTAGACAGTTTAAAAATTTCCTAAAACCGAGACCATCAAACGAAATCTCGACTTTCGGAAGGCATAAATCAACATATGTGCGTCTGATGGTCATACTCCATTTATTAAAGTTTCTTCATTTATCATTATTAAGACATTCATGGAGTTAAAACTATAATATTAGACAGTTTTAAAATTTCCAATAACCGAGGCCCTCAAACGAAATCTCGACTTTCAGAAGGAATAAATCAACATACGTGCGTCTGATGGTCATACACCATTTATTAAAGTTTCTTCATTTATCATTATTAAGACATTCGTGGAGTTAAAACTGCAATATTATACAGTTTTAAAATTTCCAAAAACCGAGACCCTCAAACGAAATCTCGAGTTTCGGAAGGCATAAATCAACATACGTCGTCGATGGTCATACTCCATTTATTAAAGTTTCTTAATTTATCATTATTAAGACATTCGTGGAGTTAAAATTGCAATATTAGACAGTTTGAAAATTTCCAAAAATCGAGGCCTTCAAACGAAATCTCGACTTTCGGGAGGCATAAATTAACATACGTTAAATCGATGGTCATACTCCATTTATTAAAGTTTCTTCATTTATCATTATGAAGGAATTCGCGAGTTAAAAGTGCAATATTAGACAAAGATCAAAATTTCCAATAACCGAGACCCTCAAACGAAATCTCGAGTTTCGGAAGGCATAAATCAACATACGTTCGTCTGATGGTCATACTCCATTTATTAAAGTTTCTTCATTTATCATTATTAAGGCATTTGTGGAGTTAAAACTGCAATATTAGACAGTTTGAAAATTTCCAAAAAGCGAGACTCTCAAACGAATTCTCGAGTTTCGGAAGGCATAAATCAACATACGTTCGTCTGATGGTCATACTCCATTTATTAAATTTCTTCATTTATCATTATGAAGGAATTCGTGGAGTTAAAACTGCAATATTAGACAGTTTGAAAATTTCCAAAAACCGAGACCCTCAAACGAAATCTCGAGTTTCGGAAGGCATAAATCAACATACGTGCGTCTGATCGTCATACTCCATTTATTAAAGTTTCTTAATTTATCATTATTAAGACATTCGTGGAGTTAAAACTGCAATATTAGACAGTTTTAAAATTTCCAAAAACCGAGGCCCTCAAACGAAATCTCGACTTTCGGAAGGCATAAATCAACATACGTTAAATCGATGGTCATACTCTATTTATGAAAGTTTCTTCATTTGTTATTATTAAGACATTCATGGAGTTAAAACTGCAATATTAGACAGTTTGAAAATTTCCAAAAATCGAGGCCCTCAAACGAAATCTCGACTTTCGGGAGGCATAAATTAACATACGTGAGTCTGATGGTCATACTCCATTTATTAAAGTTTCTTCATTTATCATTATTAAGGCCTTCATGGAGATAAAACTGCGATATAAGACAGTTTGAAAATTTCCTAAAAACCGAGGCCCTCAAACGAAATCTCGACTTTCGGAAGGCATAAATTAACATACGTGCGTCTGATGGTCATACTCCATTTATTAAAGTTTCTTCATTTATCATTATTAAGACATTCATGGAGTTAAAACTGCAATATTAGACAGTTTTAAAATTTCCAATAACCGAGGCCCTCAAACGAAATCTCGACTTTCAGAAGGCATAAATCAACATACGTGCGTCTGATGGTCATACACCATTTATTAAAGTTTTTTCACTTATCATTATTAAGACATTCATGGAGTTAAAACTTCAATATTAGACATTTCGAAAATTACCTAAAAACCGAGGCCCTCAAACGAAATCTCGACTTTCGGAAGGCATAAATCAACATACGTGCGTCTGATGGTCATAATCCATTTATTAAAGTTTCTTAATTTATCATTATTAAGACATTCGTGGAGTTAAAATTGCAATATTAGACAGTTTGAAAATTTCCAAAAATCGAGACCCTCAAACGAAATCTCGACTTTCGGGAGGCATAAATTAACATACGTTCGTCTGATGGTCATACTCCATTTATTAAAGTTTCTTCATTTATCATTATTAAGACATTCATGATGTTAAAACTTCAATATTAGACATTTTTAAAGTTTACTAAAAATCGAGGCCCTCAAACGAAATCTCGACTTTCGGAAAACATAAATCATCATACGTGCGTCTGATGGTCATACTCTATTTATTAAAGTTTCTTCATTTATCATTATTAAGACATTCATGGAGTTAAAACTTCGATATAAGACAGTTTGAAAATTTCCTAAAAACCGAGGCCCTCAAACGAAATCTCGACTTTCGGGAGGAAAAAATAAACATACGTGCGTCTGATGGTCATACTCCATTTAATAAAGTTTTTTCATTTATCATTATTAAGACATTCATGAAGTTAAAACTACAAATTAGACAGTTTGAAAATTTCCTAAAACCGAGACCATCAAACGAAATCTCGACTTTCGGAAGGTATAAATCAACATACGTGCGTCTGATGGTCATACTCAATTTATTAAAGTTTCTTCATTTATCATTATTAAGACATTCGTGGAGTTAAAACTGCAATATTAGACAGTTTTAAAATTTCCAAAAACCGAGACCCTCAAACGAAATCTCGACTTTCGGAAGGCATAAATCAACATACGTTAAATCGATGGTCATACTCTATTTATTAAAGTTTCTTCATTTGTTATTATTAAGACATTCATGGAGTTAAAACTGCAATATTAGACAGTTTGAAAATTTCCAAAAATCGAGGCCCTCAAACGAAATCTCGACTTTCGGGAGGCATAAATTAACATACGTGAGTCTGATGGTCATACTCCATTTATTAAAGTTTCTTCATTTATCATTATTAAGGCATTCATGGAGTTAAAACTGCGATATAAGACAGTTTGAAAATTTCCTAAAATCCGAGGCTCTCAAACGAAATCTCGACTTTCGGAAGGCATAAATCAACATACGTGCGTCTGATGGTCATACTCCATTTATTAAAGTTTTTTCACTTATCATTATTAAGACATTCATGGAGTTAAAACTTCAATATTAGACAGTTTGAAAATTTCCTAAAACCGAGACCATCAAACGAAATCTCGACTTTCGGAAGGCATAAATCAACATACGTGCGTCTGATGGTCATACTCCATTTATTAAAATTTTTTCATTTATCATTATTAAGACATTCATGAAGTTAAAACTGCAATATTAGACAGTTTAAAAATTTCCTAAAACCGAGACCATCAAACGAAATCTCGACTTTCGGAAGGCATAAATCAACATATGTGCGTCTGATGGTCATACTCCATTTATTAAAGTTTCTTCATTTATCATTATTAAGACATTCATGGAGTTAAAACTATAATATTAGACAGTTTTAAAATTTCCAATAACCGAGGCCCTCAAACGAAATCTCGACTTTCAGAAGGAATAAATCAACATACGTGCGTCTGATGGTCATACACCATTTATTAAAGTTTCTTCATTTATCATTATTAAGACATTCGTGGAGTTAAAACTGCAATATTATACAGTTTTAAAATTTCCAAAAACCGAGACCCTCAAACGAAATCTCGAGTTTCGGAAGGCATAAATCAACATACGTTCGTCTGATGGTCATACTCCATTTATTAAAGTTTCTTCATTTATCATTATTAAGGCATTTGTGGAGTTAAAACTGCAATATTAGACAGTTTGAAAATTTCCAAAAGCGAGACTCTCAAACGAATTCTCGAGTTTGGAAGGCATAAATCAACATACGTTAAATCTGATGGTCATACTCCATTTATTAAATTTCTTCATTTATCATTATGAAGGAATTCGTGGAGTTAAAACTGCAATATTAGACAGTTTGAAAATTTCCAAAAACCGAGACCCTCAAACGAAATCTCGAGTTTCGGAAGGCATAAATCAACATACGTGCGTCTGATCGTCATACTCCATTTATTAAAGTTTCTTAATTTATCATTATTAAGACATTCGTGGAGTTAAAACTGCAATATTAGACAGTTTTAAAATTTCCAAAAACCGAGGCCCTCAAACGAAATCTCGACTTTCGGAAGGCATAAATCAACATACGTTCGTCTGATGGACATACTCTATTTATGAAAGTTTCTTCATTTGTTATTATTAAGACATTCATGGAGTTAAAACTGCAATATTAGACAGTTTGAAAATTTCCAAAAATCGAGGCCCTCAAACGAAATCTCGACTTTCGGGAGGCATAAATTAACATACGTGAGTCTGATGGTCATACTCCATTTATTAAAGTTTCTTCATTTATCATTATTAAGGCCTTCATGGAGATAAAACTGCGATATAAGACAGTTTGAAAATTTCCTAAAAACCGAGGCCCTCAAACGAAATCTCGACTTTCGGAAGGCATAAATTAACATACGTGCGTCTGATGGTCATACTCCATTTATTAAAGTTTCTTCATTTATCATTATTAAGACATTCATGGAGTTAAAACTGCAATATTAGACAGTTTTAAAATTTCCAATAACCGAGGCCCTCAAACGAAATCTCGACTTTCAGAAGGCATAAATCAACATACGTGCGTCTGATGGTCATACACCATTTATTAAAGTTTTTTCACTTATCATTATTAAGACATTCATGGAGTTAAAACTTCAATATTAGACATTTCGAAAATTACCTAAAAACCGAGGCCCTCAAACGAAATCTCGACTTTCGGAAGGCATAAATCAACATACGTGCGTCTGATCGTCATACTCCATTTATTAAAGTTTCTTAATTTATCATTATTAAGACATTCGTGGAGTTAAAACTGCAATATTAGACAGTTTTAAAATTTCCAAAAACCGAGGCCCTCAAACGAAATCTCGACTTTCGGAAGGCATAAATCAACATACGTTCGTCTGATGGACATACTCTATTTATGAAAGTTTCTTCATTTGTTATTATTAAGACATTCATGGAGTTAAAACTGCAATATTAGACAGTTTGAAAATTTCCAAAAATCGAGGCCCTCAAACGAAATCTCGACTTTCGGGAGGCATAAATTAACATACGTGAGTCTGATGGTCATACTCCATTTATTAAAGTTTCTTCATTTATCATTATTAAGGCCTTCATGGAGATAAAACTGCGATATAAGACAGTTTGAAAATTTCCTAAAAACCGAGGCCCTCAAACGAAATCTCGACTTTCGGAAGGCATAAATTAACATACGTGCGTCTGATGGTCATACTCCATTTATTAAAGTTTCTTAATTTATCATTATTAAGACATTCGTGGAGTTAAAATTGCAATATTAGACAGTTTGAAAATTTCCAAAAATCGAGACCCTCAAACGAAATCTCGACTTTCGGGAGGCATAAATTAACATACGTTCGTCTGATGGTCATACTCCATTTATTAAAGTTTCTTCATTTATCATTATTAAGACATTCATGATGTTAAAACTTCAATATTAGACATTTTTAAAGTTTACTAAAAATCGAGGCCCTCAAACGAAATCTCGACTTTCGGAAAACATAAATCATCATACGTGCGTCTGATGGTCATACTCTATTTATTAAAGTTTCTTCATTTATCATTATTAAGACATTCATGGAGTTAAAACTTCGATATAAGACAGTTTGAAAATTTCCTAAAAACCGAGGCCCTCAAACGAAATCTCGACTTTCGGGAGGAAAAAATAAACATACGTGCGTCTGATGGTCATACTCCATTTAATAAAGTTTTTTCATTTATCATTATTAAGACATTCATGAAGTTAAAACTACAAATTAGACAGTTTGAAAATTTCCTAAAACCGAGACCATCAAACGAAATCTCGACTTTCGGAAGGTATAAATCAACATACGTGCGTCTGATGGTCATACTCAATTTATTAAAGTTTCTTCATTTATCATTATTAAGACATTCGTGGAGTTAAAACTGCAATAATAGACAGTTTTAAAATTTCCAAAAACCGAGGCCCTCAAACGAAATCTCGACTTTCGGAAGGCATAAATCAACATACGTGCGTCTGATGGTCATACACCATTTGTTAAAGTTTCTTCATTTATCATTATTAAGACATTCGTGGATTAAAACTGTAATATTAAACAGTTTTAAAATTTCCAAAAACCGAGACCCTCAAACGAAATCTCGAGTTTCGGAAGGCATAAATCAACATACGTGCGTCTGATGGTCATACTCCATTTATTAAAGTTTCTTAATTTATCATTATTAAGACATTCGTGGAGTTAAAATTGCAATATTAGACAGTTTGAAAATTTTCAAAAATCGAGGCCCTCAATCGAAATCTCGACTTTCGGAAGGCATAAATCAACATACGTTAAATCGATGGTCATACTCCATTTATTAAAGTTTCTTCATTTATTATTATTAAGACATTCATCGAGTTAAAACTTCGATATAAGACAGTTTGAAAATTTCCTAAAAACCGAGGCCCTCAAACGAAATCTCGACTTTCGGGAGGCATAAATAAACATACGTGCGTCTGATGGTCATACTCCATTTAATAAAGTTTTTTCATTTATCATTATTAAGACATTCATGAAGTTAAAACTGCAATATTAGACAGTTTGAAAATTTCCTAAAACCGAGACCATCAAACGAAATCTCGACTTTCGGAAGGCATAATCCAACATACGTGCGTCTGATGGTTATACTCAAATTATTAAAGTTTCTTCATTTATCATTATTAAGACATTCGTGGAGTTAAAACTGCAATAATAGACAGTTTTAAAATTTCCAAAAACCGAGGCCCTCAAACGAAATCTCGACTTTCGGAAGGCATAAATCAACATACGTGCGTCTGATGGTCATACACCATTTGTTAAAGTTTCTTCATTTATCATTATTAAGCCATTCGTGGAGTTAAAACGGTAATATTAGACAGTTTTAAAATTTCCAAAAACCGAGACCCTCAAACGAAATCTCGAGTTTCGGAAGGCATAAATCAACATACGTGCGTCTGATCGTCATACTCCATTTATTAAAGTTTCTTCATTTATCATTATTAAGACATTCGTGGAGTTAAAACTGCAATATTAGACAGTTTAAAAATTTCCAAAAACCGAGACCCTCAAACGAAATCTCGACTTTCGGAAGGCATAAATCAACATACGTTAAATGATGGTCATACTCCATTTATTAAAGTTTCTTCATTTGTTATTATTAAGACATTCATGGAGTTAAAACTGCAATATTAGACAGTTTGAAAATTTCCAAAAATCGAGGCCCTCAAACGAAATCTCGACTTTCAGGAGGCATAAATTAACATACGTGAGTCTGATGGTCATACTCCATTTATTAAAGTTTCTTCATTTATCATTATTAAGGCATTCATGGAGTTAAAACTGCGATATAAGACAGTTTGAAAATTTCCTAAAAACCGAGGCTCTCAAACGAAATCTCGACTTTCGGAAGGCATAAATCAACATACGTGCGTCTGATGGTCATACTCCATTTATTAAAGTTTTTTCACTTATCATTATTAAGACATTCATGGAGTTAAAACTTCAATAATAGACAGTTTGAAAATTTCCTAAAACCGAGACCATCAAACGAAATCTCGACTTTCGGAAGGCATAAATCAACATACGTGAGTCTGATGGTCATACTCCATTTATTAAAGTTTCTTCATTTATCATTATTAAGGCCTTCATGGAGTTAAAACTGCGATATAAGACAGTTTGAAAATTTCCTAAAAACCGAGGCCCTCAAACGAAATCTCGACTTTCGGAAGGCATAAATCAACATACGTGCGTCTGATGGTCATACTCCATTTATTAAAGTTTTTTCACTTATCATTATTAAGACATTCATGGAGTTAAAACTTCAATATTAGACAGTTTGAAAATTTCCTAAAACCGAGACCATCAAACGAAATCTCGACTTTCGGAAGGCATAAATCAACATACGTGCGTCTGATGGTCATACTCCATTTATTTAAATTTTTTCATTTATCATTATTAAGACATTAATGAAGTTAAAACTGCAATATTAGACAGTTTAAAAATTTCCTAAAACCGAGACCATCAAACGAAATCTCGACTTTCAGAAGGCATAAATTAACATACGTGCGTCTGATGGTCATGCTCCATTTATTAAAGTTTCTTCATTTATCATTATTAAGACATTCATGGAGTTAAAACTGCAATATTAGACAGTTTTAAAATTTCCAATAACCGAGGCCCTCAAACGAAATCTCGACTTTCAGAAGGCATAAATCAACATACGTGCGTCTGATGGTCATACACCATTTATTAAAGTTTTTTCACTTATCATTATTAAGACATTCATGGAGTTAAAACTTCAATATTAGACATTTCGAAAATTACCTAAAAACCGAGGCCCTCAAAGGAAATCTCGACTTTCGGAAGACATAAATCAACATACGTTCGTCTGATGGTCATACTCCATTTATTAAAGTTTCTTCATTTATCATTATTAAGACATTCATGATGTTAAAACTTCAATATTAGACATTTTTAAAGTTTACTAAAAATCGAGGCCCTCAAACGAAATCTCGACTTTCGGAAAACATAAATCATCATACGTGCGTCTGATGGTCATACTCTATTTATTAAAGTTTCTTCATTTATCATTATTAAGACATTCATGGAGTTAAAACTTCGATATAAGACAGTTTGAAAATTTCCTGAAAACCGAGGCCCTCAAACGAAATCTCGACTTTCGGGAGGAAAAAATAAACATACGTGCGTCTGATGGTCATACTCCATTTAATAAAGTTTTTTTCATTTATCATTATTAAGACATTCATGAAGTTAAAACTACAATATTAGACAGTTTGAAAATTTCCTAAAACCGAGACCATCAAACGAAATCTCGACTTTCGGAAGGTATAAATCAACATACGTGCGTCTGATGGTCATACTCAATTTATTAAAGTTTCTTCATTTATCATTATTAAGACATTCGTGGAGTTAAAACTGCAATAATAGACAGTTTTAAAATTTCCAAAAACCGAGGCCCTCAAAAGAAATCTCGACTTTCGGAAGGCATAAATCAACATACGTGCGTCTGATGGTCATACACCATTTGTTAAAGTTTCTTCATTTATCATTATTAAGACATTCGTGGATTAAAACTGTAATATTAGACAGTTTTAAAATTTCCAAAAACCGAGACCCTCAAACGAAATCTCGAGTTTCGGAAGGCATAAATCAACATACGTGCGTCTGATGGTCATACTCCATTTATTAAAGTTTCTTAATTTATCATTATTAAGACATTCGTGGAGTTAAAATTGCAATATTAGACAGTTTGAAAATTTTCAAAAATCGAGGCCCTCAATCGAAATCTCGACTTTCGGAAGGCATAAATCAACATACGTTCGTCTGATGGTCATACTCCATTTATTAAAGTTTCTTCATTTATTATTATTAAGACATTCATCGAGTTAAAACTTCGATATAAGACAGTTTGAAAATTTCCTAAAAACCGAGGCCCTCAAACGAAATCTCGACTTTCGGGAGGCATAAATAAACATACGTGCGTCTGATGGTCATACTCTATTTAATAAAGTTTTTTCATTTATCATTATTAAGACATTCATGAAGTTAAAACTGCAATATTATACAGTTTGAAAATTTCCTAAAACCGAGACCATCAAACGAAATCTCGACTTTCGGAAGGCATAATCCAACATACGTGCGTCTGATGGTCATACTCAAATTATTAAAGTTTCTTCATTTATCATTATTAAGACATTCGTGGATTTAAAACTGCAATAATAGACAGTTTTAAAATTTCCAAAAACCGAGGCCCTCAAACGAAATCTCGACTTTCGGAAGGCATAAATCAACATACGTGCGTCTGATGGTCATACACCATTTGTTAAAGTTTCTTCATTTATCATTATTAAGCCATTCGTGGAGTTAAAACGGTAATATTAGACAGTTTTAAAATTTCCAAAAACCGAGACCCTCAAACGAAATCTCGAGTTTCGGAAGGCATAAATCAACATACGTGCGTCTGATCGTCATACTCCATTTATTAAAGTTTCTTCATTTATCATTATTAAGACATTCGTGGAGTTAAAACTGCAATATTAGACAGTTTAAAAATTTCCAAAAACCGAGACCCTCAAACGAAATCTCGACTTTCGGAAGGCATAAATCAACATACGTTCGTCTGATGGTCATACTCTATTTATTAAAGTTTCTTCATTTGTTATTATTAAGACATTCATGGAGTTAAAACTGCAATATTAGACAGTTTGAAAATTTCCAAAAATCGAGGCCCTCAAACGAAATCTCGACTTTCGGGAGGCATAAATTAACATACGTGAGTCTGATGGTCATACTCCATTTATTAAAGTTTCTTCATTTATCATTATTAAGGCATTCATGGAGTTAAAATTGCGATATAAGACAGTTTGAAAATTTCCTAAAATCCGAGGCCCTCAAACGAAATCTCGACTTTCGGAAGGCATAAATCAACATACGTGCGTCTGATGGTCATATTCCATTTATTAAAGTTTTTTCACTTATCATTATTAAGACATTCATGGAGTTAAAACTTCAATATTAGACAGTTTGAAAATTTCCTAAAACCGAGACCATCAAACGAAATCTCGACTTTCGAAAGGCATAAATCAACATACGTGCGTCTGATGGTCATACTCCATTTATTAAAAATTTTTCATTTATCATTATTAAGACATTCATGAAGTTAAAACTGCAATATTAGACAGTTTAAAAATTTCCTAAAACCGAGACCATCAAACGAAATCTCCACTTTCGGAAGGCATAAATCAACATACGTGCGTCTGATGGTCATACTCCATTTATTAAAGTTTCTTCATTTATCATTATTAAGATATTCATGGAGTTAAAACTATAATATTAGACAGTTTTAAAATTTCCAATAACCGAGGCCCTCAAACGAAATCTCGACTTTCAGAAGGAATAAATCAACATACGTGCGTCTGATGGTCATACACCATTTATTAAAGTTTCTTCATTTATCATTATTAAGACATTCGTGGAGTTAAAACTGCAATATTATACAGTTTTAAAATTTCCAAAAACCGAGACCCTCAAACGAAATCTCGAGTTTCGGAAGGCATAAATCAACATACGTACGTCTGATGGTCATACTCCATTTATTAAAGTTTCTTAATTTATCATTATTAAGACATTCGTGGAGTTAAAATTGCAATATTAGACAGTTTGAAAATTTCCAAAAATCGAGGCCCTCAAACGAAATCTCGACTTTCGGGAGGCATAAATTAACATACGTTCGTCTGATGGTCATACTCCATTTATTAAAGTTTCTTCATTTATCATTATGAAGGAATTCGCGGAGTTAAAAGTGCAATATTAGACAGTATCAAAATTTCCAATAACCGAGACCCTCAAACGAAATCTCGAGTTTCGGAAGGCATAAATCAACATATGTTCGTCTGATGGTCATACTCCATTTATTAAAGTTTCTTCATTTATCATTATTCAGGCATTCGTGGAGTTAAAACTGCAATATTAGACAGTTTGAAAATTTCCAAAAACCGAGACTCTCAAACGAAATCTCGAGTTTCGGAAGGCATAAATCAACATACGTTAAATCTGATGGTCATACTCCATTTATTAAATTTCTTCATTTATCATTATGAAGGAATTCGTGGAGTTAAAACTGCAATATTAGACAGTTTGAAAATTTCCAAAAACCGAGACCCTCAAACGAAATCTCGAGTTACGGAAGGCATAAATCAACATACGTGCGTCTGATCGTCATACTCCATTTATTAAAGTTTCTTCATTTATCATTATTAAGACATTCGTGGAGTTAAAACTGCAATAGTAGACAGTTTTAAAATTTCCAAAAACCGAGACCCTCAAACGAAATCTCGACTTTCGGAAGGCATAAATCAACATACGTTCGTCTGATGGTCATACTCTATTTATTAAAGTTTCTTCATTTGTTATTATTAAGACATTCATGGAGTTAAAACTGCAATATTAGACAGTTTGAAAATTTCCAAAAATCGAGGCCCTCAAACGAAATCTCGACTTTCGGGAGGCATAAATTAACATACGTGAGTCTGATGGTCATACTCCATTTATTAAAGTTTCTTCATTTATCATTATTAAGGCATTCATGGAGTTAAAACTGCGATATAAGACAGTTTGAAAATTTCCTAAAAACCGAGGCCCTCAAACGAAATCTCGACTTTCGGAAGGCATAAATCAACATACGTCGTCTCGATGGTCATACTCCATTTATTAAAGTTTTTTCACTTATCATTATTAAGACATTCATGGAGTTAAAACTTCAATATTAGACAGTTTGAAAATTTCCTAAAACCGAAACCATCAAACGAAATCTCGACTTTCGGAATGCATAAATCAACATACGTGCGTCTGATGGTCATATTCCATTTATTTAAATTTTTTCATTTATCGTTATTAAGACATTAATGAAGTTAAAACTGCAATATTAGACAGTTTAAAAATTTCCTAAAACCGAGACCATCAAACGAAATCTCGACTTTCGGAAGGCATAAATCAACATACGTGCGTCTGATGGTCATACTCCATTTATTAAAGTTTCTTCATTTATCATTATTAAGACATTCATGGAGTTAAAACTGCAATATTAGACAGTTTTAAAATTTCCAATAACCGAGGCCCTCAAACGAAATCTCGACTTTCAGAAGGCATAAATCAACATACGTGCGTCTGATGGTCATACACCATTTATTAAAGTTTTTTCACTTATCATTATTAAGACATTCATGGAGTTAAAACTTCAATATTAGACATTTCGAAAATTACCTAAAAACCGAGGCCCTCAAACGAAATCTCGACTTTCGGAAGGCATAAATCAACATACGTGCGTCTGATGGTCATAATCCATTTATTAAAGTTTCTTAATTTATCATTATTAAGACATTCGTGGAGTTAAAATTGCAATATTAGACAGTTTGAAAATTTCCAAAAATCGAGGCCCTCAAACGAAATCTCGACTTTCGGAGGCATAAATTAACATACGTTAAATGATGGTCATACTCCATTTATTAAAGTTTCTTCATTTATCATTATTAAGACATTCATGATGTTAAAACTTCAATATTAGACATTTTTAAAGTTTACTAAAAATCGAGGCCCTCAAACGAAATCTCGACTTTCGGAAAACATAAATCATCATACGTGCGTCTGATGGTCATACTCTATTTATTAAAGTTTCTTCATTTATCATTATTAAGACATTCATGGAGTTAAAACTTCGATATAAGACAGTTTGAAAATTTCCTAAAAACCGAGGCCCTCAAACGAAATCTCGACTTTCGGAAGGCATAAATAAACATACGTGCGTCTGATGGTCATACTCCATTTAATAAAGTTTTTTCATTTATCATTATTAAGACATTCATGAAGTTAAAACTACAATATTAGACAGTTTGAAAATTTCCTAAAACCGAGACCATCAAACGAAATCTCGAGTTTCGTAAGGCATAAATCAACATACGTGCGTCTGATGGTCATACTCAATTTATTAAAGTTTCTTCATTTATTATTATTAAGACATTCATCGAGTTAAAACTTCGATATAAGACAGTTTGAAAATTTCCTAAAAACCGAGGCCCTCAAACGAAATCTCGACTTTCGGGAGGCATAAATAAACATACGTGCGTCTGATGGTCATACTCCATTTAATAAAGTTTTTTCATTTATCATTATTAAGACATTCATGAAGTTAAAACTGCAATATTAGACAGTTTGAAAATTTTCTAAAACCGAGACCATCAAACGAAATCTCGACTTTCGAAAGGCATAAATCAACATACGTGCGTCTGATGGTCATACTCAAATTATTAAAGTTTCTTCATTTATCATTATTAAGACATTCGTGGAGTTAAAACTGCAATAATAGACAGTTTTAAAATTTCCAAAAACCGAGGCCCTCAAACGAAATCTCGACTTTCGGAAGGCATAAATCAACATACGTGCGTCTGATGGTCATACACCATTTGTTAAAGTTTCTTCATTTATCATTATTAAGCCATTCGTGGAGTTAAAACGGTAATATTATACAGTTTTAAAATTTCCAAAAACCGAGGCCCTCAAACGAAATCTCGAGTTTCGGAAGGCATAAATCAACATAAGTGCGTCTGATGGTCATACTCCATTTATTAAAGTTTCTTAATTTATCATTATTAAGACATTCGTGGAGTTAAAATTGCAATATTAGACAGTTTGAAAATTTCCAAAAATCGAGGCCCTCAAACGAAATCTCGACTTTCGGGAGGCATAAATTAACATACGTTAAATCTGATGGTCATACTCCATTTATTAAAGTTTCTTCATTTATCATTATGAAGGAATTCGCGGAGTTAAAAGTGCAATATTAGACAGTATCAAAATTTCCAATAACCGAGACCCTCAAACGAAATCTCGAGTTTCGGAAGGCATAAATCAACATATGTTCGTCTGATGGTCATACTCCATTTATTAAAGTTTCTTCATTTATCATTATTCAGGCATTCGTGGAGTTAAAACTGCAATATTAGACAGTTTGAAAATTTCCAAAAACCGAGACTCTCAAACGAAATCTCGAGTTTCGGAAGGCATAAATCAACATACGTTCGTCTGATGGTCATACTCCATTTATTAAATTTCTTCATTTATCATTATGAAGGAATTCGTGGAGTTAAAACTGCAATATTAGACAGTTTGAAAATTTCCAAAAACCGAGACCCTCAAACGAAATCTCGAGTTACGGAAGGCATAAATCAACATACGTGCGTCTGATCGTCATACTCCATTTATTAAAGTTTCTTCATTTATCATTATTAAGACATTCGTGGAGTTAAAACTGCAATATTAGACAGTTTTAAAATTTCCAAAAACCGAGACCCTCAAACGAAATCTCGACTTTCGGAAGGCATAAATCAACATACGTTCGTCTGATGGTCATACTCTATTTATTAAAGTTTCTTCATTTGTTATTATTAAGACATTCATGGAGTTAAAACTGCAATATTAGACAGTTTGAAAATTTCCAAAAATCGAGGCCCTCAAACGAAATCTCGACTTTCGGGAGGCATAAATTAACATACGTGAGTCTGATGGTCATACTCCATTTATTAAAGTTTCTTCATTTATCATTATTAAGGCATTCATGGAGTTAAAACTGCGATATAAGACAGTTTGAAAATTTCCTAAAAACCGAGGCCCTCAAACGAAATCTCGACTTTCGGAAGGCATAAATCAACATACGTGCGTCTGATGGTCATACTCCATTTATTAAAGTTTTTTCACTTATCATTATTAAGACATTCATGGAGTTAAAACTTCAATATTAGACAGTTTGAAAATTTCCTAAAACCGAGACCATCAAACGAAATCTCGACTTTCGGAAGGCATAAATCAACATACGTGCGTCTGATGGTCATATTCCATTTATTTAAATTTTTTCATTTATCGTTATTAAGACATTAATGAAGTTAAAACTGCAATATTAGACAGTTTAAAAATTTCCTAAAACCGAGACCATCAAACGAAATCTCGACTTTCGGAAGGCATAAATCAACATACGTGCGTCTGATGGTCATACTCCATTTATTAAAGTTTCTTCATTTATCATTATTAAGACATTCATGGAGTTAAAACTGCAATATTAGACAGTTTTAAAATTTCCAATAACCGAGGCCCTCAAACGAAATCTCGACTTTCAGAAGGCATAAATCAACATACGTGCGTCTGATGGTCATACACCATTTATTAAAGTTTTTTCACTTATCATTATTAAGACATTCATGGAGTTAAAACTTCAATATTAGACATTTCGAAAATTACCTAAAAACCGAGGCCCTCAAACGAAATCTCGACTTTCGGAAGGCATAAATCAACATACGTGCGTCTGATGGTCATAATCCATTTATTAAAGTTTCTTAATTTATCATTATTAAGACATTCGTGGAGTTAAAATTGCAATATTAGACAGTTTGAAAATTTCCAAAAATCGAGGCCCTCAAACGAAATCTCGACTTTCGGGAGGCATAAATTAACATACGTTAAATCGATGGTCATACTCCATTTATTAAAGTTTCTTCATTTATCATTATTAAGACATTCATGATGTTAAAACTTCAATATTAGACATTTTTAAAGTTTACTAAAAATCGAGGCCCTCAAACGAAATCTCGACTTTCGGAAAACATAAATCATCATACGTGCGTCTGATGGTCATACTCTATTTATTAAAGTTTCTTCATTTATCATTATTAAGACATTCATGGAGTTAAAACTTCGATATAAGACAGTTTGAAAATTTCCTAAAAACCGAGGCCCTCAAACGAAATCTCGACTTTCGGGAGGCATAAATAAACATACGTGCGTCTGATGGTCATACTCCATTTAATAAAGTTTTTTCATTTATCATTATTAAGACATTCATGAAGTTAAAACTACAATATTAGACAGTTTGAAAATTTCCTAAAACCGAGACCATCAAACGAAATCTCGACTTTCGGAAGGCATAAATCAACATACGTGCGTCTGATGGTCATACTCAATTTATTAAAGTTTCTTCATTTATTATTATTAAGACATTCATCGAGTTAAAACTTCGATATAAGACAGTTTGAAAATTTCCTAAAAACCGAGGCCCTCAAACGAAATCTCGACTTTCGGGAGGCATAAATAAACATACGTGCGTCTGATGGTCATACTCCATTTAATAAAGTTTTTTCATTTATCATTATTAAGACATTCATGAAGTTAAAACTGCAATATTAGACAGTTTGAAAATTTTCTAAAACCGAGACCATCAAACGAAATCTCGACTTTCGAAAGGCATAAATCAACATACGTGCGTCTGATGGTCATACTCAAATTATTAAAGTTTCTTCATTTATCATTATTAAGACATTCGTGGAGTTAAAACTGCAATAATAGACAGTTTTAAAATTTCCAAAAACCGAGGCCCTCAAACGAAATCTCGACTTTCGGAAGGCATAAATCAACATACGTGCGTCTGATGGTCATACACCATTTGTTAAAGTTTCTTCATTTATCATTATTAAGCCATTCGTGGAGTTAAAACGGTAATATTATACAGTTTTAAAATTTCCAAAAACCGAGGCCCTCAAACGAAATCTCGAGTTTCGGAAGGCATAAATCAACATAAGTGCGTCTGATGGTCATACTCCATTTATTAAAGTTTCTTAATTTATCATTATTAAGACATTCGTGGAGTTAAAATTGCAATATTAGACAGTTTGAAAATTTTCAAAAATCGAGGCCCTCAAACGAAATCTCGACTTTCGGAAGGCATAAATCAACATACGTTCGTCTGATGGTCATACTCCATTTATTAAAGTTTCTTCATTTCTTATTATTAAGATATTCATGGAGTTAAAACTGTAATATTAGACAGTTTGAAAATTTCAAAAAAGCGAGGCCATCAAACGAAATCTCGAGTTTCGGAAGGCATAAATCAACATACGTGTGTCAGATGGTCATAATCCATTTATTAAAGTTTCTTCATTTATCATTATTAAGACATTGGTGGAGTTAAAACTGCAATATTAGACAGTTTGAAAATTTCTAAAAACCGAGGCTCTCAAACGAAATCTCGACTTTCGAAAGGCATAAATCAACATACGTGCGTCTGATGGTCATACTCCATTTATTTAAATTTTTTCATTTATCATTATTAAGACATTCATGAAGTTAAAACTGCAATATTAGACAGTTTGAAAATTTCCTAAAACCGAGACCATCAAACGAAATCTCGACTTTCGGAAGGCATAAATCAACATACGTGCGTCTGATGGTCATACTCCATTTATTAAAGTTTCTTCATTTATCATTATTAAGATATTCACGGAGTTAAAACTGCAATATTAGACAGTTTGAAGATTTCCTAAAACCGAGACCATCAAACGAAATCTCGACTTTCGGAAGGCATAAATCAACATACGTGCATCTGATGGTCATACTCCATTTATTAAAGTTTCTTCATTTATCATTATTAATTAAGATATTCACGGAGTTAAAACTGCAATATTAGACAGTTTGAAAATTTCCAAAAACCGAGACCCTCAAACGAAATCTCGACTTTCGGAAGGCATAAATCAACATACGTGCGTCTGATGGTCATACTCCATTTATTAAAGCTTCTTCATTTATCATTATTAAGACATTCATGGAGTTAAAACTGCAATATAGACAGTTTAAACATTTCCAAAAACCGAGGCCCTCAAACGAAATCTCGACTTTCGGAAGGCATAAATCAACATACGTGCGTCTGATGGTCATACTCCATTTATTAAAGTTTCTTCATTTATCATTATTAAGACATTCGTGGAGCTAAAACTGCAATATTAGACAGTTTGAAAATTTCCAAAAACCGAGAGTCTCAAACGAAATCTCGAGTTTCGGAAGGCATAAATCAACATACGTGCGTCTGATGGTCATACTCCATTTATTAAAGTTTCTTCATTTATCATTATTAAGACATTCATGGAGTTAAAACTTCAATATTAGACATTTTTAAAGTTTCCTAAAAACCGAGGCCCTCAAACGAAATCTCGACTTTCGGAAAACATGAATCATCATACGTGCGTCTGATGGTCATACTCCATTTATTAAAGTTTCTTCATTTATCATTATTAAGACATTCATGGAGTTAAAACTGTGATATAAGACAGTTTGAAAATTTCCTAAAAACCGAGGCCCTCAAACGAAATCTCGACTTTCGGGAGGCATAAATAAACATACGTGCGTCTGATGGTCATACTCCATTTAATAAAGTTTTTTAATTTATCATTATTAAGACATTCATGAAGTTAAAACTGCAATATTAGACAGTTTGAAAATTTCCTAAAACCGAGACCATCAAACGAAATCTCGACTTTCGAAAGGCATAAATCAACATACGTGCGTCTGATGGTCATAGTCTATTTATTAAAGTTTCTTCATTTATCATTATTAAGACATTCGTGGAGTTAAAACTGCAATATTAGACAGTTTTAAAATTTCAAAAACCGAGGCTCTCAAACGAAATCTCGAATTTCGGAAGGCATAAATCAACATACGTGCGTCTGATGGTCATACACCATTTATTAAAGTTTCTTCATTTATCATTATTAAGACATTCGTGGAGTTAAAAATGCAATATTAGACAGTTTTAAAATTTCCAAAAACCGAGACCCTCAAACGAAATCTCGAGTTTCGGAACGCATAAATCAACATACGTGCGTCTGATGGTCATACTCCATTTATTAAAGTTTCTTAATTTATCATTATTAAGACATTCGTGGAGTTAAAATTGCAATATTAGACAGTTTGAAATTTTCCAAAAATCGAGGCCCTCAAACGAAATCTCGACTTTTGGAAGGCATAAATCAACATATGTTCGTCTGATGGTCATACTCCATTTATTAATGTTTTTAATTTATTATTATTAAGATATTCATGGAGTTAAAACAGCAATATTAGACAGTTTGAAAATTTCAAAAAAGCGAGGCCATCAAACGAAATCTCGAGTTTCGGAAGGTATAAATCAACATACGTGTGTCTGATGGTCATACTACATTTATTAAAGTTTATTCATTTATCATTATTAAGACATTCGTGGAGATAAAACTGCAATATTAGACAGTTTGAAATTTTCCAAAAACCGAGGCCCTCAAACGAAATCTCGACTTTCGAAAGGCATAAATCAACATACGTGCGTCTGATGGTCATACTCCATTTATTAAAGTTTCTTCATTTATCATTATTAAGACATTCATGGAGTTAAAACTGCAATATTAGACAGTTTGAAAATTTCCAAAAACCGAGACCCTCAAACGAAATCTCGACTTTCGGAAGGCATAAATCAACATACGTGCGTCTGATGGTCATACTCCATTTAATAAAGTTTTTTAATTTATCATTATTAAGACATTCATGGAGTTAAAACTGCAATATTAGACAGTTTGAAAATTTCATAAAACCGAGACCATCAAACGAAATCTCGACTTTCGAAAGGCATAAATCAACATACGTGCGTCTGATGGTCATAGTCTATTTATTAAAGTTTCTTCATTTATCATTATTAAGACATTCGTGGAGTTAAAACTGCAATATTAGACAGTTTTAAAATTTCAAAAACCGAGGCTCTCAAACGAAATCTCGAATTTCGGAAGGCATAAATCAACATACGTGCGTCTGATGGTCATACACCATTTATTAAAGTTTCTTCATTTATCATTATTAAGACATTCGTGGAGTTAAAAATGCAATATTAGACAGTTTTAAAATTTCCAAAAACCGAGACCCTCAAACGAAATCTCGAGTTTCGGAACGCATAAATCAACATACGTGCGTCTGATGGTCATACTCCATTTATTAAAGTTTCTTAATTTATCATTATTAATACATTCGTGGAGTTAAAATTGCAATATTAGACAGTTTGAAATTTTCCAAAAATCGAGGCCCTCAAACGAAATCTCGACTTTTGGAAGGCATAAATCAACATATGTTCGTCTGATGGTCATACTCCATTTATTAATGTTTTTAATTTATTATTATTAAGATATTCATGGAGTTAAAACAGCAATATTAGACAGTTTGAAAATTTCAAAAAAGCGAGGCCATCAAACGAAATCTCGAGTTTCGGAAGGTATAAATCAACATACGTGTGTCTGATGGTCATACTACATTTATTAAAGTTTATTCATTTATCATTATTAAGACATTCGTGGAGATAAAACTGCAATATTAGACAGTTTGAAATTTTCCAAAAACCGAGGCCCTCAAACGAAATCTCGACTTTCGAAAGGCATAAATCAACATACGTGCGTCTGATGGTCATACTCCATTTATTAAAGTTTCTTCATTTATCATTATTAAGATATTCACGGAGTTAAAACTGCAATATTAGACAGTTTGAAAATTTCCAAAAACCGAGACCCTCAAACGAAATCTCGACTTTCGGAAGGCATAAATCAACATACGTGCGTCTGATGGTCATACTCCATTTATTAAAGTTTCTTCATTTATCATTATTAAGACATTCATGGAGTTAAAACTTCAATATTAGACATTTTTAAAGTTTACTAAAAACCGAGGCCCTCAAACGAAATCTCGACTTTCGGAAAACATACATCATCATACGTGCGTCTGATGGTCATACTCCATTTATTAAAGTTTCTTCATTTATCATTATTAAGACATTCGTGGAGTTAAAACTGTAATATTAGACAGTTTGAAAATTTCAAAAAAGCGAGGCCATCAAACGAAATCTCGAGTTTCGGAAGGCATAAATCAACATACGTGTGTCTGATGGTCATAATCCATTTATTAAAGTTTCTTCATTTATCATTATTAAGACATTCGTGGAGTTAAAACTGCAAAATTAGACAGTTTTAAAATTTCCAAAAACCGAGACCCTCAAACGAAATATCGAGTTTCGGAAGGTATAAATCAACATACGTGCATCTGATGGTCAAACTCCATCTATTAAAGTTTTTTCATTTATCATTATTAAGACATTCGTGGAGTTAAAACTACAATATTAGACAGTTTGAAAATTTCCAAAAACCGAGGCCCTCAAACGAAATCTCGACTTTCGGAAGGCATAAATCAACATACGTTAAATCGATGGTCATACTCCATTTATTAAAGTTTCTTCATTTCTTATTATTAAGATATTCATGGAGTTAAAACTGTAATATTAGACAGTTTGAAAATTTCAAAAAAGCGAGGCCATCAAACGAAATCTCGAGTTTCGGAAGGCATAAATCAACATACGTGTGTCTGATGGTCATAATCCATTTATTAAAGTTTCTTCATTTATCATTATTAAGACATTCGTGGAGTTAAAACTGCAATATTAGACATTTTGAAAATTTCCAAAAACCGAGGCCCTCAAACGAAATCTCGACTTTCGGAAGGCATAAATCAACATACGTGCGTCTGATGGTCATACTCCATTTATTAAAATTTTTTCATTTATCATTATTAAGACATTCATGAAGTTAAAACTGCAATATTAGACAGTTTGAAAATTTCCTAAAACCGAGACCATCAAACGAAATCTCGACTTTCGGAAGGCATAAATCAACATACGTGCGTCTGATGGTCATACTCCATTTATTTAAGTTTCTTCATTTATCATTATTAATTAAGATATTCACGGAGTTAAAACTGCAATATTAGACAGTTTGAAAATTTCCAAAAACCGAGACCCTCAAACGAAATCTCGACTTTCGGAAGGCATAAATCAACATACGTGCGTCTGATGGTCATACTCCATTTATTAAAGTTTCTTCATTTATCATTATTAAGACATTCATGGAGTTAAAACTTCAATATTAGGCATTTTTAAAGTTTACTAAAAACCGAGGCCCTCAAACGAAATCTCGACTTTCGGAAAGCATAAATCATCATACGTGCGTCTGATGGTCATACTCCATTTATTAAAGTTTTTTCATTTATCATTATTAAGACATTCATGAAGTTAAAACTGCAATATTAGACAGTTTGAAAATTTCCTAAAACCGAGACCATCAAACGAAATCTCGACTTTCGGAAGGCATAAATCAACATACGTGCGTCTGATGGTCATACTCCATTTATTAAAGTTTCTTCATTTATCATTATTAAGATATTCACGGAGTTAAAACTGCAATATTAGACTGTTTGAAAATTTCCAAAAACCGAGGCCCTCAAACGAAATCTCGACTTTCGGAAGGCATAAATCAACATACGTGCGTCTGATGGTCATACTCCATTTATTAAAATTTTTTCATTTATCATTATTAAGACATTCATGAAGTTAAAACTGCAATATTAGACAGTTTGAAAATTTCCTAAAACCGAGACCATCAAACGAAATCTCGACTTTCGGAAGGCATAAATCAACATACGTGCGTCTGATGGTCATACTCCATTTATTAAAGTTTCTTCATTTATCATTATTAAGACATTCATGGAGTTAAAACTTCAATATTAGACATTTTTAAAGTTTCCTAAAAACCGAGGCCCTCAAACGAAATCTCGACTTTCGGAAAACATAAATCATCATACGTGCGTCTGATGGTCATACTCCATTTATTAAAGTTTCTTCATTTATCATTATTAAGATATTCATTGAGTTAAAACTGTAATATTAGAAAGTTTAAAAATTTCCAAAAACCGAGGCCCTCAAACGAAATCTCGAGTTTCGGAAGGCATAAATCAACATACGTGTGTCTGATGGTCATAATCCATTTATTAAAGTTTCTTCATTTATCATTATTAAGACATTCGTGGAGTTAAAACTGCAAAATTAGACAGTTTTAAAATTTCCAAAAACCGAGACCCTCAAACGAAATATCGAGTTTCGGAAGGCATAAATCAACATACGTGCGTCTGATGGTCAAACTCCATTTATTAAAGTTTTTTCATTTATCATTATTAAGACATTCGTGGAGTTAAAACTGCAATATTAGACAGTTTGAAAATTTCCAAAAACCGAGGCCCTCAAACGAAATCTCGACTTTCGGAAGGCATAAATCAACATACGTTAAATCGATGGTCATACTCCATTTATTAAAGTTTCTTCATTTCTTATTATTAAGATATTCATGGAGTTAAAACTGTAATATTAGACAGTTTGAAAATTTCAAAAAAGCGAGGCCATCAAACGAAATCTCGAGTTTCGGAAGGCATAAATCAACATACGTGTGTCTGATGGTCATAATCCATTTATTAAAGTTTCTTCATTTATCATTATTAAGACATTCGTGGAGTTAAAACTGCAATATTAGACATTTTGAAAATTTCCAAAAACCGAGGCCCTCAAACGAAATCTCGACTTTCGGAAGGCATAAATCAACATACGTGCGTCTGATGGTCATACTCCATTTATTAAAATTTTTTCATTTATCATTATTAAGACATTCATGAAGTTAAAACGCAATATTAGACAGGTTTGAAAATTTCCTAAAACCGAGACCATCAAACGAAATCTCGACTTTCGGAAGGCATAAATCAACATACGTGCGTCTGATGGTCATACTCCATTTATTAAAGTTTCTTCATTTATCATTATTAATTAAGATATTCACGGAGTTAAAACTGCAATATTAGACAGTTTGAAAATTTCCAAAAACCGAGACCCTCAAACGAAATCTCGACTTTCGGAAGGCATAAATCAACATACGTGCGTCTGATGGTCATACTCCATTTATTAAAGTTTCTTCATTTATCATTATTAAGACATTCATGGAGTTAAAACTTCAATATTAGGCATTTTTAAAGTTTACTAAAAACCGAGGCCCTCAAACGAAATCTCGACTTTCGGAAAGCATAAATCATCATACGTGCGTCTGATGGTCATACTCCATTTATTAAAGTTTTTTCATTTATCATTATTAAGACATTCATGAAGTTAAAACTGCAATATTAGACAGTTTGAAAATTTCCTAAAACCGAGACCATCAAACGAAATCTCGACTTTCGGAAGGCATAAATCAACATACGTGCGTCTGATGGTCATACTCCATTTATAAAAGTTTCTTCATTTATCATTATTAAGATATTCACGGAGTTAAAACTGCAATATTAGACTGTTTGAAAATTTCCAAAAACCGAGGCCCTCAAACGAAATCTCGACTTTCGGAAGGCATAAATCAACATACGTGCGTCTGATGGTCATACTCCATTTATTAAAATTTTTTCATTTATCATTATTAAGACATTCATGAAGTTAAAACTGCAATATTAGACAGTTTGAAAATTTCCTAAAACCGAGACCATCAAACGAAATCTCGACTTTCGGAAGGCATAAATCAACATACGTGCGTCTGATGGTCATACTCCATTTATTAAAGTTTCTTCATTTATCATTATTAAGACATTCATGGAGTTAAAACTTCAATATTAGACATTTTTAAAGTTTCCTAAAAACCGAGGCCCTCAAACGAAATCTCGACTTTCGGAAAACATAAATCATCATACGTGCGTCTGATGGTCATACTCCATTTATTAAAGTTTCTTCATTTATCATTATTAAGACATTCGTGGAGTTAAAACTGCAATATTAGACAGTTTTAAAATTTCCAAAAACCGAGGCTCTCAAACGAAAACTCGAATTTCGGAAGGCATAAATCAACATACGTGCGTCTGATGGTCATACACCATTTATTAAAGTTTATTCATTTATCATTATTAAGACATTTGTGGAGTTAAAACTGCAATATTAGACAGTTTTAAAATTTCCAAAAACCGAGACCCTCAAACGAAAGCTCGAGTTTCGGAAGGCATAAATCAACATACGTGCGTCTGATGGTCATACTCCATTTATTATAGTTTCTTAACTTATCATTATTAAGACATTCGTGGAGTTAAAATTGCAATATTAGACAGTTTGAAATTTTCCAAAAACCGAGGCCCTCAAACGAAATCTCGACTTTCGGAAGGCATAAATCAACATACGTTCGTCTGATGGTCATACTCCATTTATTAAAGTTTTTCATTTATTATTATTAAGATATTCATGGAGTTAAAACAGCAATATTAGACAGTTTGAAAATTTCAAAAAAGCGAGGCCATCAAACGAAATCTCGAGTTTCGGAAGGTATAAATCAACATACGTTCGTCTGATGGTGATACTCCATTTATTAAAGTTTCTTCATTTTTCATTATTAAGATATTCACGGAGTTAAAACTGCAATATTAGACAGCTTGAAAGTTTACTAAAAACCGAGACTATCAAACGAAATCTCGACTTTCGGAAGGCATAAATCAACATACGTGCGTCTGATGGTCATACTCCATTTATTAAAGTTTCTTCATTTATCATTATTAAGATATTCACGGAGTTAAAACTGCAATATTAGACAGTTTGAAAATTTCCAAAAACCGAGGCCCTCAAACGAAATCTAGACTTTCGGAAGGCATAAATCAACATACGTGCGTCTGATGGTCATACTCCATTTATTAAAGTTTCTTCATTTATCATTATTAAGACATTCATGGAGTTAAAACTGCAATATTAGACATTTTTAAAGTTTACTAAAAACCGAGGCCCTCAAACGAAATCTCGACTTCCGGAAAACATAAATCATCATACGTGCGTCTGATGGTCATACTCCATTTATTAAAGTTTATTCATTTATCATTATTAAGACATTCATGGAGTTAAAACTGTGATATAAGACAGTTTGAAAATTTCCTAAAAACCGAGGCCCTCAAACGAAATCTCGACTTTCGGGAGGCATAAATCAACATACGTGCGTCTGATGGTCATACTCCATTTATTAAAGTTTCTTCATTTATCATTATTAATACATTCATGGAGTTAAAACTTCAATATTAGACATTTTTAAAGTTTACTAAAAACCGAGGCCCTCAAACGAAATCTCGACTTTCGGAAAACATAAATCATCATACGTGAGTCTGATGGTCATACTCCATTTATTAAAGTTTCTTCATTTATCATTATTAAGACATTAATGGAGTTAAAACGGTGATATAAGACAGTTTGAAAATTTCCTAAAAACCGAGGCCCTCAAACGAAATCTCGACTTTCGGGAGGCATAAATAAACATACGTGCGTCTGATGGTCATACTCCATTTATTAAAGTTTCTTCATTTATCATTATTAAGACATTCATGGAGTTAAAACTGCAATATTAGACATTTTTAAAGTTACTAAAAACCGAGGCCCTCAAACGAAATCTCGACTTCCGGAAAACATAAATCATCATACGTTAAATCGATGGTCATACTCCATTTATTAAAGTTTTTCATTTATTATTATTAAGATATTCATGGAGTTAAAACAGCAATATTAGACAGTTTGAAAATTTCAAAAAAGCGAGGCCATCAAACGAAATCTCGAGTTTCGGAAGGTATAAATCAACATACGTTAAATGATGGTGATACTCCATTTATTAAAGTTTCTTCATTTTTCATTATTAAGATATTCACGGAGTTAAAACTGCAATATTAGACAGCTTGAAAGTTTACTAAAAACCGAGACTATCAAACGAAATCTCGACTTTCGGAAGGCATAAATCAACATACGTGCGTCTGATGGTCATACTCCATTTATTAAAGTTTCTTCATTTATCATTATTAAGATATTCACGGAGTTAAAACTGCAATATTAGACAGTTTGAAAATTTCCAAAAACCGAGGCCCTCAAACGAAATCTAGACTTTCGGAAGGCATAAATCAACATACGTGCGTCTGATGGTCATACTCCATTTATTAAAGTTTCTTCATTTATCATTATTAAGACATTCATGGAGTTAAAACTGCAATATTAGACATTTTTAAAGTTTACTAAAAACCGAGGCCCTCAAACGAAATCTCGACTTCCGGAAAACATAAATCATCATACGTTCGTCTGATGGTCATACTCCATTTATTAAAGTTTTTCATTTATTATTATTAAGATATTCATGGAGTTAAAACAGCAATATTAGACAGTTTGAAAATTTCAAAAAAGCGAGGCCATCAAACGAAATCTCGAGTTTCGGAAGGTATAAATCAACATACGTTCGTCTGATGGTGATACTCCATTTATTAAAGTTTCTTCATTTTTCATTATTAAGATATTCACGGAGTTAAAACTGCAATATTAGACAGCTTGAAAGTTTACTAAAAACCGAGACTATCAAACGAAATCTCGACTTTCGGAAGGCATAAATCAACATACGTGCGTCTGATGGTCATACTCCATTTATTAAAGTTTCTTCATTTATCATTATTAAGATATTCACAGAGTTAAAACTTCAATATTAGAAAGTTAGAAAATTTCCAAAAATCGAAACCCTCAAACGAAATCTCGAGTTTCGGAAGACATAAATCATCATACGTGCGTCTGATGGTCATACTCAAATATTAAAGTTTCTTCATTTATCATTATTAAGACATTTGTGGAGTTAAAACTGCAATATTAGACAGTTTGAAAATTTCCAAAAACCGAGGCTCTCAAACGAAATCTCGAGTTTCGGAAGGCATAAATCATCATACGTGCGTCTGATGGTCATACTCCATTTATTAAAGTTTCTTCATTTAACATTATTAAGACATTCATGGAGTTAAAACTGTAATATTAGACAGTTTGATAATTTCCAAAAATCGAAACCCTCAAACGAAATCTCGAGCTTCGGAAGGCATAAATCATCATACGTGCGTCTGATGGTCATACTCCATTTATTAAAGTTTCTTCAAGTATCATTATTAAGACATTCTTGGAGTTAAAACTGTAATATTAGAAAGTTTAAAAATTCCAAAAACTGAGACCCTCAAACGAAATCTCGAGTTTCGGAAGGCATAAATCATCAGACGTGCATCATACGTGCGTCTGATGGTCATACTCCATTTATTAAAGTTTCTTCATTTATCATTATTAAGACATTCATTGAGTTAAAACTGTAATATTAAAAAGTTTAATAATTTCCAAAAACCGAGGCCCGCAAACGAAATCTCGAGTTTCGGAAGGCATAAATCATCAGACGTGCATCATACGTGCGTCTGATGGTCATACTCCATTTATTAAAGTTTCTTCATTTATCATTATTAAGACATTCATTGAGTTAAAACTGTAATATTAGAAAGTTTAAAAATTTCCCAAAATCGAGGCCCCAAACAAAATCTCGAGTTTCGGAAGGCATAAATCATCATACGTGCGTCTGATGGTCATACTCCATTTATTAAAGTTTCTTCATTTATCATTATTAAGACATTCATGGAGTTAAAACTGCAATATTAGACAGTTTGAAAATTTCCAAAAACCGAGACCCTCAAACGAAATCTCGAGTTTCGGAAGGCATCAATCATCATACGTGCGTCTGATGGTCATACTCCATTTATTAAAGTTTCTTCATTTATCATTATTAAGACATTCATGGAGTTAAAAATGTAATATTAGAAAGTTTAAAAATTTCCAAAAACCGAGGCCCTCAAACGAAATCTCGAGTTTCGGAAGGCATAAATCATCAGACGTGCATCATACGTGCGTCTGATGGTCATACTCAATTTATTAAAGTTTCTTCATTTATCATTATTAATACATTCATGGAGTTAAAACTTCAATATTAGAAAGTTTGAAAATTTCCAAAAACCGAGACCCTCAAACGAAATCTCGAGTTTCGGAAGACATAAATCATCATACGTGCGTCTGATGGTCATACTCAAATATTAAAGTTTCTTCATTTATCATTATTAAGACATTTGGGGAGTTAAAACTGCAATATTAGACAGTTTGAAAATTTCCAAAAACCGAGGCTCTCAAACGAAATCTCGAGTTTCGGAAGGCATAAATCATCATACGTGCGTCTGATGGTCATACTCCATTTATTACAGTTTATTCATTTAACATTATTAAGAAATTCATGGAGTTAAAACTGTAATATTAGACAGTTTGAAAATTTCCAAAAATCGAAACCCTCAAACGAAATCTCGAGCTTCGGAAGGCATAAATCTTCATACGTGCGTCTGATGGTCATACTCCATTTATTAAAGTTTCTTCATTTATCATTATTAAGACATTCATGGAGTTAAAACTGTAATATTAGAAAGTTTAAAAATTTCCAAAAACCGAGGCCCTCAAACGAAATCTCGAGTTTCGGAAGGCATAAATCATCATACGTGCGTCTGATGGTCATACTCCATTTATTAAAGTTTCTTCATTTATCATTATTAAGACATTCATGGAGTTAAAACTGCAATATTAGACAGTTTGAAAATTTCCAAAAACCGAGGCCCTCAAACGAAATCTCGAGTTTCGGAAGGCATAAATCATCATACGTGCGTCTGATGGTCATACTCCATTTATTAAAGTTTCTTCATTTATCATTATTAAGACATTCATCGAGTTAAAACTGTAATATTAGACGGTTTGAAAATTTCCGAAAACCGAGACCCTCAAACGAAATCTCGAGTTTCGGAAGGCATAAATCATCATACGTGCGTCTGATTGTCATACTCCATTTATTAAAGTTTCTTCATTTATCATTATTAAGACATTCATGGAGTTAAAATTGCAATATTAGACAGTTTGAAAATTTCCGAAAACCGAGACTCTCAAACGAAATCTCGAGTTTCGGAAGGCATAAATCATCATACGTGCGTCTGATTGTCATACACCATTTATTAAAGTTTCTTCATTTATCATTATTAAGACATTCGTGGAATTAAAACTGCAATATTAGACAGTTTGAAAATTTCCAAAAACCGAGGCCCTAAAACGAAATCTCGAGTTTCGGAAGGCATAAATCATCATACGTGCGTCTGATGGTCAAACTCCATTTATTAAAGTTTCTTCATTTATCATTATTAATACATTCATGGAGTTAAAACTAAAATATTAGACAGTTTGAAAATTTCCAAAAACCGAGGCCCTCAAACGAAATCTCGAGTTTCAGATGGCATAAATCATCAGACGTGCATCATACGTGCGTCTGATGGTCATACTCCATTTATTAAAGTTTCTTCATTTATCATTATTAAGACATTCATTGAGTTAAAACTGTAATATTAGAAAGTTTAAAAATTTCCAAAAACCGAGGCCCTCAAACGAAATCTCGAGTTTCGGAAGGCATAAATCATCATACGTGCATCTGATGGTCATACTCCATTTATTAAAGTTTCTTCATTTATTATTATTAAGACATTCATGGAGTTAAAACTGCAATATTAGACAGTTTGAAAATTTCCAAAAACCGAGGCCCTCAAACGAAATCTCGAGTTTCGGAAGGCATAAATCATCATACGTGCGTCTGATGGTCATACTCCATTTATTAAAGTTTCTTCATTTATCATTATTAAGAAATTCATGGAGTTAAAACTGCAATATTAGACAGTTTGAAAATTTCCGAAAACCGAGACTCTCAAACGAAATCTCGAGTTTCGGAAGGCATAAATCATCATACGTGCGTCTGATTGTCATACACCATTTATTAAAGTTTCTTCATTTATCATTATTAAGACATTCGTGGAATTAAAACTGCAATATTAGATAGTTTGAAAATTCCCAAAATCGAGGCCCTCAAACGAAATCTCGAGTTTCGGAAGGCATAAATCATCATACGTCGTCGATGGTCAAACTCCATTTATTAAAGTTTCTTCATTTATCATTATTAATACATTCATGGAGTTAAAACTGCAATATTAGACAGTTTGAAAATTTCCAAAAACCGTGGCCCTCAAACGAAATCTCGAGTTTCGGATGGCATAAATCATCGGACGTGCATCATACGCAAGTCCTGATGGTCATACTCCATTTATTAAAGTTTCTTCATTTATCATTATTAAGACATTCATTGAGTTAAAACTGTAATATTAGAAAGTTTAAAAATTTCCAAAAACCGAGGCCCTCAAACGAAATCTCGAGTTTCGGAAGGCATAAATCATCATACATGCGTCTGATGGTCATACTCCATTTATTAAAGTTTCTTCATTTATCATTATTAAGACATTCATGGAGTTAAAACTGCAATATTAGACAGTTTGAAAATTTCCAAAAACCGAGGTCCTCAAACGAAATCTCGAGTTTCGGAAGGCATAAATCATCATACGTGCGTCTGATGGTCATACTCCATTTATTAAAGTTTCTTCATTTATCATTATTAAGACATTCATGGAGTTAAAACTGTAATATTAGAAAGTTTAAAAATTTCCAAAAACCGAGGCCCTCAAATGAAATCTCGAGTTTCGGAAGGCATAAATCATCAGACGTGCATCATACGTGCGTCTGATGGTCATACTCCATTTATTAAAGTTTCTTCATTTATCATTATTAATACATTCATGGAGTTAAAACTTCAATATTAGAAAGTTTGAAAATTTCCAAAAACCGAGACCCTCAAACGAAATCTCGAGTTTCGGAAGACATAAATTATCATACGTGCGTCTGATGGTCATACTCAAATATTAAAGTTTCTTCATTTATCATTATTAAGACATTTGTGGAGTTAAAACTGCAATATTAGACAGTTTGAAAATTTCCAAAAACCGAGGCTCTCAAACGAAATCTCGAGTTTCGGAAGGCATAAATCATCATACGTGCGTCTGATGGTCATACTCCATTTATTAAAGTTTCTTCATTTAACATTATTAAGACATTCATGGAGTTAAAACTGTAATATTAGACAGTTTGAAAATTTCCAAAAATCGAAACCCTCAAACGAAATCTCGAGTTTCGGAAGGCATAAATCATCATACGTGCGTCTGATGGTCATACTCCATTTATTAAAGTTTCTTCATTTATCATTATTAAGACATTCATGGAGTTAAAACTGTAATATTAGAAAGTTTAAAAATTCCAAAAACCGAGACCCTCAAACGAAATCTCGAGTTTCGGAAGGCATAAATCATCAGACGTGCATCATACGTGCGTCTGATGGTCATACACCATTTATTAAAGTTTCTTCATTTATCATTATTAAGACATTCATTGAGTTAAAACTGTAATATTAAAAAGTTTAAAAATTTCCAAAAACCGAGGCCCTCAAACGAAATCTCGAGTTTCGGAAGGCATAAATCATCATACGTGCGTCTGATGGTCATACTCCATTTATTAAAGTTTCTTCATTTATCATTATTAAGACATTCATGGAGTTAAAACGTCAATATTAGACAGTTTGAAAATTTCCGAAAACCGAGACCCTCAAACGAAATCTCGAGTTTCGGAAGGCATAAATCATCATACGTGCGTCTGATTGTCATACTCTATTTATTAAAGTTTCTTCATTTATCATTATTAAGACATTCATGGAGTTAAAACTGCAATATTAGACAGTTTGAAAATTTCCGAAAACCGAGACTCTCAAACGAAATCTCGAGTTTCGGAAGGCATAAATCATCATACGTGCGTCTGATTGTCATACACCATTTATTAAAGTTTCTTCATTTATCATTATTAAGACATTCGTGGAATTAAAACTGCAATATTAGACAGTTTGAAAATTTCCAAAAACCGAGGCCCTCAAACGAAATCTCGAGTTTGGAAGGCATAAATCATCATACGTCGTCGATGGTCAAACTCCATTTATTAAAGTTTCTTCATTTATCATTATTAATACATTCATGGAGTTAATACTGCAATATTAGACAGTTTGAAAATTTCCAAAAAACCGTGGCCCTCAAACGAAATCTCGAGTTTGGATGGCATAAATCATCGGGGCGTGCATCATACGTGCGTCTGATGGTCATACTCCATTTATTAAAGTTTCTTCATTTATCATTATTAAGACATTCATTGAGTTAAAACTGTAATATTAGAAAGTTTAAAAATTTCCAAAAACCGAGGCCCTCAAACGAAATCTCGAGTTTCGGAAGGCATAAATCATCATACGTGCGTCTGATGGTCATACTCCATTTATTAAAGTTTCTACATTTATCATTATTAAGACATTCATGGAGTTAAAACGCAATATTAGACAGTTTGAAAATTTCCAAAACCGAGACTCTCAAACGAAATCTCGAGTTTCGGAAGGCATAAATCATCATACGTGCGTCTGATTGTCATACACCATTTATTAAAGTTTCTTCATTTATCATTATTAAGACATTCGTGGAATTAAAACTGCAATATTAGACAGTTTGAAAATTTCCAAAAACCGAGGCTCTCAAACGAAATCTCGAGTTTCGGAAGGCATAAATCATCATACGTGCGTCTGATGGTCAAACTCCATTTATTAAAGTTTCTTCATTTATCATTATTAATACATTCATCGAGTTAAAACGCAATATTAGACAGTTTGAAAATTTCCAAAAACCGAGGCCCTCAAACGAAATCTCGAGTTTCGGATGGCATAAATCATCGAGGCGTGCATCATACTTGCGTCTGATGGTCATACTCCATTTATTAAAGTTTCTTCATTTATCATTATTAAGACATTCATTGAGTTAAAACTGTAATATTAGAAAGTTTAAAAATTTCCAAAAACCGAGGCCCTCAAACGAAATCTCGAGTTTCGGAAGGCATAAATCATCATACGTGCGTCTGATGGTCATACTCCATTTATTAAAGTTTCTTCATTTATCATTATTAAGACATTTATGGAGTTAAAACTGCAATATTAGACAGTTTGAAAATTTCCAAAAACCGAGGCCCTCAAACGAAATCTCGAGTTTCGGAAGGCATAAATCATCATACGTGCGTCTGATGGTCAAACTCCATTTATTAAAGTTTCTTCATTTATCATTATTAATACATTCATGGAGTTAATACTGCAATATTAGACAGTTTGAAAATTTCCAAAAAACCGTGGCCCTCAAACGAAATCTCGAGTTTGGATGGCATAAATCATCGGCGTGCATCATACGTGCGTCTGATGGTCATACTCCATTTATTAAAGTTTCTTCATTTATCATTATTAAGACATTCATTGAGTTAAAACTGTAATATTAGAAAGTTTAAAAATTTCCAAAACCGAGGCCCTCAAACGAAATCTCGAGTTTTGGAAGGCATAAATCATCATACGTGCGTCTGATGGTCATACTCCATTTATTAAAGTTTCTACATTTATCATTATTAAGACATTCATGGAGTTAAAACTTCAATATTAGAAAGTTTGAAAATTTCCAAAACCGAGACTCTCAAACGAAATCTCGAGTTTCGGAAGGCATAAATCATCATACGTGCGTCTGATTGTCATACACCATTTATTAAAGTTTCTTCATTTATCATTATTAAGACATTCGTGGAATTAAAACTGCAATATTAGACAGTTTGAAAATTTCCAAAAACCGAGGCTCTCAAACGAAATCTCGAGTTTCGGAAGGCATAAATCATCATACGTGCGTCTGATGGTCAAACTCCATTTATTAAAGTTTCTTCATTTATCATTATTAATACATTCATCGAGTTAAAACTGCAATATTAGACAGTTTGAAAATTTCCAAAAACCGAGGCCCTCAAACGAAATCTCGAGTTTCGGATGGCATAAATCATCAGACGTGCATCATACTTGCGTCTGATGGTCATACTCCATTTATTAAAGTTTCTTCATTTATCATTATTAAGACATTCATTGAGTTAAAACTGTAATATTAGAAAGTTTAAAAATTTCCAAAAACCGAGGCCCTCAAACGAAATCTCGAGTTTCGGAAGGCATAAATCATCATACGTGCGTCTGATGGTCATACTCCATTTATTAAAGTTTCTTCATTTATCATTATTAAGACATTTATGGAGTTAAAACTGCAATATTAGACAGTTTGAAAATTTCCAAAAACCGAGGCCCTCAAACGAAATCTCGAGTTTCGGAAGGCATAAATCATCATACGTGCGTCTGATGGTCATACTCCATTTATTAAAGTTTCTTCATTGATCATTATTAAGACATTCATGGAGTTAAAACTGCAATATTAGACAGTTTGAAAATTTCCGAAAACCGAGACTCTCAAACGAAATCTCGAGTTTCGGAAGGCATAAATCATCATACGTGCGTCTGATTGTCATACACCATTTATTAAAGTTTCTTCATTTATCATTATTAAGACATTCGTGGAATTAAAACTGCAATATTAGACAGTTTGAAAATTTCCAAAACCGAGGCCCTCAAACGAAATCTCGAGTTTGAAGGGCATAAATCATCATACGTGCGTCTGATAGTCAAACTCCATTTATTAAAGTTTCTTCATTTATCATTATTAATACATTCATGGAGTTAATACTGCAATATTAGACAGTTTGAAAATTTCCAAAAACCGTGGCCCTCAAACGAAATCTCGAGTTTCGGATGGCATAAATCATCAGACGTGCATCATACGTGCGTCTGATGGTCATACTCCATTTATTAAAGTTTCTTCATTTATCATTATTAAGACATTCATTGAGTTAAAACTGTAATATTAGAAAGTTTAAAAATTTCCAAAAACCGAGGCCCTCAAACGAAATCTCGAGTTTCGGAAGGCATAAATCATCATACGTGCGTCTGATGGTCATACTCCATTTATTAAAGTTTCTACATTTATCATTATTAAGACATTCATGGAGTTAAAACTGCAATATTAGACAGTTTGAAAATTTCCGAAAACCGAGACTCTCAAACGAAATCTCGAGTTTCGGAAGGCATAAATCATCATACGTGCGTCTGATTGTCATACACCATTTATTAAAGTTTCTTCATTTATCATTATTAAGACATTCGTGGAATTAAAACTGCAATATTAGACAGTTTGAAAATTTCCAAAAACCGAGGCTCTCAAACGAAATCTCGAGTTTCGGAAGGCATAAATCATCATACGTGCGTCTGATGGTCAAACTCCATTTATTAAAGTTTCTTCATTTATCATTATTAATACATTCATCGAGTTAAAACTGCAATATTAGACAGTTTGAAAATTTCCAAAAACCGAGGCCCTCAAACGAAATCTCGAGTTTCGGAAGGCATAAATCATCATACGTGCGTCTGATGGTCATACTCAAATATTAAAGTTTCTTCATTTATCATTATTAAGACATTCGTGGAATTAAAACTGCAATATTAGACAGTTTGAAAATTTCCAAAAATCGAAACCCTCAAACGAAATCTCGAGTTTCGGAAGGCATAAATCATCATACGTGCGTCTGATGGTCATACTCCATTTATTAAAGTTTCTTCATTTATCATTATTAAGACATTCATGGAGTTAAAACTGTAATATTAGAAAGTTTAAAAATTCCAAAAACCGAGACCCTCAAACGAAATCTCGAGTTTCGGAAGGCATAAATCATCGACGCGTGCATCATACGTGCGTCTGATGGTCATACACCATTTATTAAAGTTTCTTCATTTATCATTATTAAGACATTCATTGAGTTAAAACGTAATATTAAAAAGTTTAAAAATTTCCAAAACCGAGGCCCTCAAACGAAATCTCGAGTTTCGGAAGGCATAAATCATCATACGTGCGTCTGATGGTCATACTCCATTTATTAAAGTTTCTTCATTTATCATTATTAAGACATTCATGGAGTTAAAACTGTAATATTAGACAGTTTGAAAATTTCCGAAAACCGAGACCCTCAAACGAAATCTCGAGTTTCGGAAGGCATAAATCATCATACGTGCGTCTGATTGTCATACTCTATTTATTAAAGTTTCTTCATTTATCATTATTAAGACATTCATGGAGTTAAAACTGCAATATTAGACAGTTTGAAAATTTCCGAAAACCGAGACTCTCAAACGAAATCTCGAGTTTCGGAAGGCATAAATCATCATACGTGCGTCTGATTGTCATACACCATTTATTAAAGTTTCTTCATTTATCATTATTAAGACATTCGTGGAATTAAAACTGCAATATTAGACAGTTTGAAAATTTCCAAAAACCGAGGCCCTCAAACGAAATCTCGAGTTTCGGAAGGCATAAATCATCATACGTGCGTCTGATGGTCAAACTCCATTTATTAAAGTTTCTTCATTTATCATTATTAATACATTCATGGAGTTAATACTGCAATATTAGACAGTTTGAAAATTTCCAAAAACCGTGGCCCTCAAACGAAATCTCGAGTTTCGGATGGCATAAATCATCAGACGTGCATCATACGTGCGTCTGATGGTCATACTCCATTTATTAAAGTTTCTTCATTTATCATTATTAAGACATTCATTGAGTTAAAACTGTAATATTAGAAAGTTTAAAAATTTCCAAAAACCGAGGCCCTCAAACGAAATCTCGAGTTTCGGAAGGCATAAATCATCATACGTGCGTCTGATGGTCATACTCCATTTATTAAAGTTTCTACATTTATCATTATTAAGACATTCATGGAGTTAAAACTGCAATATTAGACAGTTTGAAAATTTCCGAAAACCGAGACTCTCAAACGAAATCTCGAGTTTCGGAAGGCATAAATCATCATACGTGCGTCTGATTGTCATACACCATTTATTAAAGTTTCTTCATTTATCATTATTAAGACATTCGTGGAATTAAAACTGCAATATTAGACAGTTTGAAAATTTCCAAAACCGAGGCTCTCAAACGAAATCTCGAGTTTCGGAAGGCATAAATCATCATACGTGCGTCTGATGGTCAAACTCCATTTATTAAAGTTTCTTCATTTATCATTATTAATACATTTATGGAGTTAAAAACGCAATATTAGACAGTTTGAAAATTTCCAAAAACCGAGGCCCTCAAACGAAATCTCGAGTTTCGGATGGCATAAATCATCGGGACGTGCATCATACTTGCGTCTGATGGTCATACTCCATTTATTAAAGTTTCTTCATTTATCATTATTAAGACATTCATTGAGTTAAAACTGTAATATTAGAAAGTTTAAAAATTTCCAAAACCGAGGCCCTCAAACGAAATCTCGAGTTTCGGAAGGCATAAATCATCATACGTGCGTCTGATGGTCATACTCCATTTATTAAAGTTTCTTCATTTATCATTATTAAGACATTTATGGAGTTAAAACTGCAATATTAGACAGTTTGAAAATTTCCAAAAACCGAGGCCCTCAAACGAAATCTCGAGTTTCGGAAGGCATAAATCATCATACGTGCGTCTGATGGTCAAACTCCATTTATTAAAGTTTCTTCATTTATCATTATTAATACATTCATGGAGTTAATACTGCAATATTAGACAGTTTGAAAATTTCCAAAAACCGTGGCCCTCAAACGAAATCTCGAGTTTCGGATGGCATAAATCATCAGACGTGCATCATACGTGCGTCTGATGGTCATACTCCATTTATTAAAGTTTCTTCATTTATCATTATTAAGACATTCATTGAGTTAAAACTGTAATATTAGAAAGTTTAAAAATTTCCAAAACCGAGGCCCTCAAACGAAATCTCGAGTTTCGGAAGGCATAAATCATCATACGTGCGTCCGATGGTCATACTCCATTTATTAAAGTTTCTTCATTTATCATTATTAAGACATTCATGGAGTTAAAACTTCAATATTAGAAAGTTTGAAAATTTCCAAAACCGAGACTCTCAAACGAAATCTCGAGTTTCGGAAGGCATAAATCATCATACGTGCGTCTGATTGTCATACACCATTTATTAAAGTTTCTTCATTTATCATTATTAAGACATTCGTGGAATTAAAACTGCAATATTAGACAGTTTGAAAATTTCCAAAACCGAGGCTCTCAAACGAAATCTCGAGTTTCGGAAGGCATAAATCATCATACGTGCGTCTGATGGTCAAACTCCATTTATTAAAGTTTCTTCATTTATCATTATTAATACATTCATCGAGTTAAAACTGCAATATTAGACAGTTTGAAAATTTCCAAAAACCGAGGCCCTCAAACGAAATCTCGAGTTTCGGATGGCATAAATCATCGGGCGTGCATCATACTTGCGTCTGATGGTCATACTCCATTTATTAAAGTTTCTTCATTTATCATTATTAAGACATTCATTGAGTTAAAACGTAATATTAGAAAGTTTAAAAATTTCAAAAAGGAGGCCCTCAAACGAAATCTCGAGTTTCTGAAGGCATAAATCATCATACGTGCGTCTGATGGTCATACTCCATTTATTAAAGTTTCTTCATTTATCATTATTAAGACATTTATGGAGTTAAAACGCAATATTAGAAACAGTTTGAAAATTTCCAAAAACCGAGGCCCTCAAACGAAATCTCGAGTTTCGGAAGGCATAAATCATCATACGTCGTCGATGGTCATACTCCATTTATTAAAGTTTCTTCATTGATCATTATTAAGACATTCATGGAGTTAAAACTGCAATATTAGACAGTTTGAAAATTTCCAAAACCGAGACTCTCAAACGAAATCTCGAGTTTCGGAAGGCATAAATCATCATACGTGCGTCTGATTGTCATACACCATTTATTAAAGTTTCTTCATTTATCATTATTAAGACATTCGTGGAATTAAAACTGCAATATTAGACAGTTTGAAAATTTCCAAAACCGAGGCCCTCAAACGAAATCTCGAGTTTCGGAAGGCATAAATCATCATACGTGCGTCTGATAGTCAAACTCCATTTATTAAAGTTTCTTCATTTATCATTATTAATACATTCATGGAGTTAATACTGCAATATTAGACAGTTTGAAAATTTCCAAAACCGTGGCCTCAAACGAAATCTCGAGTTTCGGATGGCATAAATCATCGAGGCGTGCATCATACGTGCGTCTGATGGTCATACTCCATTTATTAAAGTTTCTTCATTTATCATTATTAAGACATTCATTGAGTTAAAATCGTAATATTAGAAAGTTTAAAAATTTCCAAAAACCGAGGCCCTCAAACGAAATCTCGAGTTTCGGAAGGCATAAATCATCATACGTCGTCGATGGTCATACTCCATTTATTAAAGTTTCTACATTTATCATTATTAAGACATTCATGGAGTTAAAACTGCAATATTAGACAGTTTGAAAATTTCCGAAAACCGAGACTCTCAAACGAAATCTCGAGTTTCGGAAGGCATAAATCATCATACGTGCGTCTGATTGTCATACACCATTTATTAAAGTTTCTTCATTTATCATTATTAAGACATTCGTGGAATTAAAACTGCAATATTAGACAGTTTGAAAATTTCCAAAAACCGAGGCTCTCAAACGAAATCTCGAGTTTCGGAAGGCATAAATCATCATACGTGCGTCTGATGGTCAAACTCCATTTATTAAAGTTTCTTCATTTATCATTATTAATACATTCATCGAGTTAAAACTGCAATATTAGACAGTTTGAAAATTTCCAAAAAGCAAAACCGAGGCCCTCAAACGAAAATCTCGAGTTTCGGATGGCATAAATCATCGGCGTGCATCATACTTGCGTCTGATGGTCATACTCCATTTATTAAAGTTTCTTCATTTATCATTATTAAGACATTCATTGAGTTAAAACTGTAATATTAGAAAATTTAAAAATTTCCAAAAACCGAGGCCCTCAAACGAAATCTCGAGTTTCGGAAGGCATAAATCATCATACGTGCGTCTGATGGTCATACTCCATTTATTAAAGTTTCTTCATTTATCATTATTAAGACATTTATGGAGTTAAAACTGCAATATTAGACAGTTTGAAAATTTCCAAAAACCGAGGCCCTCAAACGAAATCTCGAGTTTCGGAAGGCATAAATCATCATACGTGCGTCTGATGGTCAAACTCCATTTATTAAAGTTTCTTCATTTATCATTATTAATACATTCATGGAGTTAATACTGCAATATTAGACAGTTTGAAAATTTCCAAAAACCGTGGCCCTCAAACGAAATCTCGAGTTTCGGATGGCATAAATCATCAGACGTGCATCATACGTGCGTCTGATGGTCATACTCCATTTATTAAAGTTTCTTCATTTATCATTATTAAGACATTCATTGAGTTAAAACTGTAATATTAGAAAGTTTAAAAATTTCCAAAACCGAGGCCCTCAAACGAAATCTCGAGTTTCGGAAGGCATAAATCATCATACGTGCGTCTGATGGTCATACTCCATTTATTAAAGTTTCTACATTTATCATTATTAAGACATTCATGGAGTTAAAACTGCAATATTAGACAGTTTGAAAATTTCCGAAAACCGAGACTCTCAAACGAAATCTCGAGTTTCGGAAGGCATAAATCATCATACGTGCGTCTGATTGTCATACACCATTTATTAAAGTTTCTTCATTTATCATTATTAAGACATTCGTGGAATTAAAACTGCAATATTAGACAGTTTGAAAATTTCCAAAACCGAGGCTCTCAAACGAAATCTCGAGTTTCGGAAGGCATAAATCATCATACGTGCGTCTGATGGTCAAACTCCATTTATTAAAGTTTCTTCATTTATCATTATTAATACATTCATCGAGTTAAAACTGCAATATTAGACAGTTTGAAAATTTCCAAAAACCGAGGCCCTTAAACGAAATCTCGAGTTTCGGATGGCATAAATCATCGAGGCGTGCATCATACTTTATAAGTGATGGTCATACTCCATTTATTAAAGTTTCTTCATTTATCATTATTAAGACATTCATTGAGTTAAAACTGTAATATTAGAAAGTTTAAAAATTCCAAAAACCGAGGCCCTCAAACGAAATCTCGAGTTTCGGAAGGCATAAATCATCATACGTGCGTCTGATGGTCATACTCCATTTATTAAAGTTTCTTCATTTATCATTATTAAGACATTTATGGAGTTAAAACTGCAATATTAGACAGTTTGAAAATTTCCAAAAACCGAGGCCCTCAAACGAAATCTCGAGTTTGGAAGGCATAAATCATCATACGTAAATCGATGGTCATACTCCATTTATTAAAGTTTCTTCATTTATCATTATTAAGACATTCATGGAGTTAAAACTGCAATATTAGAAAGTTTGAAAATTTCCAAAACCGAGACTCTCAAACGAAATCTCGAGTTTCGGAAGGCATAAATCATCATACGTGCGTCTGATTGTCATACACCATTTATTAAAGTTTCTTCATTTATCATTATTAAGACATTCGTGGAATTAAAACTGCAATATTAGACAGTTTGAAAATTTCCAAAAACCGAGGCCCTCAAACGAAATCTCGAGTTTCGGAAGGCATAAATCATCATACGTGCGTCTGATAGTCAAACTCCATTTATTAAAGTTTCTTCATTTATCATTATTAATACATTCATGGAGTTAATACTGCAATATTAGACAGTTTGAAAATTTCAAAACCGTGGGCCTCAAACGAAATCTCGAGTTTCGGATGGCATAAATCATCAGACGTGCATCATACGTGCGTCTGATGGTCATACTCCATTTATTAAAGTTTCTTCATTTATCATTATTAAGACATTCATTGAGTTAAAACTGTAATATTAGAAAGTTTAAAAATTTCCAAAAACCGAGGCCCTCAAACGAAATCTCGAGTTTCAGAAGGCATAAATCAACATACGTGCGTCCGATGGTCATACTCCATTTATTAAAGTTTCTTCATTTATCATTATTAAGACATTCATGGAGTTAAAACGCAATATTAGACAGTTTGAAAATTTCCAAAACCGAGGTCCTCAAACGAAATCTCGAGTTTGGAAGGCATAAATCATCATACGTATGTCTGATGGTCAAACTCCGTTTATTAAAATTTCTTCATTTATCATTATTAATACATTCATGGAGTTAAAACTGCAATATTAGACAATTTGAAAATTTCCAAAAACCGTGGCCCTCAAACGAAATCTCGAGTTTTGGATGGCATAAATCATCGGCGTGCATCATACGTGCGTCTGATGGTAATACTCCATTTATTAAAGTTTCTTCATTTATCATTATTAAGACATTCAATGAGTTAAAACTGTAATATTAGAAAGTTTAAAAATTTCCAAAACCGAGGCCCTCAAACGAAATCTCGAAGTTTGGAAGGCATAAATCATCATACGTGCGTCCGATGGTCATACTCCATTTATTAAAGTTTCTTCATTTATCATTATTAAGACATTCATGGAGTTAAAACGCAATATTAGACAGTTTGAAAATTTCCAAAACCGAGACTCTCAAACGAAATCTCGAGTTTCGGAAGGCATAAATCATCATACGTGCCTCGATTGTCATACACCATTTATTAAAGTTTCTTCATTTATCATTATTAAGACATTCGTGGAGTTAAAACTGCAATATTAGACAGTTTGAAAATTTCCGAAAACCGAGGCTCTCAAACGAAATCTCGAGTTTCGGAAGGCATAAATCATCATACGTGCGTCTGATGGTCAAACTCCATTTATTAAAGTATCTTCATTTATCATTATTAATACATTCATCGAGTTAAAAACGCAATATTAGATGTTTGAAAATTTCCAAAAACCGAGGCCCTCAAACGAAATCTCGAGTTTCGGATGGCATAAATCATCAGACGTGCATCATACTTGCGTCTGATGGTCATACTCCATTTATTAAAGTTTCTTCATTTATCATTATTAAGACATTCATAGAGTTAAAACTGTAATATTAGAAAGTTTAAAAATTTCCAAAAACCGAGGCCCTCAAACGAAATCTCGAGTTTCGGAAGGCATAAATCATCATACGTTCGTCTGATGGTCATACTCCATTTATTAAAGTTTCTTCATTTATCATTATTAAGACATTTATGGAGTTAAAACTGCAATATTAGACAGTTTAAAAATTTCCAAAAACCGAGGCCCTCAAACGAAATCTCGAGTTTCGGAAGGCATAAATCATCATACGTGCGTCTGATGGTCATACTCCATTTATTAAAGTTTCTTCATTTATCATTATTAAGACATTCATGGAGTTAAAACTGCAATATTAGAAAGTTTGAAAATTTCCAAAACCGAGACTCTCAAACGAAATCTCGAGTTTCGGAAGGCATAAATCATCATACGTGCGTCTGATTGTCATACACCATTTATTAAAGTTTCTTCATTTATCATTATTAAGACATTCGTGGAATTAAAACTGCAATATTAGACAGTTTGAAAATTTCCAAAACCGAGGCCCTCAAACGAAATCTCGAGTTTGGAAGGCATAAATCATCATACGTCGTCCGATAGTCAAACTCCATTTATTAAAGTTTCTTCATTTATCATTATTAATACATTCATGGAGTTAATACTGCAATATTAGACAGTTTGAAAATTTCCAAAACCGTGGCCCTCAAACGAAATCTCGAAGTTTGATGGCATAAATCATCAGACGTGCATCATACGTGCGTCTGATAGTCATACTCCATTTATTAAAGTTTCTTCATTTATCATTATTAAGACATTCATTGATTTAAAATCGTAATATTAGAAAGTTTAAAAATTTCCAAAAACCGAGGCCCTCAAACGAAATCTCGAGTTTCGGAAGGCATAAATCATCATACGTGCGTCTGATGGTCATACTCCATTTATTAAAGTTTCTTCATTTATCATTATTAAGACATTCATGGAGTTAAAACTGCAATATTAGACAGTTTGAAAATTTCCAAAACCGAGGTCCTCAAACGAAATCTCGAGTTTGGGAAGGCATAAATCATCATACGTATGCCTGATGGTCAAACTCCGTTTATTAAAATTTCTTCATTTATCATTATTAATACATTCATGGAGTTAAAACTGCAATATTAGACAATTTGAAAATTTCCAAAAACCGTGGCCCTCAAACGAAATCTCGAGTTTCGGATGGCATAAATCATCAGACGTGCATCATACGTGCGTCTGATGGTAATACTCCATTTATTAAAGTTTCTTCATTTATCATTATTAAGACATTCAATGAGTTAAAACTGTAATATTAGAAAGTTTAAAAATTTCCAAAACCGAGGCCCTCAAACGAAATCTCGAGTTTCGGAAGGCATAAATCATCATACGTGCGTCTGATGGTCATACTCCATTTATTAAAGTTTCTTCATTTATCATTATTAAGACATTCATGGAGTTAAAACTGCAATATTAGACAGTTTGAAAATTTCCAAAAACCGAGGTCCTCAAACGAAATCTCGAGTTTGGAAGGCATAAATCATCATACGTGCGCCTGATGGTCATACTCCATTTATTAAAGTTTCTTCATTTATCATTATTAAGACATTCATGGAGTTAAAACTGTAATATTAGAAAGTTTAAAATTTCCAAAACCGAGGCCCTCAAATGAAATCTCGAGTTTCGGAAGGCATAAATCATCAGACGTGCATCATACGTGCGTCTGATGGTCATACTCCATTTATTAAAGTTTCTTCATTTATCATTATTAATACATTCATGGAGTTAAAACTTCAATATTAGAAAGTTTGAAAATTTCCAAAAACCGAGACCCTCAAACGAAATCTCGAGTTTCGGAAGACATAAATTATCATACGTGCGTCTGATGGTCATACTCAAATATTAAAGTTTCTTCATTTATCATTATTAAGACATTTGTGGAGTTAAAACTGCAATATTAGACACTTGAAAATTTCCAAAACCGAGGCTCTCAAACGAAATCTCGAGTTTCGGAAGGCATAAATCATCATACGTGCGTCTGATGGTCATACTCCATTTATTAAAGTTTCTTCATTTAACATTATTAAGACATTCATGGAGTTAAAACTGTAATATTAGACAGTTTGAAAATTTCCAAAAATCGAAACCCTCAAACGAAATCTCGAGCTTCGGAAGGCATAAATCATCATACGTAAATGCGTCGATGGTCATACTCCATTTATTAAAGTTTCTTCATTTATCATTATTAAGACATTCATGGAGTTAAAATCGTAATATTAGAAAGTTTAAAAATTTCCAAAACCGAGACCCTCAAACGAAATCTCGAGTTTCGGAAGGCATAAATCATCAGACGTGCATCATACGTGCGTCTGATGGTCATACACCATTTATTAAAGTTTCTTCATTTATCATTATTAAGACATTCATTGAGTTAAAATCGTAATATTAAAAAGTTTAAAAATTTCCAAAACCGAGGCCCTCAAACGAAATCTCGAGTTTGGAAGGCATAAATCATCATACGTCGTCCGATTGTCATACACCATTTATTAAAGTTTCTTCATTTATCATTATTAAGACATTCGTGGAATTAAAACTGCAATATTAGACAGTTTGAAAATTTCCAAAACCGAGGCCCTCAAACGAAATCTCGAGTTTGGAAGGCATAAATCATCATACGTCGTCGATGGTCATACTCCATTTATTAAAGTTTCTTCATTTATCATTATTAATACATTCATGGAGTTAATACTGCAATATTAGACAGTTTGAAAATTTCCAAAACCGTGGGCCTCAAACGAAATCTCGAGTTTCGGATAGCATAAATCATCAGACGTGCATCATACGTGCGTCTGATGGTCATACTCCATTTATTAAAGTTTCTTCATTTATCATTATTAAGACATTCATAGAGTTAAAACTGTAATATTAGAAAGTTTAAAAATTTCCAAAACCGAGGCCCTCAAACGAAATCTCGAGTTTCGGAAGGCATAAATCATCATACGTCGTCGATGGTCATACTCCATTTATTAAAGTTTCTTCATTTATCATTATTAAGACATTCATGGAGTTAAAACTGAAATATTAGACAGTTTGAAAATTTCCTAAAAACCGAGGTCCTCAAACGAAATCTCGAGTTTCGGAAGCATAAATCATCATACGTCGTCGATGGTCATACTCCATTTATTAAAGTTTCTTCATTTATCATTATTAAGACATTCATGGAGTTAAAACGTAATATTAGAAAGTTTAAAATTTCCAAAACCGAGGCCGTCAAATGAAATCTCGAGTTTCGGAAGGCATAAATCATCAGACGTGCATCATACGTGCGTCTGATGGTCATACTCCATTTATTAAAGTTTCTTCATTTATCATTATTAATACATTCATGGAGTTAAAACTTCAATATTAGAAAGTTTGAAAATTTCCTAAAACCGAGACCCTCAAACGAAATCTCGAGTTTCGGAAGACATAAATCATCATACGTGCGTCTGATGGTCATACTCAAATATTAAAGTTTCTTCATTTATCATTATTAAGACATTTGTGGATTTAAAACTGCAATATTAGACAGTTTGAAAATTTCCAAAAACCGAGGCTCTCAAACGAAATCTCGAGTTTCGGAAGGCATAAATCATCATACGTGCGTCTGATGGTCAAACTCCATTTATTAAAGTTTCTTCATTTATCATTATTAAGACATTTATGGAGTTAAAAACGCAATATTAGACAGTTTGAAAATTTCCAAAACCGAGACTCTCAAACGAAATCTCGAGTTTCGGAAGGCATAAATCATCATACGTGCGTCTGATTGTCATACACCATTTATTAAAGTTTCTTCATTTATCATTATTAAGACATTCGTGGAATTAAAACGCAATATTAGACAGTTTGAAAATTTACAAAAAACCGAGGCTCTCAAACGAAATCTCGAGTTTCTGGAGAAGGCATAAATCATCATACGTGCGTCTGATGGTCAAACTCCATTTATTAAAGTTTCTTCATTTATCATTATTAATACATTCATCGAGTTAAAACTGCAATATTAGACAGTTTGAAAATTTCCAAAAACCGAGGCCCTCAAACGAAATCTCGAGTTTCGGATGGCATAAATCATCGACGTGCATCATACTTGCGTCCCATGGTCATACTCCATTTATTAAAGTTTCTTCATTTATCATTATTAAGACATTCATTGAGTTAAAACTGTAATATTAGAAAGTTTAAAAATTTCCAAAAACCGAGGCCCTCAAACGAAATCTCGAGTTTCGGAAGGCATAAATCATCATACGTGCGTCTGATGGTCATACTCCATTTATTAAAGTTTCTTCATTTATCATTATTAAGACATTCATGGAGTTAAAACTGCAATATTAGACAGTTTGAAAATTTCCAAAAACCGAGGCCCTCAAACGAAATCTCGAGTTTCTGAAGGCATAAATCATCATACGTGCGTCTGATGGTCATACTCCATTTATTAAAGTTTCTTCATTTATCATTATTAAGACATTCATGGAGTTAAAACGCAATATTAGACAGTTTGAAAATTTCCGAAAACCGAGACTCTCAAACGAAATCTCGAGTTTCGGAAGGCATAAATCATCATACGTGCGTCTGATTGTCATACACCATTTATTAAAGTTTCTTCATTTATCATTATTAAGACATTCGTGGAATTAAAACTGCAATATTAGACAGTTTGAAAATTTCCAAAAACCGAGGCCCTCAAACGAAATCTCGAGTTTCGGAAGGCATAAATCATCATACGTGCGTCTGATAGTCAAACTCCATTTATTAAAGTTTCTTCATTTATCATTATTAATACATTCATGGAGTTAATACTGCAATATTAGACAGTTTGAAAATTTCCAAAAACCGTGGCCCTCAAACGAAATCTCGAGTTTCGGATGGCATAAATCATCAGACGTGCATCATACGTGCGTCTGATGGTCATACTCCATTTATTAAAGTTTCTTCATTTATCATTATTAAGACATTCATTGAGTTAAAACTGTAATATTAGAAAGTTTAAAAATTTCCAAAACCGAGGCCCTCAAACGAAATCTCGAGTTTCGGAAGGCATAAATCAACATACGTGCGTCCGATGGTCATACTCCATTTATTAAAGTTTCTTCATTTATCATTATTAAGACATTCATGGAGTTAAAACTGCAATATTAGACAGTTTGAAAATTTCCAAAAACCGAGGTCCTCAAACGAAATCTCGAGTTTCGGAAGGCATAAATCATCATACGTGCGTCTGATGGTCAAACTCCGTTTATTAAAATTTCTTCATTTATCATTATTAATACATTCATGGAGTTAAAACTGCAATATTAGACAATTTGAAAATTTCCAAAAACCGTGGCCCTCAAACGAAATCTCGAGTTTCGGATGGCATAAATCATCAGACGTGCATCATACGTGCGTCTGATGGTAATACTCCATTTATTAAAGTTTCTTCATTTATCATTATTAAGACATTCAATGAGTTAAAACGTAATATTAGAAAGTTTAAAAATTTCCAAAACCTAGCCTCAAACGAAATCTCGAGTTTGGAAGGCATAAATCATCATACGTGCGCCTGATGGTCATACTCCATTTATTAAAGTTTCTTCATTTATCATTATTAAGACATTCATGGAGTTAAAACTGCAATATTAGACAGTTTGAAAATTTCCAAAAACCGAGGTCCTCAAACGAAATCTCGAGTTTCGGAAGGCATAAATCATCATACGTGCGTCTGATGGTCATACTCCATTTATTAAAGTTTCTTCATTTATCATTATTAAGACATTCATGGAGTTAAAAACCGTAATATTAGAAAGTTTAAAAATTTCCAAAAACCGAGGCCCTCAAATGAAATCTCGAGTTTCGGAAGGCATAAATCATCAGACGTGCATCATACGTGCGTCTGATGGTCATACTCCATTTATTAAAGTTTCTTCATTTATCATTATTAATACATTCATGGAGTTAAAACTTCAATATTAGAAAGTTTGAAAATTTCCAAAAACCGAGACCCTCAAACGAAATCTCGAGTTTCGGAAGACATAAATTATCATACGTGCGTCTGATGGTCATACTCAAATATTAAAGTTTCTTCATTTATCATTATTAAGACATTTGTGGAGTTAAAACTGCAATATTAGACAGTTTGAAAATTTCCAAAACCGAGGCTCTCAAACGAAATCTCGAGTTTCGGAAGGCATAAATCATCATACGTGCGTCTGATGGTCATACTCCATTTATTAAAGTTTCTTCATTTAACATTATTAAGACATTCATGGAGTTAAAACTGTAATATTAGACAGTTTGAAAATTTCCAAAAATCGAAACCCTCAAACGAAATCTCGAGCTTCGGAAGGCATAAATCATCATACGTGCGTCTGATGGTCATACTCCATTTATTAAAGTTTCTTCATTTATCATTATTAAGACATTCATGGAGTTAAAACTGTAATATTAGAAAGTTTAAAAATTCCAAAAACCGAGACCCTCAAACGAAATCTCGAGTTTCGGAATGCATAAATCATCGACGTGCATCATACGTCGTCTGATGGTCATACACCATTTATTAAAGTTTCTTCATTTATCATTATTAAGACATTCATTGAGTTAAAACTGTAATATTAAAAAGTTTAAAAATTTCCAAAAACCGAGGCCCTCAAACGAAATCTCGAGTTTCGGAAGGCATAAATCATCATACGTGCGTCTGATTGTCATACACCATTTATTAAAGTTTCTTCATTTATCATTATTAAGACATTCGTGGAATTAAAACTGCAATATTAGACAGTTTGAAAATTTCCAAAAACCGAGGCCCTCAAACGAAATCTCGAGTTTCGGAAGGCATAAATCATCATACGTGCGTCCGATGGTCATACTCATTTATTAAAGTTTCTTCATTTATCATTATTAATACATTCATGGAGTTAATACTGCAATATTAGACAGTTTGAAAATTTCCAAAAACCGTGGCCCTCAAACGAAATCTCGAGTTTCGGATAGCATAAATCATCAGACGTGCATCATACGTGCGTCTGATGGTCATACTCCATTTATTAAAGTTTCTTCATTTATCATTATTAAGACATTCATAGAGTTAAAATCGTAATATTAGAAAGTTTAAAAATTTCCAAAAACCGAGGCCCTCAAACGAAATCTCGAGTTTCAGAAGGCATAAATCAACATACGTGCGTCCGATGGTCATACTCCATTTATTAAAGTTTCTTCATTTATCATTATTAAGACATTCATGGAGTTAAAACTGAAATATTAGACAGTTTGAAAATTTCCAAAACCGAGACCCTCAAACGAAATCTCGAGTTTTAAGACATAAATTATCATACGTCGTCCGATGGTCATACTCAAATATTAAAGTTTCTTCATTTATCATTATTAAGACATTTGTGGAGTTAAAACTAAATATTAGACAGTTTTAAAATTTCCAAAACCGAGGCTCTCAAACGAAATCTCGACTTTCGGATGGCATAAATCATCATACGTGTGTCTGATGGTCATACTCCATTTATTAAAGTTTCTTCATTTAACATTATTAAGACATTCATGGAGTTAAAACTGTAATATTAGACAGTTTGAAAATTTCCAAAAATCGAAACCCTCAAACGAAATCTCGAGCTTCGGAAGGCATAAATCATCATACGTGCGTCCGATGGTCATACTCCATTTATTAAAGTTTCTTCATTTATCATTATTAAGACATTCATGGAGTTAAAACTGTAATATTAGAAAGTTTAAAAATTTCCAAAACCGAGACCCTCAAACGAAATCTCGAGTTTCGGAAGGCATAAATCATCGGGCGTGCATCATACGTGCGCGTCGATGGTCATACACCATTTATTAAAGTTTCTTCATTTATCATTATTAAGACATTCATTGAGTTAAAATCGTAATATTAAAAAGTTTAAAAATTTCCAAAACCGAGGCCCTCAAACGAAATCTCGAGTTTCGGAAGGCATAAATCATCATACGTGCCTCGATTGTCATACACCATTTATTAAAGTTTCTTCATTTATCATTATTAAGACATTCGTGGAATTAAAACTGCAATATTAGACAGTTTGAAAATTTCCAAAACCGAGGCCCTCAAACGAAATCTCGAGTTTCGGAAGGCATAAATCATCATACGTGCGTCTGATGGTCATACTCCATTTATTAAAGTTTCTTCATTTATCATTATTAATACATTCATGGAGTTAATCTGCAATATTAGACAGCTTTGAAAATTTCCAAAAACCGTGGCCCTCAAACGAAATCTCGAGTTTCGGATAGCATAAATCATCGACGTGCATCATACGTGCGTCGATGGTCATACTCCATTTATTAAAGTTTCTTCATTTATCATTATTAAGACATTCATAGAGTTAAAACTGTAATATTAGAAAGTTTAAAAATTTCCAAAAACCGAGGCCCTCAAACGAAATCTCGAGTTTCGGAAGGCATAAATCATCATACGTGCGTCTGATGGTCATACTCCATTTATTAAAGTTTCTTCATTTATCATTATTAAGACATTCATGGAGTTAAAACTGAAATATTAGACAGTTTGAAAATTTCCAAAACCGAGGCCCTCAAACGAAATCTCGAGTTTCAGAAGGCATAAATCAACATACGTGCGTCCGATGGTCATACTCCATTTATTAAAGTTTCTTCATTTATCATTATTAAGACATTCATGGAGTTAAAACTGTAATATTAGAAAGTTTAAAAATTTCCAAAAACCGAGGCCCTCAAATGAAATCTCGAGTTTCGGAAGGCATAAATCATCAGACGTGCATCATACGTGCGTCTGATGGTCATACTCCATTTATTAAAGTTTCTTCATTTATCATTATTAATACATTCATGGAGTTAAAACTTCAATATTAGAAAGTTTGAAAATTTCCAAAAACCGAGACCCTCAAACGAAATCTCGAGTTTCGGAAGACATAAATCATCATACGTGCGTCTGATGGTCATACTCAAATATTAAAGTTTCTTCATTTATCATTATTAAGACATTTGTGGATTTAAAACGCAATATTAGATGACAGTTTGAAAATTTCCAAAACCGAGGCTCTCAAACGAAATCTCGAGTTTCGGAAGGCATAAATCATCATACGTGCGTCTGATGGTCAAACTCCATTTATTAAAGTTTCTTCATTTATCATTATTAATACATTCATCGAGTTAAAACTGCAATATTAGACAGTTTGAAAATTTCCAAAAACCGAGGCCCTCAAACGAAATCTCGAGTTTCGGATGGCATAAATCATCAGACGTGCATCATACGTGCGTCTGATGGTCATACTCCATTTATTAAAGTTTCTTCATTTATCATTATTAAGACATTCATTGAGTTAAAACTGTAATATTAGAAAGTTTAAAAATTTCCAAAAACCGAGGCCTCAAACGAAATCTCGAGTTTCGGAAGGCATAAATCAACATACGTGCGTCCGATGGTCATACTCCATTTATTAAAGTTTCTTCATTTATCATTATTAAGACATTCATGGAGTTAAAACTGCAATATTAGACAGTTTGAAAATTTCCTAAAACCGAGGCCCTCAAACGAAATCTCGAGTTTTGGAAGGCATAAATCATCATACGTGCGTCTGATGGTCATACTCCATTTATTAAAGTTTCTTCATTTATCATTATTAAGACATTCATGGAGTTAAAACTGCAATATTAGACAGTTTGAAAATTTCCGAAAACCGAGACTCTCAAACGAAATCTCGAGTTTCGGAAGGCATAAATCATCATACGTGCGTCTTATTGTCATACACCATTTATTAAAGTTTCTTCATTTATCATTATTAAGACATTCGTGGAATTAAAACTGCAATATTAGACAGTTTGAAAATTTCCAAAAACCGAGGCCCTCAAACGAAATCTCGAGTTTCGGAAGGCATAAATCATCATACGTGCGTCTGATGGTCAAACTCCATTTATTAAAGTTTCTTCATTTATCATTATTAATACATTCATGGAGTTAATACTGCAATATTAGACAGTTTGAAAATTTCCAAAAACCGTGGCCCTCAAACGAAATCTCGAGTTTCGGATGGCATAAATCATCAGACGTGCATCATACGTGCGTCTGATGGTCATACTCCATTTATTAAAGTTTCTTCATTTATCATTATTAAGACATTCATTGAGTTAAAACTGTAATATTAGAAAGTTTAAAAATTTCCAAAAACCGAGGCCCTCAAACGAAATCTCGAGTTTCGGAAGGCATAAATCATCATACGTGCGTCTGATGGTCATACTCCATTTATTAAAGTTTCTTCATTTATCATTATTAAGACATTCATGGAGTTAAAACTGCAATATTAGACAGTTTGAAAATTTCCAAAAACCGAGGTCCTCAAACGAAATCTCGAGTTTCGGAAGGCATAAATCATCATACGTGCGTCTGATGGTCATACTCCATTTATTAAAGTTTCTTCATTTATCATTATTAAGACATTCATGGAGTTAAAACTGTAATATTAGAAAGTTTAAAATTTCCAAAACCGAGGCCGTCAAATGAAATCTCGAGTTTCGGAAGGCATAAATCATCAGACGTGCATCATACGTGCGTCTGATGGTCATACTCCATTTATTAAAGTTTCTTCATTTATCATTATTAATACATTCATGGAGTTAAAACTTCAATATTAGAAAGTTTGAAAATTTCCAAAAACCGAGACCCTCAAACGAAATCTCGAGTTTCGGAAGACATAAATCATCATACGTGCGTCTGATGGTCATACTCAAATATTAAAGTTTCTTCATTTATCATTATTAAGACATTTGTGGAGTTAAAACTGCAATATTAGACAGTTTGAAAATTTCCAAAAACCGAGGCTCTCAAACGAAATCTCGAGTTTCGGAAGGCATAAATCATCATACGTGCGTCTGATGGTCATACTCCATTTATTAAAGTTTCTTCATTTAACATTATTAAGACATTCATGGAGTTAAAACTGTAATATTAGACAGTTTGAAAATTTCCAAAATCAAACCCAAACGAAATCTCGAGCTTCGGAAGGCATAAATCATCATACGTGCGTCTGATGGTCATACTCCATTTATTAAAGTTTCTTCATTTATCATTATTAAGACATTCATGGAGTTAAAACTGTAATATTAGAAAGTTTAAAAATTCCAAAAACCGAGACCCTCAAACGAAATCTCGAGTTTCGGAAGGCATAAATCATCGACGTGCATCATACGTGCGTCCGATGGTCATACTCCATTTATTAAAGTTTCTTCATTTATCATTATTAAGACATTCATGGAGTTAAAACTGCAATATTAGACAGTTTGAAAATTTCCAAAAACCGAGGCCCTCAAACGAAATCTCGAGTTTCGGAAGGCATAAATCATCATACGTGCGTCTGATGGTCATACTCCATTTATTAAAGTTTCTTCATTTATAATTATTAAGACATTCATGGATTTAAAACTGCAATATTAGACAGTTTGAAAATTTCCAAAACCGAGACTCAAACGAAATCTATTTCGGAGTTAAATCATCATACGTGCGTCTGATTGTCATACACCATTTATTAAAGTTTCTTCATTTATCATTATTAAGACATTCGTGGAATTAAAACTGCAATATTAGACAGTTTGAAAATTTCCAAAACCGAGGCCCTCAAACGAAATCTCGAGTTTCGGAAGGCATAAATCATCATACGTGCGTCTGATGGTCAAACTCCATTTATTAAAGTTTCTTCATTTATCATTATTAATACATTCATGGAGTTAAAACTGCAATATTAGACAATTTGAAAATTTCCAAAAACCGTGGCCCTCAAACGAAATCTCGATTTTCGGATGGCATAAATCATCAGACGTGCATCATACGTGCGTCTGATGGTCATACTCCATTTATTAAAGTTTCTTCATTTATCATTATTAAGACATTCATTGAGTTAAAACTGTAATATTAGAAAGTTTAAAAATTTCCAAAAACCGAGGCCTCAAACGAAATCTCAGTTTTGGAAGGCATAAATCATCATACGTGCGTCCGATGGTCATACTCCATTTATTAAAGTTTCTTCATTTATCATTATTAAGACATTCATGGAGTTAAAACTGCAATATTAGACAGTTTGAAAATTTCCAAAATCCGAGACCTCAAACGAAATCTCGAGTTTCGGAAGGCATAAATCATCATACGTGCGTCTGATGGTCATACTCCATTTATTAAAGTTTCTTCATTTATCATTATTAAGACATTCATGGAGTTAAAACTGTAATATTAGACAGTTTGAAAATTTCCAAAAATCGAAACCCTCAAACGAAATCTCGAGCTTCGGAAGGCATAAATCATCATACGTGCGTCTGATGGTCATACTCCATTTATTAAAGTTTCTTCATTTATCATTATTAAGACATTCATGGAGTTAAAACTGTAATATTAGACAGTTTGAAAATTTCCAAAACCGAGACCCTCAAACGAAATCTCGAGTTTCGGAAGGCATAAATCATCAGACGTGCATCATACGTGCGTCTGATGGTCATACTCCATTTATTAAAGTTTCTTCATTTATCATTATTAAGACATTCATTGAGTTAAAACTGCAATATTAGAAAGTTTGAAAATTTCCAAAAACCGAGGCCCTCAAACGAAATCTCGAGTTTGAAGGCATAAATCATCATACGTCGCCTGATGGTCATACTCCATTTATTAAAGTTTCTTCATTTATAATTATTAAGACATTCATGGATTTAAAACTGCAATATTAGACAGTTTGAAAATTTCCGAAAACCGAGACTCTCAAACGAAATCTCGAGTTTCGGAAGGCATAAATCATCATACGTGCGTCTGATTGTCATACACCATTTATTAAAGTTTCTTCATTTATCATTATTAAGACATTCGTGGAATTAAAACTGCAATATTAGACAGTTTGAAAATTTCCAAAAACCGAGGCCCTCAAACGAAATCTCGAGTTTCGGAAGGCATAAATCATCATACGTGCGTCTGATGGTCAAACTCCATTTATTAAAGTTTCTTCATTTATCATTATTAAGACATTCATGGAATTAAAACTGCAATATTAGACAGTTTGAAAATTTCCAAAACCGAGGCCCTCAAACGAAATCTCGAGTTTGGATGGCATAAATCATCATGCGTGCATCCTCGATAGTCAAACTCCATTTATTAAAGTTTCTTCATTTATCATTATTAATACATTCATGGAGTTAATACCGCAATATTAGACAGTTTAAAAATTTCCAAAACCGTGGCCCTCAAACGAAATCTCGAGTTTCGATGGCATAAATCATCGACGTCATCATGCGTCGTGATGGTCATACTCATTTATTAAAGTTTCTTCATTTATCATTATTAAGACATTCATTGAGTTAAAACGTAATATTAGAAAGTTTAAAATTTCCAAAAACCGAGGCCCTCAAACGAAATCTCGAGTTTCTGAAGGCATAAATCATCATACGTGCGTCTGATGGTCATACTCCATTTATTAAAGTTTCTTCATTTATCATTATTAAGACATTCATGGAGTTAAAACTGCAATATTAGACAGTTTGAAAATTTCCAAAAACCGAGGCCCTCAAACGAAATCTCGAGTTTCGGAAGGCATAAATCATCATACGTGCGTCTGATTGTCATACACCATTTATTAAAGTTTCTTCATTTATCATTATTAAGACATTCGTGGAGTTAAAACTGTAATATTAGACAGTTTGAAAATTTCCAAAACCGAGGCTCTCAAACGAAATCTCGAGTTTGGAAGGCAAAATCATCATACGTGGTCTGATGGTCAAACTCCATTTATTAAAGTTTCTTCATTTATCATTATTAATACATTCATGGAGTTAAAACTGCAATATTAGACAGTTTGAAAATTTCCAAAAACCGAGGCCCTCAAACGAAATCTCGAGTTTGGAAGGCATAAATCAACATACGTGCGTCTGATGGTCATACTCAAATTATTAAAGTTTCTTCATTTATCATTATTAAGACATTCGTGGAATTAAAACTGCAATATTAGAAAGCAGGTTTGAAAATTTCCAAAATCGAAACCTCAAACGAAATCTCGAGTTTCGGAAGGCATAAATCATCATACGTCCATGGTCATACTCCATTTATTAAAGTTTCTTCATTTATCATTATTAAGACATTCATGGAGTTAAAACTGCAATATTAGAAAGTTTAAAATTCCAAACCGAGACCTCAAACGAAATCTCGAGTTTGGAAGGCATAAATCATCGGGGCATCATGGAGTGGTCATACACCATTTATTAAAGTTTCTTCATTTATCATTATTAAGACATTCATTGAGTTAAAACTGTAATATTAGAAAGTTTAAAAATTTCCAAAACCGAGGCCCTCAAACGAAATCTCGAGTTTCGGAAGGCATAAATCATCATACGTGCGTCTGATGGTCATACTCCATTTATTAAAGTTTCTTCATTTATCATTATTAAGACATTCATGGAGTTAAACTAATAACAAAAAGCCTCAAACGAATCTCGAGTTTGGAATAAATCATCATACGTCGTCTGATTGTCATACTCTCTATTTATTAAGTTTCTTCATTTATCATTATTAAGACATTCATGGAGTTAAAACTGCAAACAAGACTCTCAAACGAAATCTCGAGTTTCGGAAGGCATAAATCATCATACGTGCGTCTGATTGTCATACACCATTTATTAAAGTTTCTTCATTTATCATTATTAAGACATTCGTGGAATTAAAACGCAATATTAGACAGTTTGAAAATTTCAAAACCGAGGCCTCTCAAACGAAATCTCGAGTTTGGAAGGCATAAATCATCATACGTATGGGTCTGATGGTCAAACTTCATTTATTAAAGTTTCTTCATTTATCATTATTAATACATTCATGGAGTTAATACTGCAATATTAGAAAGTTTGAAAATTTCCAAAACCGTGGCCCTCAAACGAAATCTCGAGTTTTGGATGGCATAAATCATCGACGTGCATCATACGTAAGGCTGATGGTCATACTCCATTTATTAAAGTTTCTTCATTTATCATTATTAAGACATTCATAGAGTTAAAAACTGTAATATTAGAAAGTTTAAAAATTTCCAAAAACCGAGGCCTCAAACGAAATCTCGGTTTCCTAAGGCATAAATCATCATACGTGCGTCTCATGGTCATACTCCATTTATTAAAGTTTCTTCATTTATCATTATTAAGACATTCATGGAGTTAAAACTGCAATATTAGACAGTTTGAAAATTTCAAAACCGAGACTCTCAAACGAAATCTCGAGTTTCGAAGGCATAAATCATCATACGTCGTCTGATTGTCATACTCCATTTATTAAAGTTTCTTCATTTATCATTATTAAGACATTCATGGAATTAAAACCGCAATATTAGAAAGTTTGAAAATTTCCCAAAACCGAGGCTCTCAAACGAAATCTCGAGTTTCGAAGGCATAAATCATCATACGTGCGTCATCATGGGTCAAACTCCATTTATTAAAGTTTCTTCATTTATCATTATTAATACATTCATGGAGTTAAAACTGCAATATTAGAAAGTTTGAAAATTTCCAAAAACCGAGGCCCTCAAACGAAATCTCGAGTTTCGGATGGCATAAATCATCATACGTGCATCATACTTAGCGCCTCGATGGTCATACTCCATTTATTAAAGTTTCTTCATTTATCATTATTAAGACATTCATTGAGTTAAAACTGCAATATTAGAAAGTTTAAAAATTTCCAAAACCGAGGCCCTCAAACGAATCTACGAGTTTGAAAATATAAATCATCATACGTCGTCTGATGGTCATACTCCATTTATTAAAGTTTCTTCATTTATCATTATTAAGACATTTATGGAGTTAAAACTGCAATATTAGACAGTTTGAAAATTTCCAAAACCGAGGCCCTCAAACGAAATCTCGAGTTTGGAAGGCATAAATCATCATACGTCCGATGGTCAAACTCCATTTATTAAAGTTTCTTCATTTATCATTATTAATACATTCATGGAGTTAATACTGCAATATTAGACAGTTTGAAAATTTCCAAAAACTGGGCTTCAAACGAAATCTCAGTTTGATGGCATAAATCATCGGGCGTGCATCATACGTATGCCTGATGGTCATACTCCATTTATTAAAGTTTCTTCATTTATCATTATTAAGACATTCTTGGAGTTAAAACTGTAATATTAGAAAGTTTAAAAATTTCCAAAACCGAGGCCCTCAAACGAAATCTCGAGTTTGGAAGGCATAAAATCATCATACGTATGCGTCTGATGGTCATACTCCATTTATTAAAGTTTCTTCATTTATCATTATTAAGACATTCATGGAGTTAAAACTGCAATATTAGAAAGTTTGAAAATTTCCAAAACCGAGACTCTCAAACGAAATCTCGAGTTTCGGAAGGCATAAATCATCATACGTGCGTCTGATTGTCATACACCATTTATTAAAGTTTCTTCATTTATCATTATTAAGACATTCGTGGAATTAAAACTGCAATATTAGATGTTTGAAAATTTCCAAAACCGAGGCTCTCAAACGAAATCTCGAGTTTCGGAAGGCATAAATCATCATACGTGCGTCTGATGGTCAAACTCCATTTATTAAAGTTTCTTCATTTATCATTATTAATACATTCATGAGTTAAAAACTGCAATATTAGACAAGTTTGAAAATTTCCAAAAAGGCCTCAAACGAAAATCTCTAGTTTTGGATGGCATAAATCATCGTGACGTGCATCATACTTGCGTCTCATACTCATTTATTAAAGTTTCTTCATTTATCATTATTAAGACATTCATTGAGTTAAAACTGTAATATTAGAAAGTTTAAAATTTCAAAACCGAGGCCCTCAAACGTAAATCTCGAGTTTGGAAGGCATAAATCATCATACGTGCATCATGCATGATGGTCATACTCCATTTATTAAAGTTTCTTCATTTATCATTATTAAGACATTTATGGAGTTAAAACTGCAATATTAGACAGTTTGAAAATTTCCAAAACCGAGGCCCTCAAAATCTGAATTGAGAGGGGCATAAATCATCATACGTCGTCGATGGTCATACTCATTTATTAAAGTTTCTTCATTGATCATTATTAAGACATTCATGGAGTTAAAACTGCAATATTAACAGTTTGAAAATTTGAAAACCGAGACTCTCAAACGAAATCTCGAATTTGAAGGCATAAATCATCATACGAAGGATTGTCATACACCATTTATTAAAGTTTCTTCATTTATCATTATTAAGACATTCGTGGAATTAAAACTGCAATATTAGACAGTTTGAAAATTTCCAAAAAAGGCCCTCAAACGAAATCTCGAGTTTGGAAGGCATAAATCATCATCGTCGTCGATAGTCAAACTCCATTTATTAAAGTTTCTTCATTTATCATTATTAATACATTCATGGAGTTAATACTGCAATATTAGACAGTTTGAAAATTTCCAAAACCGCCCTCAAACGAAATCTCGAGTTTCCTTTGATGGCATAAATCATCGTACGCATCATACGTGCGTCTGATGGTCATACTTCATTTATTAAAGTTTCTTCATTTATCATTATTAAGACATTCATTGAGTTAAAACTGCAATATTAGAAAGTTTAAAAATTTCCAAAAACCGAGGCCCTCAAACGAAATCTCGAGTTTGGGAGGCATAAATCATCATACGTCGTCCTGATGGTCATACTCCATTTATTAAAGTTTCTACATTTATCATTATTAAGACATTCATGGAGTTAAACTGCAATATTAGACAGATTTGAAAATTTCAAAACCGAGACTCTCAAACGAAATCTCGAGTTTGAAGGCATAAATCATCATAATCGTCGGCTGATTGTCATACACCATTTATTAAAGTTTCTTCATTTATCATTATTAAGACATTCGAGAATTAAAACTGCAATATTAGACAGTTTGAAAATTTCCAAAACCGAGGCTCAAACGAAATCTCGAGTTCCCTGAAGGGCATAAATCATCATACGTTCGTCTGATGGTCAAACTCCATTTATTAAAGTTTCTTCATTTATCATTATTAATACATTCATCGAGTTAAAACTGCAATATTAGACAGTTTGAAAATTTCCAAAACCGAGGCCCTCAAACGAAATCTCGGAAGTTTTGGATGGCATAAATCATCGACGTCATACTTGCGTGATGGTCATACTCCATTTATTAAAGTTTCTTCATTTATCATTATTAAGACATTCATTGAGTTAAATCGTAATATTAGAAAAATTTAAAAATTTCCAAAACCGAGGCCCTCAAACGAAATCTCGAGTTTCGGAAGGCATAAATCATCATACGTGCGTCTGATGGTCATACTACATTTATTAAAGTTTCTTCATTTATCATTATTAAGACATTTATGGAGTTAAAACTGCAATATTAGACAGTTTGAAAATTTCCAAAACCGAGGCCCTCAAACGAAATCTCGAGTTTTGAAGGCATAAATCATCATACGTCGTCGATGGTCAAACTCCATTTATTAAAGTTTCTTCATTTATCATTATTAATACATTCATGGAGTTAATACTGCAATATTAGACAGTTTGAAAATTTCCAAAAACCGTGGCCCTCAAACGAAATCTCGAGTTTCGATGGCATAAATCATCAGGGACGTGCATCATACGTATGCTGATGGTCATATCCATTTATTAAAGTTTCTTCATTTATCATTATTAAGACATTCATTGAGTTAAAACTGTAATATTAGAAAGTTTAAAAATTTCCAAAACCGAGGCCCTCAAACGAAATCTCGAGTTTTGGAAGGCATAAATCATCATACGTGCGTCTGATGGTCATACTCCATTTATTAAAGTTTCTACATTTATCATTATTAAGACATTTTTGGAGTTAAAACTGCAATATTAGACAGTTTGAAAATTTCCAAAACCGAGACTCTCAAACGAAATCTCGAGTTTCGGGAAGCATAAATCATCATCGTCGTCCGATTGTCATACACCATTTATTAAAGTTTCTTCATTTATCATTATTAAGACATTCGTGGAATTAAAACTGCAATATTAGACAGTTTGAAAATTTCCAAAACCGAGGCTCTCAAACGAAATCTCGAGTTTTGCATAAATCATCATACGTTGTCGATGGTCAAACTCCATTTATTAAAGTTTCTTCATTTATCATTATTAATACATTCATCGAGTTAAAACTGCAATATTAGACAGTTTGAAAATTTCTAAAAACCGAGGCCCTTAAACGAAATCTCGAGTTTCGGATGGCATAAATCATCGTGACGTGCATCATACTTGATCTGATGGTCATACTCCATTTATTAAAGTTTCTTCATTTATCATTATTAAGACATTCATTGAGTTAAAACTGTAATATTAGAAAGTTTAAAAATTTCCAAAAACCGAGGCCCTCAAACGAAATCTCGAGTTTTGGAAGGCATAAATCATCATACGTGCGTCTGATGGTCATACTCCATTTATTAAAGTTTCTTCATTTATCATTATTAAGACATTTATGGAGTTAAAACTGCAATATTAAACGTTTTGAAAATTTCCAAAAACCGAGGCCCTCAAACGAAATCTCGAGTTTGGAAGGCATAAATCATCATCGTCGTCGATGGTCATACTCCATTTATTAAAGTTTCTTCATTTATCATTATTAAGACATTCATGGAGTTAAAATCGCAATATTAGACAGTTTGAAAATTTCCAAAACCGAGACTCTCAAACGAAATCTCGAGTTTCGGAAGGCATAAATCATCATACGTGCGTCTGATTGTCATACACCATTTATTAAAGTTTCTTCATTTATCATTATTAAGACATTCGTGGAATTAAAACTGCAATATTAGACAGTTTGAAAATTTCCAAAACCGAGGCCCTCAAACGAAATCGAGTTTCGGAAGGCATAAATCATCATACGTAAATCGATAGTCAAACTCCATTTATTAAAGTTTCTTCATTTATCATTATTAATACATTCATGGAGTTAATACTTTGCAATATTAGACAGTTTGAAAATTTCAAAACTGTGGCCCTCAAACGAAATCTCGAGTTTTGGATGGCATAAATCATCGTGACGTGCATCATACGTGCGTCTGATGGTCATACTCCATTTATTAAAGTTTCTTCATTTATCATTATTAAGACATTCATTGAGTTAAAACTGTAATATTAGAAAGTTTAAAAATTTCCAAAACCGAGGCCCTCAAACGAAATCTCGAGTTTTGGAAGGCATAAATCATCATACGTGCGTCTGATGGTCATACTCCATTTATTAAAGTTTCTTCATTTATCATTATTAAGACATTCATGGAGTTAAAACTGCAATATTAGACAGTTTGAAAATTTCCAAAAACCGAGGTCCTCAAACGAAATCTCGAGTTTCGGAAGGCATAAATCATCATACGTGCGTCTGATGGTCAAACTCCGTTTATTAAAATTTCTTCATTTATCATTATTAATACATTCATGGAGTTAAAACTGCAATATTAGACAATTTGAAAATTTCCAAAAACCGTGGCCCTCAAACGAAATCTCGAGTTTCGGATGGCATAAATCATCAGACGTGCATCATACGTGCGTCTGATGGTAATACTCCATTTATTAAAGTTTCTTCATTTATCATTATTAAGACATTCAATGAGTTAAAACTGTAATATTAGAAAGTTTAAAAATTTCCAAAAACCGAGGCCCTCAAACGAAATCTCGAGTTTCGGAAGGCATAAATCATCATACGTGCGTCTGATGGTCATACTCCATTTATTAAAGTTTCTTCATTTATCATTATTAAGACATTCATGGAGTTAAAAGCGCAATATTAGATTTTGAAAATTTCCAAAACCGAGACTCTCAAACGAAATCTCGAGTTTCGGAAGGCATAAATCATCATACGTGCGTCTGATTGTCATACACCATTTATTAAAGTTTCTTCATTTATCATTATTAAGACATTCGTGGAATTAAAACTGCAATATTAGACAGTTTGAAAATTTCCAAAACCGAGGCTCTCAAACGAAATCTCGAGTTTCGGAAGGCATAAATCATCATACGTGCGTCTGATGGTCAAACTCCATTTATTAAAGTTTCTTCATTTATCATTATTAATACATTCATCGAGTTAAAACTGCAATATTAGACAGTTTGAAAATTTCCAAAAACCGAGGCCCTCAAACGAAATCTCGAGTTTCGGATGGCATAAATCATCAGACGTGCATCATACTTGCGTCTGATGGTCATACTCCATTTATTAAAGTTTCTTCATTTATCATTATTAAGACATTCATGGAGTTAAAACTGTAATATTAGAAAGTTTAAAAATTTCCAAAAACCGAGGCCCTCAAACGAAATCTCGAGTTTGGAAGGCATAAATCATCATACGTCGTCCCGATGGTCATACTCCATTTATTAAAGTTTCTTCATTTATCATTATTAAGACATTTATGGAGTTAAAACTGCAATATTAGACAGTTTGAAAATTTCCAAAAACCGAGGCCCTCAAACGAAATCTCGAGTTTCGGAAGGCATAAATCATCATACGTGCGTCTGATGGTCATACTCCATTTATTAAAGTTTCTTCATTTATCATTATTAAGACATTCATGGAGTTAAAACTGCAATATTAGACAGTTTGAAAATTTACGAAAACCGAGACTCTCAAACGAAATCTCGAGTTTCGGAAGGCATAAATCATCATACGTGCGTCTGATTGTCATACACCATTTATTAAAGTTTCTTCATTTATCATTATTAAGACATTCGTGGAATTAAAACTGCAATATTAGACAGTTTGAAAATTTCCAAAAACCGAGGCCCTCAAACGAAATCTCGAGTTTCGGAAGGCATAAATCATCATACGTGCGTCTGATAGTCAAACTCCATTTATTAAAGTTTCTTCATTTATCATTATTAATACATTCATGGAGTTAATACTGCAATATTAGACAGTTTGAAAATTTCCAAAAACCGTGGCCCTCAAACGAAATCTCGAGTTTCGGATGGCATAAATCATCAGACGTGCATCATACGTGCGTCTGATAGTCATACTCCATTTATTAAAGTTTCTTCATTTATCATTATTAAGACATTCATTGATTTAAAACTGTAATATTAGAAAGTTTAAAAATTTCCAAAAACCGAGGCCCTCAAACGAAATCTCGAGTTTCGGAAGGCATAAATCATCATACGTGCGTCTGATGGTCATACTCCATTTATTAAAGTTTCTTCATTTATCATTATTAAGACATTCATGGAGTTAAAACTGCAATATTAGACAGTTTGAAAATTTCCAAAAACCGAGGTCCTCAAACGAAATCTCGAGTTTCGGAAGGCATAAATCATCATACGTGCGTCTGATGGTCAAACTCCGTTTATTAAAATTTCTTCATTTATCATTATTAATACATTCATGGAGTTAAAACTGCAATATTAGACAATTTGAAAATTTCCAAAAACCGTGGCCCTCAAACGAAATCTCGAGTTTCGGATGGCATAAATCATCAGACGTGCATCATACGTGCGTCTGATGGTAATACTCCATTTATTAAAGTTTCTTCATTTATCATTATTAAGACATTCAATGAGTTAAAACTGTAATATTAGAAAGTTTAAAAATTTCCAAAAACCGAGGCCCTCAAACGAAATCTCGAGTTTCGGAAGGCATAAATCATCATACGTGCGTCTGATGGTCATACTCCATTTATTAAAGTTTCTTCATTTATCATTATTAAGACATTCATGGAGTTAAAACTGCAATATTAGACAGTTTGAAAATTTCCAAAAACCGAGGTCCTCAAACGAAATCTCGAGTTTCGGAAGGCATAAATCATCATACGTGCGTCTGATGGTCATACTCCATTTATTAAAGTTTCTTCATTTATCATTATTAAGACATTCATGGAGTTAAAACTGTAATATTAGAAAGTTTAAAAATTTCCAAAAACCGAGGCCCTCAAATGAAATCTCGAGTTTCGGAAGGCATAAATCATCAGACGTGCATCATACGTGCGTCTGATGGTCATACTCCATTTATTAAAGTTTCTTCATTTATCATTATTAATACATTCATGGAGTTAAAACTTCAATATTAGAAAGTTTGAAAATTTCCAAAAACCGAGACCCTCAAACGAAATCTCGAGTTTCGGAAGACATAAATTATCATACGTGCGTCTGATGGTCATACTCAAATATTAAAGTTTCTTCATTTATCATTATTAAGACATTTGTGGAGTTAAAACTGCAATATTAGACAGCTTGAAAATTTCCAAAAACCGAGGCTCTCAAACGAAATCTCGAGTTTCGGAAGGCATAAATCATCATACGTGCGTCTGATGGTCATACTCCATTTATTAAAGTTTCTTCATTTAACATTATTAAGACATTCATGGAGTTAAAACTGTAATATTAGACAGTTTGAAAATTTCCAAAAATCGAAACCCTCAAACGAAATCTCGAGCTTCGGAAGGCATAAATCATCATACGTGCGTCTGATGGTCATACTCCATTTATTAAAGTTTCTTCATTTATCATTATTAAGACATTCATGGAGTTAAAACTGTAATATTAGAAAGTTTAAAAATTCCAAAAACCGAGACCCTCAAACGAAATCTCGAGTTTCGGAAGGCATAAATCATCAGACGTGCATCATACGTGCGTCTGATGGTCATACACCATTTATTAAAGTTTCTTCATTTATCATTATTAAGACATTCATTGAGTTAAAACTGTAATATTAAAAAGTTTAAAAATTTCCAAAAACCGAGGCCCTCAAACGAAATCTCGAGTTTCGGAAGGCATAAATCATCATACGTCGTCGATTGTCATACACCATTTATTAAAGTTTCTTCATTTATCATTATTAAGACATTCGTGGAATTAAAACTGCAATATTAGACAGTTTGAAAATTTCCAAAAACCGAGGCCCTCAAACGAAATCTCGAGTTTCGGAAGGCATAAATCATCATACGTGCGTCTGATGGTCATACTCCATTTATTAAAGTTTCTTCATTTATCATTATTAATACATTCATGGAGTTAATACTGCAATATTAGACAGTTTGAAAATTTCCAAAAACCGTGGCCCTCAAACGAAATCTCGAGTTTCGGATAGCATAAATCATCGGGGACGTGCATCATACGTGCGTCGATGGTCATACTCCATTTATTAAAGTTTCTTCATTTATCATTATTAAGACATTCATAGAGTTAAAACTGTAATATTAGAAAGTTTAAAAATTTCCAAAAACCGAGGCCCTCAAACGAAATCTCGAGTTTCGGAAGGCATAAATCATCATACGTGCGTCTGATGGTCATACTCCATTTATTAAAGTTTCTTCATTTATCATTATTAAGACATTCATGGAGTTAAAACTGAAATATTAGACAGTTTGAAAATTTCCAAAAACCGAGGTCCTCAAACGAAATCTCGAGTTTCGGAAGGCATAAATCATCATACGTGCGTCTGATGGTCATACTCCATTTATTAAAGTTTCTTCATTTATCATTATTAAGACATTCATGGAGTTAAAACTGTAATATTAGAAAGTTTAAAAATTTCCAAAACCGAGGCCGTCAAAATGAAATCTCGAGTTTCGGAAGGCATAAATCATCGAGGCGTGCATCATACGTGCGTCTGATGGTCATACTCCATTTATTAAAGTTTCTTCATTTATCATTATTAATACATTCATGGAGTTAAAACTTCAATATTAGAAAGTTTGAAAATTTCCAAAAACCGAGACCCTCAAACGAAATCTCGAGTTTCGGAAGACATAAATCATCATACGTGCGTCTGATGGTCATACTCAAATATTAAAGTTTCTTCATTTATCATTATTAAGACATTTGTGGATTTAAAACTGCAATATTAGACAGTTTGAAAATTTCCAAAAACCGAGGCTCTCAAACGAAATCTCGAGTTTCGGAAGGCATAAATCATCATACGTGCGTCTGATGGTCAAACTCCATTTATTAAAGTTTCTTCATTTATCATTATTAAGACATTCATGGAGTTAAAATCGCAATATTAGACAGGTTTGAAAATTTAAAACCGAGACTCTCAAACGAAATCTCGAGTTTCGGAAGGCATAAATCATCATACGTGCGTCTGATTGTCATACACCATTTATTAAAGTTTCTTCATTTATCATTATTAAGACATTCGTGGAATTAAAACTGCAATATTAGACAGTTTGAAAATTTACAAAAACCGAGGCTCTCAAACGAAATCTCGAGTTTCGGAAGGCATAAATCATCATACGTGCCTCGATGGTCAAACTCCATTTATTAAAGTTTCTTCATTTATCATTATTAATACATTCATCGAGTTAAAGCGCAATATTAGACAGTTTGAAAATTTCCAAAAACCGAGGCCCTCAAACGAAATCTCGAGTTTCGGATGGCATAAATCATCAGACGTGCATCATACTTGCGTCTGATGGTCATACTCCATTTATTAAAGTTTCTTCATTTATCATTATTAAGACATTCATTGAGTTAAAACTGTAATATTAGAAAGTTTAAAAATTTCCAAAAACCGAGGCCCTCAAACGAAATCTCGAGTTTGGAAGGCATAAATCATCATACGTGCGTCTGATGGTCATACTCCATTTATTAAAGTTTCTTCATTTATCATTATTAAGACATTTATGGAGTTAAAACTGCAATATTAGACAGTTTGAAAATTTCCAAAAACCGAGGCCCTCAAACGAAATCTCGAGTTTCGGAAGGCATAAATCATCATACGTGCGTCCGATGGTCATACTCCATTTATTAAAGTTTCTTCATTTATCATTATTAAGACATTCATGGAGTTAAAACTGCAATATTAGACAGTTTGAAAATTTCCGAAAACCGAGACTCTCAAACGAAATCTCGAGTTTCGGAAGGCATAAATCATCATACGTGCGTCTGATTGTCATACACCATTTATTAAAGTTTCTTCATTTATCATTATTAAGACATTCGTGGAATTAAAACTGCAATATTAGACAGTTTGAAAATTTCCAAAAACCGAGGCCCTCAAACGAAATCTCGAGTTTCGGAAGGCATAAATCATCATACGTGCGTCTGATAGTCAAACTCCATTTATTAAAGTTTCTTCATTTATCATTATTAATACATTCATGGAGTTAATACTGCAATATTAGACAGTTTGAAAATTTCCAAAAACCGTGGCCCTCAAACGAAATCTCGAGTTTCGGATGGCATAAATCATCGGGCGTGCATCATACGTGCGTCTGATGGTCATACTCCATTTATTAAAGTTTCTTCATTTATCATTATTAAGACATTCATTGAGTTAAAACTGTAATATTAGAAAGTTTAAAAATTTCCAAAAACCGAGGCCCTCAAACGAAATCTCGAGTTTCGGAAGGCATAAATCATCATACGTGCGTCTGATGGTCATACTCCATTTATTAAAGTTTCTTCATTTATCATTATTAAGACATTCATGGAGTTAAAACTGCAATATTAGACAGTTTGAAAATTTCCAAAAACCGAGGTCCTCAAACGAAATCTCGAGTTTCGGAAGGCATAAATCATCATACGTGCGTCTGATGGTCAAACTCCGTTTATTAAAATTTCTTCATTTATCATTATTAATACATTCATGGAGTTAAAACTGCAATATTAGACAATTTGAAAATTTCCAAAAACCGTGGCCCTCAAACGAAATCTCGAGTTTCGGATGGCATAAATCATCGGGCGTGCATCATACGTGCGTCTGATGGTAATACTCCATTTATTAAAGTTTCTTCATTTATCATTATTAAGACATTCAATGAGTTAAAATCGTAATATTAGAAAGTTTAAAAATTTCCAAAAACTAGGCCTCAAACGAAATCTCGAGTTTCGGAAGGCATAAATCATCATACGTGCGTCTGATGGTCATACTCCATTTATTAAAGTTTCTTCATTTATCATTATTAAGACATTCATGGAGTTAAAACTGCAATATTAGACAGTTTGAAAATTTCCAAAAACCGAGGTCCTCAAACGAAATCTCGAGTTTCGGAAGGCATAAATCAACATACGTGCGTCCGATGGTCATACTCCATTTATTAAAGTTTCTTCATTTATCATTATTAAGACATTCATGGAGTTAAAAAAATATTAGAAAGTTTAAAATTTCAAAAACCGAGGCCCTCAAATGAAATCTCGAGTTTCGGAAGGCATAAATCATCAGACGTGCATCATACGTGCGTCTGATGGTCATACTCCATTTATTAAAGTTTCTTCATTTATCATTATTAATACATTCATGGAGTTAAAACTTCAATATTAGAAAGTTTGAAAATTTCCAAAAACCGAGACCCTCAAACGAAATCTCGAGTTTCGGAAGACATAAATTATCATACGTGCGTCTGATGGTCATACTCAAATATTAAAGTTTCTTCATTTATCATTATTAAGACATTTGTGGAGTTAAAACGCAATATTAGACAGTTTGAAAATTTCCAAAAAAAAGGCTCTCAAACGAAATCTCGAGTTTCGGAAGGCATAAATCATCATACGTGCGTCTGATGGTCATACTCCATTTATTAAAGTTTCTTCATTTAACATTATTAAGACATTCATGGAGTTAAAACTGTAATATTAGACAGTTTGAAAATTTCCAAAAATCGAAACCCTCAAACGAAATCTCGAGCTTCGGAAGGCATAAATCATCATACGTGCGTCTGATGGTCATACTCCATTTATTAAAGTTTCTTCATTTATCATTATTAAGACATTCATGGAGTTAAAACTGTAATATTAGAAAGTTTAAAAATTCCAAAAACCGAGACCCTCAAACGAAATCTCGAGTTTCGGAATGCATAAATCATCAGACGTGCATCATACGTGCGTCTGATGGTCATACACCATTTATTAAAGTTTCTTCATTTATCATTATTAAGACATTCATTGAGTTAAAACTGTAATATTAAAAAGTTTAAAAATTTCCAAAAACCGAGGCCCTCAAACGAAATCTCGAGTTTCGGAAGGCATAAATCATCATACGTGCGTCTGATTGTCATACACCATTTATTAAAGTTTCTTCATTTATCATTATTAAGACATTCGTGGAATTAAAACTGCAATATTAGACAGTTTGAAAATTTCCAAAAACCGAGGCCCTCAAACGAAATCTCGAGTTTCGGAAGGCATAAATCATCATACGTGCGTCTGATGGTCATACTCCATTTATTAAAGTTTCTTCATTTATCATTATTAATACATTCATGGAGTTAATACTGCAATATTAGACAGTTTGAAAATTTCCAAAAACCGTGGCCCTCAAACGAAATCTCGAGTTTCGGATAGCATAAATCATCAGACGTGCATCATACGTGCGTCTGATGGTCATACTCCATTTATTAAAGTTTCTTCATTTATCATTATTAAGACATTCATAGAGTTAAAACTGTAATATTAGAAAGTTTAAAAATTTCCAAAAACCGAGGCCCTCAAACGAAATCTCGAGTTTCGGAAGGCATAAATCATCATACGTGCGTCTGATGGTCATACTCCATTTATTAAAGTTTCTTCATTTATCATTATTAAGACATTCATGGAGTTAAAACTGAAATATTAGACAGTTTGAAAATTTCCAAAAACCGAGACCCTCAAACGAAATCTCGAGTTTCGGAAGACATAAATTATCATACGTGCGTCTGATGGTCATACTCAAATATTAAAGTTTCTTCATTTATCATTATTAAGACATTTGTGGAGTTAAAACTGCAATATTAGACAGTTTGAAAATTTCCAAAAACCGAGGCTCTCAAACGAAATCTCGAGTTTCGGAAGGCATAAATCATCATACGTGCGTCTGATGGTCATACTCCATTTATTAAAGTTTCTTCATTTAACATTATTAAGACATTCATGGAGTTAAAACTGTAATATTAGACGGTTGAAAATTTCCAAAAATCGAAACCCTCAAACGAAATCTCGAGCTTCGGAAGGCATAAATCATCATACGTGCGTCTGATGGTCATACTCCATTTATTAAAGTTTCTTCATTTATCATTATTAAGACATTCATGGAGTTAAAACTGTAATATTAGAAAGTTTAAAAATTCCAAAAACCGAGACCCTCAAACGAAATCTCGAGTTTCGGAAGGCATAAATCATCAGACGTGCATCATACGTGCGTCTGATGGTCATACACCATTTATTAAAGTTTCTTCATTTATCATTATTAAGACATTCATTGAGTTAAAACTGTAATATTAAAAAGTTTAAAAATTTCCAAAAACCGAGGCCCTCAAACGAAATCTCGAGTTTCGGAAGGCATAAATCATCATACGTGCGTCTGATTGTCATACACCATTTATTAAAGTTTCTTCATTTATCATTATTAAGACATTCGTGGAATTAAAACTGCAATATTAGACAGTTTGAAAATTTCCTAAAACCGAGGCCCTCAAACGAAATCTCGAGTTTTGGAAGGCATAAATCATCATACGTGCGTCTGATGGTCATACTCCATTTATTAAAGTTTCTTCATTTATCATTATTAATACATTCATGGAGTTAATATTAATATTAGACAGTTTGAAAATTTCCAAAAACCGTGGCCCTCAAACGAAATCTCGAGTTTCGGATAGCATAAATCATCGACGTGCATCATACGTGCGTCGATGGTCATACTCCATTTATTAAAGTTTCTTCATTTATCATTATTAAGACATTCATAGAGTTAAAATCGTAATATTAGAAAGTTTAAAAATTTCCAAAAACCGAGGCCCTTAAACGAAATCTCGACTTTCGGAAGGCATAAATCATCATACGTGCGTCCGATGGTCATACTCCATTTATTAAAGTTTCTTCATTTATCATTATTAAGACATTCATGGAGTTAAAACTGAAATATTAGACAGTTTGAAAATTTCCAAAAACCGAGGTCCTCAAACGAAATCTCGACTTTCGGAAGGCATAAATCATCATACGTGCGTCCGATGGTCATACTCCATTTATTAAAGTTTCTTCATTTATCATTATTAAGACATTCATGGAGTTAAAACTGTAATATTAGAAAGTTTAAAAATTTCCAAAACCGAGAGGCACAAATGAAATCTCGAGTTTCGGAAGGCATAAATCATCAGACGTGCATCATACGTGCGTCTGATGGTCATACTCCATTTATTAAAGTTTCTTCATTTATCATTATTAATACATTCATGGAGTTAAAACTTCAATATTAGAAAGTTTGAAAATTTCCAAAAACCGAGACCCTCAAACGAAATCTCGAGTTTCGGAAGACATAAATCATCATACGTGCGTCTGATGGTCATACTCAAATATTAAAGTTTCTTCATTTATCATTATTAAGACATTTGTGGATTTAAAACTGCAATATTAGACAGTTTGAAAATTTCCAAAAACCGAGGCTCTCAAACGAAATCTCGAGTTTCGGAAGGCATAAATCATCATACGTGCGTCTGATGGTCAAACTCCATTTATTAAAGTTTCTTCATTTATCATTATTAATACATTCATCGAGTTAAAACTGCAATATTAGACAGTTTGAAAATTTCCAAAAACCGAGGCCCTCAAACGAAATCTCGAGTTTCGGATGGCATAAATCATCAGACGTGCATCATACGTGCGTCTGATGGTCATACTCCATTTATTAAAGTTTCTTCATTTATCATTATTAAGACATTCATTGAGTTAAAACTGTAATATTAGAAAGTTTAAAAATTTCCAAAAACCGAGGCCCTCAAACGAAATCTCGAGTTTCGGAAGGCATAAATCATCATACGTGGATCGATGGTCATACTCCATTTATTAAAGTTTCTTCATTTATCATTATTAAGACATTCATGGAGTTAAAACTGCAATATTAGACAGTTTGAAAATTTCCAAAAACCGAGGCCCTCAAACGAAATCTCGAGTTTCGGAAGGCATAAATCATCATACGTGCGTCTGATGGTCATACTCCATTTATTAAAGTTTCTTCATTTATCATTATTAAGACATTCATGGAGTTAAAACTGCAATATTAGACAGTTTGAAAATTTCCGAAAACCGAGACTCTCAAACGAAATCTCGAGTTTCGGAAGGCATAAATCATCATACGTGCGTCTTATTGTCATACACCATTTATTAAAGTTTCTTCATTTATCATTATTAAGACATTCGTGGAATTAAAACTGCAATATTAGACAGTTTGAAAATTTCCAAAAACCGAGGCCCTCAAACGAAATCTCGAGTTTCGGAAGGCATAAATCATCATACGTGCGTCTGATGGTCAAACTCCATTTATTAAAGTTTCTTCATTTATCATTATTAATACATTCATGGAGTTAATACGCAATATTAGACAGTTTGAAAATTTCCAAAACCGTGGCCCCTCAAACGAAATCTCGAGTTTCGGATGGCATAAATCATCAGACGTGCATCATACGTGCGTCTGATGGTCATACTCCATTTATTAAAGTTTCTTCATTTATCATTATTAAGACATTCATTGAGTTAAAACTGTAATATTAGAAAGTTTAAAAATTTCCAAAAACCGAGGCCCTCAAACGAAATCTCGAGTTTCGGAAGGCATAAATCATCATACGTGCGTCTGATGGTCATACTCCATTTATTAAAGTTTCTTCATTTATCATTATTAAGACATTCATGGAGTTAAAACTGCAATATTAGACAGTTTGAAAATTTCCAAAAACCGAGGTCCTCAAACGAAATCTCGAGTTTCGGAAGGCATAAATCATCATACGTGCGTCTGATGGTCATACTCCATTTATTAAAGTTTCTTCATTTATCATTATTAAGACATTCATGGAGTTAAAACTGTAATATTAGAAAGTTTAAAAATTTCCAAAAACCGAGGCCGTCAAATGAAATCTCGAGTTTCGGAAGGCATAAATCATCAGACGTGCATCATACGTGCGTCTGATGGTCATACTCCATTTATTAAAGTTTCTTCATTTATCATTATTAATACATTCATGGAGTTAAAACTTCAATATTAGAAAGTTTGAAAATTTCCAAAAACCGAGACCCTCAAACGAAATCTCGAGTTTCGGAAGACATAAATCATCATACGTGCGTCTGATGGTCATACTCAAATATTAAAGTTTCTTCATTTATCATTATTAAGACATTTGTGGAGTTAAAACTGCAATATTAGACAGTTTGAAAATTTCCAAAAACCGAGGCTCTCAAACGAAATCTCGAGTTTCGGAAGGCATAAATCATCATACGTGCGTCTGATGGTCATACTCCATTTATTAAAGTTTCTTCATTTAACATTATTAAGACATTCATGGAGTTAAAACTGTAATATTAGACAGTTTGAAAATTTCCAAAAATCGAAACCCTCAAACGAAATCTCGAGCTTCGGAAGGCATAAATCATCATACGTGCGTCTGATGGTCATACTCCATTTATTAAAGTTTCTTCATTTATCATTATTAAGACATTCATGGAGTTAAAACTGTAATATTAGAAAGTTTAAAAATTCCAAAACCGAGACCTCAAACGAAATCTCGAGTTTCGGAAGGCATAAATCATCAGACGTGCATCATACGTGCGTCTGATGGTCATACTCCATTTATTAAAGTTTCTTCGTTTATCATTATTAAGACATTCATGGAGTTAAAACTGCAATATTAGACAGTTTGAAAATTTCCCAAAACCGAGGCCCTCAAACGAAATCTCGAGTTTCGGAAGGCATAAATCATCATACGTGCGTCTGATGGTCATACTCCATTTATTAAAGTTTCTTCATTTATAATTATTAAGACATTCATGGATTTAAAACGCAATATTAGACGGTTTGAAAATTTCCAAAACCGAGACTCTCAAACGAAATCTCGAGTTTCGGAAGGCATAAATCATCATACGTGCGTCTGATTGTCATACACCATTTATTAAAGTTTCTTCATTTATCATTATTAAGACATTCGTGGAATTAAAACTGCAATATTAGACAGTTTGAAAATTTCCAAAAACCGAGGCCCTCAAACGAAATCTCGAGTTTCGGAAGGCATAAATCATCATACGTGCGTCTGATGGTCAAACTCCATTTATTAAAGTTTCTTCATTTATCATTATTAATACATTCATGGAGTTAATACTTTAATATTAGACAGTTTGAAAATTTCCAAAAACCGTGGCCCTCAAACGAAATCTCGATTTTCGGATGGCATAAATCATCAGACGTGCATCATACGTGCGTCTGATGGTCATACTCCATTTATTAAAGTTTCTTCATTTATCATTATTAAGACATTCATTGAGTTAAAAACCGTAATATTAGAAAGTTTAAAAATTTCCAAAAACCGAGGCCCTCAAACGAAATCTCGAGTTTCGGAAGGCATAAATCATCATACGTGCGTCTGATGGTCATACTCCATTTATTAAAGTTTCTTCATTTATCATTATTAAGACATTCATGGAGTTAAAACTGCAATATTAGACAGTTTGAAAATTTCCAAAAACCGAGACCCTCAAACGAAATCTCGAGTTTCGGAAGGCATAAATCATCATACGTGCGTCTGATGGTCATACTCCATTTATTAAAGTTTCTTCATTTAACATTATTAAGACATTCATGGAGTTAAAACTGTAATATTAGACAGTTTGAAAATTTCCAAAAATCGAAACCCTCAAACGAAATCTCGAGCTTCGGAAGGCATAAATCATCATACGTGCGTCTGATGGTCATACTCCATTTATTAAAGTTTCTTCATTTATCATTATTAAGACATTCATGGAGTTAAAACTGTAATATTAGAAAGTTTAAAAATTCCAAAAACCGAGACCCTCAAACGAAATCTCGAGTTTCGGAAGGCATAAATCATCAGACGTGCATCATACGTGCGTCTGATGGTCATACTCCATTTATTAAAGTTTCTTCGTTTATCATTATTAAGACATTCATGGAGTTAAAACTGCAATATTAGACAGTTTGAAAATTTCCAAAAACCGAGGCCCTCAAACGAAATCTCGAGTTTCGGAAGGCATAAATCATCATACGTGCGTCTGATGGTCATACTCCATTTATTAAAGTTTCTTCATTTATAATTATTAAGACATTCATGGATTTAAAACTGCAATATTAGACAGTTTGAAAATTTCCGAAAACCGAGACTCTCAAACGAAATCTCGAGTTTCGGAAGGCATAAATCATCATACGTGCGTCTGATTGTCATACACCATTTATTAAAGTTTCTTCATTTATCATTATTAAGACATTCGTGGAATTAAAACTGCAATATTAGACAGTTTGAAAATTTCCAAAAACCGAGGCCCTCAAACGAAATCTCGAGTTTCGGAAGGCATAAATCATCATACGTGCGTCTGATGGTCAAACTCCATTTATTAAAGTTTCTTCATTTATCATTATTAATACATTCATGGAGTTAATACTGCAATATTAGACAGTTTGAAAATTTCCAAAAACAAGTGGCCCTCAAACGAAATCTCGAGTTTCGGATGGCATAAATCATCGAGGCGTGCATCATACGTGCGTCTGATGGTCATACTCCATTTATTAAAGTTTCTTCATTTATCATTATTAAGACATTCATTGAGTTAAAACTGTAATATTAGAAAGTTTAAAAATTTCCAAAAACCGAGGCCCTCAAACGAAATCTCGAGTTTCGGAAGGCATAAATCATCATACGTGCGTCTGATGGTCATACTCCATTTATTAAAGTTTCTTCATTTATCATTATTAAGACATTCATGGAGTTAAAACTGCAATATTAGACAGTTTGAAAATTTCCAAAAACCGAGACCCTCAAACGAAATCTCGAGTTTCGGAAGGCATAAATCATCATACGTGCGTCTGATGGTCATACTCCATTTATTAAAGTTTCTTCATTTAACATTATTAAGACATTCATGGAGTTAAAACTGTAATATTAGACAGTTTGAAAATTTCCAAAAATCGAAACCCTCAAACGAAATCTCGAGCTTCGGAAGGCATAAATCATCATACGTGCGTCTGATGGTCATACTCCATTTATTAAAGTTTCTTCATTTATCATTATTAAGACATTCATGGAGTTAAAACTGTAATATTAGAAAGTTTAAAAATTCCAAAAACCGAGACCCTCAAACGAAATCTCGAGTTTCGGAAGGCATAAATCATCAGACGTGCATCATACGTGCGTCTGATGGTCATACTCCATTTATTAAAGTTTCTTCGTTTATCATTATTAAGACATTCATGGAGTTAAAACTGCAATATTAGACAGTTTGAAAATTTCCAAAACCGAGGCCCCTCAAACGAAATCTCGAGTTTCGGAAGGCATAAATCATCATACGTGCGTCTGATGGTCATACTCCATTTATTAAAGTTTCTTCATTTATAATTATTAAGACATTCATGGATTTAAAACTGCAATATTAGACAGTTTGAAAATTTCCGAAAACCGAGACTCTCAAACGAAATCTCGAGTTTCGGAAGGCATAAATCATCATACGTGCGTCTGATTGTCATACACCATTTATTAAAGTTTCTTCATTTATCATTATTAAGACATTCGTGGAATTAAAACTGCAATATTAGACAGTTTGAAAATTTCCAAAAACCGAGGCCCTCAAACGAAATCTCGAGTTTCGGAAGGCATAAATCATCATACGTGCGTCTGATGGTCAAACTCCATTTATTAAAGTTTCTTCATTTATCATTATTAATACATTCATGGAGTTAATACTGCAATATTAGACAGTTTGAAAATTTCCAAAAACCGTGGCCCTCAAACGAAATCTCGAGTTTCGGATGGCATAAATCATCAGACGTGCATCATACGTGCGTCTGATGGTCATACTCCATTTATTAAAGTTTCTTCATTTATCATTATTAAGACATTCATTGAGTTAAAAACGTAATATTAGAAAGTTTAAAAATTTCCAAAAACCGAGGCCCTCAAACGAAATCTCGAGTTTCGGAAGGCATAAATCATCATACGTGCGTCTGATGGTCATACTCCATTTATTAAAGTTTCTTCATTTATCATTATTAAGACATTCATGGAGTTAAAACTGCAATATTAGACAGTTTGAAAATTTCCAAAAACCGAGACCCTCAAACGAAATCTCGAGTTTCGGAAGGCATAAATCATCATACGTGCGTCTGATGGTCATACTCCATTTATTAAAGTTTTTTCATTTATCATTATTAAGACATTCATGGAGTTAAAACTGTAATATTAGAAAGTTTAAAAATTTCCAAAAACCGAGTCCCTCAAACGAAATCTCGAGTTTCGGAAGGCATAAATCATCAGACGTGCATCATACGTGCGTCTGATGGTCATACTCCATTTATTAAAGTTTCTTCATTTATCATTATTAATACATTCATGGAGTTAAAACTTCAATATTAGAAAGTTTGAAAATTTCCAAAAACCGAGACCCTCAAACGAAATCTCGAGTTTCGGAAGACATAAATCATCATACGTGCGTCTGATGGTCATACTCAAATATTAAAGTTTCTTCATTTATCATTATTAAGACATTTGTGGAGTTAAAACTGCAATATTAGACAGTTTGAAAATTTCCAAAAACCGAGGCTCTCAAACGAAATCTCGAGTTTCGGAAGGCATAAATCATCATACGTGCGTCTGATGGTCATACTCCATTTATTAAAGTTTCTTAATTTAACATTATTAAGACATTCATGGAGTTAAAACTGTAATATTAGACAGTTTGAAAATTTCCAAAAATCGAAACCCTCAAACGAAATCTCGAGTTTCGGAAGGCATAAATCATCATACGTGCGTCTGATGGTCAAACTCCATTTATTAAAGTTTCTTCATTTATCATTATTAATACATTCATGGAGTTAATACTGCAATATTAGACAGTTTGAAAATTTCCAAAAACCGTGGCCCTCAAACGAAATCTCGAGTTTCGGATGGCATAAATCATCAGACGTGCATCATACGTGCGTCTGATGGTCATACTCCATTTATTAAAGTTTCTTCATTTATCATTATTAAGACATTCATGGAGTTAAAACTGTAATATTAGAAAGTTTAAAAATTCCAAAAACCGAGACCCTCAAACGAAATCTCGAGTTTCGGAAGGCATAAATCATCAGACGTGCATCATACGTGCGTCTGATGGTCATACTCCATTTATTAAAGTTTCTTCGTTTATCATTATTAAGACATTCATGGAGTTAAAACTGCAATATTAGACAGTTTGAAAATTTCCAAAAACCGAGGCCCTCAAACGAAATCTCGAGTTTCGGAAGGCATAAATCATCATACGTGCGTCTGATGGTCATACTCCATTTATTAAAGTTTCTTCATTTATAATTATTAAGACATTCATGGATTTAAAACTGCAATATTAGACAGTTTGAAAATTTCCGAAAACCGAGACTCTCAAACGAAATCTCGAGTTTCGGAAGGCATAAATCATCATACGTGCGTCTGATTGTCATACACCATTTATTAAAGTTTCTTCATTTATCATTATTAAGACATTCGTGGAATTAAAACTGCAATATTAGACAGTTTGAAAATTTCCAAAAACCGAGGCCCTCAAACGAAATCTCGAGTTTCGGAAGGCATAAATCATCATACGTGCGTCTGATGGTCAAACTCCATTTATTAAAGTTTCTTCATTTATCATTATTAATACATTCATGGAGTTAATACTGCAATATTAGACAGTTTGAAAATTTCCAAAAACCGTGGCCCTCAAACGAAATCTCGAGTTTCGGATGGCATAAATCATCAGACGTGCATCATACGTGCGTCTGATGGTCATACTCCATTTATTAAAGTTTCTTCATTTATCATTATTAAGACATTCATTGAGTTAAAACTGTAATATTAGAAAGTTTAAAAATTTCCAAAAACCGAGGCCCTCAAACGAAATCTCGAGTTTCGGAAGGCATAAATCATCATACGTGCGTCTGATGGTCATACTCCATTTATTAAAGTTTCTTCATTTATCATTATTAAGACATTCATGGAGTTAAAACTGCAATATTAGACAGTTTGAAAATTTCCAAAAACCGAGACCCTCAAACGAAATCTCGAGTTTCGGAAGGCATAAATCATCATACGTGCGTCTGATGGTCATACTCCATTTATTAAAGTTTCTTCATTTAACATTATTAAGACATTCATGGAGTTAAAACTGTAATATTAGACAGTTTGAAAATTTCCAAAAATCGAAACCCTCAAACGAAATCTCGAGCTTCGGAAGGCATAAATCATCATACGTGCGTCTGATGGTCATACTCCATTTATTAAAGTTTCTTCATTTATCATTATTAAGACATTCATGGAGTTAAAAATGTAATATTAGAAAGTTTAAAAATTCCAAAAACCGAGACCTCAAACGAAATCTCGAGTTTCTAAGGCATAAATCATCAGACGTGCATCATACGTGCGTCTGATGGTCATACTCCATTTATTAAAGTTTCTTCGTTTATCATTATTAAGACATTCATGGAGTTAAAACTGCAATATTAGACAGTTTGAAAATTTCCAAAAACCGAGGCCCTCAAACGAAATCTCGAGTTTCGGAAGGCATAAATCATCATACGTGCGTCTGATGGTCATACTCCATTTATTAAAGTTTCTTCATTTATAATTATTAAGACATTCATGGATTTAAAACGCAATATTAGACGGTTTGAAAATTTAAAACCGAGACTCTCAAACGAAATCTCGAGTTTCGGAAGGCATAAATCATCATACGTGCGTCTGATTGTCATACACCATTTATTAAAGTTTCTTCATTTATCATTATTAAGACATTCGTGGAATTAAAACTGCAATATTAGACAGTTTGAAAATTTCCAAAAACCGAGGCCCTCAAACGAAATCTCGAGTTTCGGAAGGCATAAATCATCATACGTGCGTCTGATGGTCAAACTCCATTTATTAAAGTTTCTTCATTTATCATTATTAATACATTCATGGAGTTAATACTGCAATATTAGACAGTTTGAAAATTTCCAAAAACCGTGGCCCTCAAACGAAATCTCGAGTTTCGGATGGCATAAATCATCAGACGTGCATCATACGTGCGTCTGATGGTCATACTCCATTTATTAAAGTTTCTTCATTTATCATTATTAAGACATTCATTGAGTTAAAACGTAATATTAGAAAGTTTAAAAATTTCCAAAAACCGAAGGCCCTCAAACGAAATCTCGAGTTTCGGAAGGCATAAATCATCATACGTGCGTCCCCCATGGTCATACTCCATTTATTAAAGTTTCTTCATTTATCATTATTAAGACATTCATGGAGTTAAACCTGCAATATTAGACAGTTTGAAAATTTCCAAAACCGAGACCCTCAAACGAAATCTCGAGTTTCGGAAGGCATAAATCATCATACGTGCGTCTGATGGTCATACTCCATTTATTAAAGTTTTTTCATTTATCATTATTAAGACATTCATGGAGTTAAAACTGTAATATTAGAAAGTTTAAAAATTTCCAAAAACCGAGTCCCTCAAACGAAATCTCGAGTTTCGGAAGGCATAAATCATCGAGGCGTGCATCATACGTGCGTCTGATGGTCATACTCCATTTATTAAAGTTTCTTCATTTATCATTATTAATACATTCATGGAGTTAAAACTTCAATATTAGAAAGTTTGAAAATTTCCAAAAACCGAGACCCTCAAACGAAATCTCGAGTTTCGGAAGACATAAATCATCATACGTGCGTCTGATGGTCATACTCAAATATTAAAGTTTCTTCATTTATCATTATTAAGACATTTGTGGAGTTAAAACTGCAATATTAGACAGTTTGAAAATTTCCAAAAACCGAGGCTCTCAAACGAAATCTCGAGTTTCGGAAGGCATAAATCATCATACGTGCGTCTGATGGTCATACTCCATTTATTAAAGTTTCTTAATTTAACATTATTAAGACATTCATGGAGTTAAAACTGTAATATTAGACAGTTTGAAAATTTCCAAAAATCGAAACCCTCAAACGAAATCTCGAGCTTCGGAAGGCATAAATCATCATACGTGCGTCAGATGGTCATACTCCATTTATTAAAGTTTCTTCATTTATCATTATTAAGACATTCATGGAGTTAAAACTGTAATATTATAAAGTTTAAAAATTTCCAAAAACCGAGGCCCTCAAACGAAATCTAGAGTTTCGGAAGGCATAAATCATCAGACGTGCATCATACGTGCGTCTGATGGTCATACTCCATTTATTAAAGTTTCTTCATTTATCATTATTAATACATTCATGGAGTTAAAACTTCAATATTAGAAAGTTTGAAAATTTCCAAAAACCGAGACCCTCAAACGAAATCTCGAGTTTCGGAAGACATAAATCATCATACGTGCGTCTGATGGTCATACTCAAATATTAAAGTTTCTTCATTTATCATTATTAAGACATTTGTGGAGTTAAAACTGCAATATTAGACAGTTTGAAAATTTCCAAAACCGAGGCCCTCAAACGAAATCTCGAGTTTTGGAAGGCATAAATCATCATACGTGCGTCTGATGGTCATACTCCATTTATTAAAGTTTCTTCATTTAACATTATTAAGACATTCATGGAGTTAAAACTGTAATATTAGACAGTTTGAAAATTTCCAAAAATCGAAACCCTCAAACGAAATCTCGAGCTTCGGAAGGCATAAATCATCATACGTGCGTCTGATGGTCATACTCCATTTATTAAAGTTTCTTCATTTATCATTATTAAGACATTCATGGAGTTAAAACTGCAATATTAGACAGTTTGAAAATTTCCAAAAACCGAGGCCCTCAAACGAAATCTCGAGTTTCGGAAGGCATAAATCATCATACGTGCGTCTGATGGTCATACTCCATTTATTAAAGTTTCTTCATTTATCATTATTAAGACATTCATGGAGTTAAAACTGTAATATTAGACAGTTTGAAATTTCCGAAAACCGAGACTCTCAAACGAAATCTCGAGTTTCGGAAGGCATAAATCATCATACGTGCGTCTGATTGTCATACACCATTTATTAAAGTTTCTTCATTTATCATTATTAAGATATTCGTGGAATTAAAACTGCAATATTAGACAGTTTGAAAATTTCCAAAAACCGAGGCCCTCAAACGAAATCTCGAGTTTCGGAAGGCATAAATCATCATACGTGCGTCTGATGGTCAAACTCCATTTATTAAAGTTTCTTCATTTATCATTATTAATACATTCATGGAGTTAAAACTGCAATATTAGACAGTTTGAAAATTTCCAAAAACCGAGGCCCTTAAACGAAATCTCGAGTTTCGGAAGGCATAAATCATCATACGTGCGTCTGATGGTCATACTCAAATATTAAAGTTTCTTCATTTATCATTATTAAGACATTTGTGGAGTTAAAACTGCAATATTAGACAGTTTGAAAATTTCCGAAAACCAAGGCCCTGAAACGAAATCTCGAGTTTCGGAAGGCATAAATCAACATACGTGCGTCTGATGGTCAAACTCCATTTCTTAAAGTTTCTTCGTTTATCATTATTAAGACATTCATGGATTTAAAACTGCAATATTAGACAGTTTGATAATTTCGTAAAAACCGAGGCCCTCAAACGAAATCTCGAGTTTCGGAAGGCATAAATCATCATACGTGCGTCTGATGGTCATACTCCGTTCATTAAAGTTTCTTTATTTATCATTATTAAGACATTCGCGGAGTTAAAACTGCAATATTAGACAGTTTGAAAATTTCCGAAAACCGAGACCCTCAAACGAAATCTCGAGTTTCGGAAGGCATAAATCAACATACGTGCGTCTGATGTTCATACTCCATTTATTAAAATTTCTTCATTTATCATTATTAATACATTCAAGGAGTTAAAACTTCAATATTAGAAAGTTTAAAATTTCCAAAAATCGAAACCCTCAAACGAAATCTCGAGTTTCGGAAGGCATAAATCAGCATACGTGCGTCTGATGGTCATACTCCATTTATTAAAGTTTCTTCATTTATCATTATTAAGACATTCGTGGAGTTAAAAATGCAATATTAGACAGTTTTAAAATTTCCAAAAAGCGAGACCCTCAAACGAAATCTCGAGTTTCGGAAGGCATAAATCATCAGACGTGCATCATACGTCCGTCTGATGGTCATACTCCATTTATTAAAGTTTCTTCATTTATCATTATTAATACATTCATGGAGTTAAAACTTCAATATTAGAAAGTTTGAAAATTTCCAAAAACCGTGACCCTCAAACGAAATCTCGAGTTTCGGAAGACATAAATCATCATACGTGCGTCTGATGGTCATACTCAAATATTAAAGTTTCTTCATTTATCATTATTAAGACATTTGTGGAGTTAAAACTGCAATATTAGACAGTTTGAAAATTTCCAAAAACTGAGGCTCTCAAACGAAATCTCGAGTTTCGGAAGGCATAAATCATCATACGTCCGTCTGATGGTCATACTCCATTTATTAAAGTTTCTTCATTTATCATTATTAATACATTCATGGAGTTAAAACTTCAATATTAGAAAGTTTGAAAATTTCCAAAAACCGTGACCCTCAAACGAAATCTCGAGTTTCGGAAGACATAAATCATCATACGTGCGTCTGATGGTCATACTCAAATATTAAAGTTTCTTCATTTATCATTATTAAGACATTTGTGGAGTTAAAACTGCAATATTAGACAGTTTAAAAATTTCCAAAAACCGAGGCTCTCAAACGAAATCTCGAGTTTCGGAAGGCATAAATCATCATACGTGCGTCTGATGGTCATACTCCATTTATTAAAGAGTCTTCATTTAACATTATTAAGACATTCATGGAGTTAAAACTATAATATTAGACAGTTTGAAAATTTCCAAAAATCGAAACCCTCAAACGAAATCTCGAGTTTCGGAAGGCATAAATCATCAAACGTGCGTCTGATGGTCATACTCCATTTATTAAAGTTTCTTCATTTATTATTATTAAGACATTCATGGAGTTAAAACTGCAATATTAGACAGTTTGAAAATTTCTAAAAACCGAGGCCCTCAAACGAAATCTCGAGTTTCGGAAGGCATAAATCATCATACGTTCGTCTGATGGTCAAACTCCATTTATTAAAGTTTCTTCATTTATCATTATTAAGACATTCATGGAGTTAAAACTGCAATATTAGACAGTTTGAAATTTTCCAAAAATCGAGGCCCTCAAACGAAATCTCGAGTTTCGAAAGACATAAAGCATCATACGTGCGTCTGATGGTCATACTCCGTTTATTAAAGTTTCTTCATTTATCATTATTAAGACATTCATGGAGTTAAAACTGTAATATTAGACAGTTTGAAAATTTCCGAAAACCGAGACCCTCAAACGAAATCTCGAGTTTCGGAAGGCATAAATCATCATACGTGCGTCTGATTGTCATACTCCATTTATTAAAGTTTCTTCATTTATCATTATTAAGACATTCGTGGAGTTAAAACTGCAATATTAGACAGTTTGAAAATTTCCAAAAACCGAGGCCCTCAAACGAAATCTCGAGTTTCGGAAGGCATAAATCATCATACGTGCGTCTGATGGTCATATTCCAGTCATTAAAGTTTCTTTATTTATCATTATTAAGACATTCGTGGAGTTAAAACTGCAATATTAGACAATTTGAAAATTTCCGAAAACCGAGACCCTCAAACGAAATCTCGAGTTTCGGAAGGCATAAATCAACATACGTGCGTCTGATGGTCATACTCCATTTATTAAAGTTTCTTCATTTATCATTATTAAGACATTCATGGAGTTAAAACTGTAATATTAGAAAGTTTAAAAATTTCCAAAAACTGAGGCCCTCAAACGAAATCTCGAGTTTCGGAAGGCATAAATCATCAGACGTGCATCATACGTGCGTCTGATGGTCATACTCCATTTATTAAAGTTTCTTCATTTATCATTATTAATACATTCATGGAGTTAAAACTTCAATATTAGAAAGTTTAAAAATTTCCAAAAACTGAGTCCCTCAAACGAAATCTCGAGTTTCGGAAGGCATAAATCATCAGACGTGCATCATACGTGCGTCTGATGGTCATACTCCATTTATTAAAGTTTCTTCATTTATCATTATTAAGACACCCATTGAGTTAAAACTGTAATATTAGAAAGTTTAAAAATTTCCAAAAACCGAGGCCCTCAAACGAAATCTCGAGTTTCGGAAGGCATAAATCATCATACGTGCGTCTGATGGTCATACTCCATTTATTAAAGTTTCTTCATTTATCATTATTAAGACATTCATGGAGTTAAAACTGTAATATTAGACAGTTTGAAAATTTCCGAAAACCGAGACCCTCAAACGAAATCTCGAGTTTCGGAAGGCATAAATCATCATACGTGCGTCTGATTGTCATACTCCATTTATTAAAGTTTCTTCATTTATCATTACTAAGACATTCATGGAGTTAAAACTGTAATATTAGAAAGTTTAAAAATTTCCAAAAACCGAGGCCCTCAAACGAAATCTCGAGTTTCGGAAGGCATAAATCATCAGACGTGCATCATACGTGCGTCTGATGGTCATACTCCATTTATTAAAGTTTCTTCATTTATCATTATTAAGACACCCATTGAGTTAAAACTGTAATATTAGAAAGTTTAAAAATTTCCAAAAACCGAGGCCCTCAAACGAAATCTCGAGTTTCGGAAGGCATAAATCATCATACGTGCGTCTGATGGTCATACTCCATTTATTAAAGTTTCTTCATTTATCATTATTAAGACATTCATGGAGTTAAAACGTCAATATTAGACAGTTTGAAAATTTCCGAAAACCGAGACCCTCAAACGAAATCTCGAGTTTCGGAAGGCATAAATCATCATACGTGCGTCTGATTGTCATACTCCATTTATTAAAGTTTCTTCATTTATCATTATTAAGACATTCGTGGAGTTAAAACTGCAATATTAGACAGTTTGAAAATTTCCAAAAACCGAGGCCCTCAAACGAAATCTCGAGTTTCGGAAGGCATAAATCATCATACGTGCGTCTGATGGTCATACTCCGTTCATTAAAGTTTCTTTATTTATCATTATTAAGACATTCGTGGAGTTAAAACTACAATATTAGACAATTTGAAAATTTCCGAAAACCGAGACCCTCAAACGAAATCTCGAGTTTCGGAAGGCATAAATCAACATACGTGCGTCTGATGGTCATACTCCATTTATTAAAGTTTCTTCATTTATCATTATTAAGACATTCATGGAGTTAAAACTGTAATATTAGAAAGTTTAAAAATTTCCAAAACCGAGGCCCTCAAACGAAATCTCGAGTTTCGGAAGGCATAAATCATCAGACGTGCATCATACGTGCGTCTGATGGTCATACTCCATTTATTAAAGTTTCTTCATTTATCATTATTAAGACATCCATTGAGTTAAAACTGTAATATTAGAAAGTTTAAAAATTTCCAAAAACCGAAGCCCTCAAACGAAATCTCGAGTTTCGGAAGACATAAATCATCATACGTGCGTCTGATGGTCATACTCCATTTATTAAAGTTTCTTCATTTATCATTATTAAGACATTCATGGAGTTAAAACTGCAATATTAGACAGTTTGAAAATTTCCAAAAACCGAGGCCCTCAAACGAAATCTCGAGTTTCGGAAGGCATAAATCATCATACGTGCGTCTGATGGTCATACTCCATTTATTAAAGTTTCTTCATTTATCATTATTAAGACATTCATGGAGTTAAAACTGTAATATTAGACAGTTTGAAAATTTCCGAAAACCGAGACCCTCAAACGAAATCTCGAGTTTCGGAAGGCATAAATCATCATACGTGCGTCTGATTGTCATACTCCATTTATTAAAGTTTCTTCATTTATCATTATTAAGACATTCGTGGAGTTAAAACTGCAATATTAGACAGTTTGAAAATTTCCAAAAACCAAGGCCCTCAAACGAAATCTCGAGTTTCGGAAGGCATAAATCATCATACGTGCGTCTGATGGTCAAACTCCATTTATTAAAGTTTCTTCATTTATCATTATTAAGACATTCATGGAGTTAAAATTGCAATATTAGATAGTTTAAAAATTTCCAAAAACCGAGGCCCTCAAACGAAATCTCGAGTTTCGGAAGGCATAAAGCATCATACGTGCGTCTGATGGTCATACTCCATTTATTAAAGTTTCTTCATTTATCATTATTAAGACATTCATGGAGTTAAAACTGTAATATTAGACAGTTTGAAAATTTCCGAAAACCGAGACACTCAAACGAAATCTCGGGTTTCGGAAGGCATAAATCATCATACGTGCGTCTGATTGTCACACTCCATTTATTAAAGTTTCTTCATTTATCATTATTAAGACATTCATGGAGTGAAAACTGTAATATTAGAAAGTTTAAAAATTTCCAAAAACCGAGGCCCTCAAACGAAATCTCGAGTTTCGGAAGGCATAAATCATCAGATGTGCATCATACGTGCGTCTGATGGTCATACTCCATTTATTAAAGTTTTTTCATTTATCATTATTAATACATTCATGGAGTTAAAACTTCAATATTAGAAAGTTTGAAAATTTCCAAAAACCGAGACCCTCAAACGAAATCTCGAGTTTCGGAAGGCATAAATCAACATACGTGCGTCTGATGGTCATACTCCATTTATTAAAATTTCTTCATTTATCATTACTAATACATTCATGGAGTTAAAACTTCAATATTAGAAAGTTTAAAATTTCCAAAAATCGAAACCCTCAAACGAAATCTCGAGTTTCGGAAGGCATAAATCATTATACGTGCGTCTGATGGTCATACTCCATTTATTAAAGTTTCTTCATTTATCATTATTAAGACATTCATGGAGTTAAAACTATAATATTAGAAAGTTTAAAAATTTCCAAAAATCGAGGCCCTCAAACGAAATCTCGAGTTTCGGAAGGCATAAATCATCAGACGTGCATCATACGTGCGTCTGATGGTCATACTCCATTTATTAAAGTTTCTTCATTTATCATTATTAATACATTCATGGAGCAATATTAGAAAGTTTGAAAATTTCCAAAAATCGAAACCCTCAAACAAAATCTCGAGTTTCGGAAGACATAAATCATCATACGTGCGTCTGATGGTCATACTCCATTTATTAAAGTTTCTTCATTTATCATTACTAAGACATTCGTAGAGTTAAAACTGTTATATTAGACAGTTTGAAAATTTCCAAAAACCGAGGCTCTCAAACGAAATCTCGAGTTTCGGAAGGCATAAATCATCATACGTGCGTCTGATGGTCATACTCCATTTATTAAAGTTTCTTCATTTAACATTATTAAGACATTCATGGAGTTAAAACTGTAATATTAGACAGTTTGAAAATTTCCAAAAATCGAAACCCTCAAACGAAATCTCGGGTTTCGGAAGGCATAAATCATCATACGTGCGTCTGATGGTCACACTCCATTTATTAAAGTTTCTTCATTAATCATTATTAAGACATTCGTGGAGTTAAAACTGCAATATTAGACAGTTTGAAAATTTGCAAAAACCGAGGCCCTCAAACGAAATCTCGAGTTTCGGAAGGCATAAATCATCATACGTGCGTCTGATGGTCATACTCCGTTTATTAAAGTTTCATCATTTATCATTATTAAGACATTCGTGGAGTTAAAACTGCAATATTAGACAGTTTGAAAATTTCCAAAAACCGAGGCCCTCAAACGAAATCTCGAGTTTCGGAAGGCATAAATCATCATACGTGCGTCTGATGGTCAAACTCCATTTATTAAAGTTTCTTCGTTTCTCATTATTAAGACATTCATGGAGTTAAAACTGCAATATTAGACAGTTTGATAATTTCGTAAAAACCGAGGCCCTCAAACGAAATCTCGAGTTTCGGAAGGCATAAATCATCATACGTGCGTCTGATGGTCATACTCCGTTCATTAAAGTTTCTTTATTTATCATTATTAAGACATTCGCGGAGTTAAAACTGCAATATTAGACAGTTTGAAAATTTCCGAAAACCGAGACCCTCAAACGAAATCTCGAGTTTCGGAAGGCATAAATCAACATACGTGCGTCTGATGTTCATACTCCATTTATTAAAATTTCTTCATTTATCATTATTAATACATTCAAGGAGTTAAAACTTCAATATTAGAAAGTTTAAAATTTCCAAAAATTGAAACCCTCAAACGAAATCTCGAGTTTCGGAAGGCATAAATCAGCATACGTGCGTCTGATGGTCATACTCCATTTATTAAAGTTTCTTCATTTATCATTATTAAGACATTCATGGAGTTAATACTGTAATATTAGAAAGTTTAAAAATTTCCAAAAACCGAGACCCTCAAACGAAATCTCGAGTTTCGGAAGGCATAAATCATCAGACGTGCATCATACGTCCGTCTGATGGTCATACTCCATTTATTAAAGTTTCTTCATTTATCATTATTAATACATTCATGGAGTTAAAACTTCAATATTAGAAAGTTTGAAAATTTCCAAAAATCGAAACCCTCAAACGAAATCTCGAGTTTCGGAAGGCATAAATCATCATACGTGCGTCTGATGGTCATACTCCATTTATTAAAGTTTCTTCATTTATCATTATTAAGACATTCATGGAGTTAAAACTATAATATTAGAAAGTTTAAAAATTTCCAAAAACCGAGGCCCTCAAACGAAATCTCGAGTTTCGGAAGGCATAAATCATCAGACGTGCATCATACGTGCGTCTGATGGTCATACTCCATTTATTAAAGTTTCTTCATTTATCATTATTAATACATTCATGGAGCAATATTAGAAAGTTTGAAAATTTCCAAAAATCGAAACCCTCAAACAAAATCTCGAGTTTCGGAAGACATAAATCATCATACGTGCGTCTGATGGTCATACTCCATTTATTAAAGTTTCTTCATTTATCATTACTAAGACATTCGTAGAGTTAAAACTGTTATATTAGACAGTTTGAAAATTTCCAAAACCGAGGCTCTCAAACGAAATCTCGAGTTTCGGAAGGCATAAATCATCATACGTGCGTCTGATGGTCATACTCCATTTATTAAAGTTTCTTCATTTAACATTATTAAGACATTCATGGAGTTAAAACTGTAATATTAGACAGTTTGAAAATTTCCAAAAATCGAAACCCTCAAACGAAATCTCGAGCTTCGGAAGGCATAAATCATCATACGTGCGTCTGATGGTCATACTCCATTTATTAAAGTTTCTTCATTTATCATTATTAAGACATTCATGGAGTTAAAACTGTAATATTAGAAAGTTTAAAAATTTCCGAAAACCGAGACCCTCAAACGAAATCTCGGGTTTCGGAAGGCATAAATCATCATACGTGCGTCTGATGGTCACACTCCATTTATTAAAGTTTCTTCATTAATCATTATTAAGACATTCGTGGAGTTAAAACTGCAATATTAGACAGTTTGAAAATTTGCAAAAACCGAGGCCCTCAAACGAAATCTCGAGTTTCGGAAGGCATAAATCATCATACATGCGTCTGATGGTCATACTCCGTTTATTAAAGTTTCATCATTTATCATTATTAAGACATTCGTGGAGTTAAAACTGCAATATTAGACAGTTTGAAAATTTCCAAAAACCGAGGCCCTCAAACGAAATCTCGAGTTTCGGAAGGCATAAATCATCATACGTGCGTCTGATGGTCAAAATCCATTTATTAAAGTTTCTTCGTTTCTCATTATTAAGACATTCATGGAGTTAAAACTGCAATATTAGACAGTTTGATAATTTCGTAAAAACCGAGGCCCTCAAACGAAATCTCGAGTTTCGGAAGGCATAAATCAACATACGTGCCTCTGATGGTCATACTCCATTTATTAAAATTTCTTCATTTATCATTACTAATACATTCATGGAGTTAAAACTTCAATATTAGAAAGTTTAAAATTTCCAAAAATCGAAACCCTCAAACGAAATCTCGAGTTTCGGAAGGCATAAATCATCATACGTGCGTCTGATGGTCATACTCCATATATTAAAGTTTCTTCATTTATCATTATTAAGACATTCATGGAGTTAAAACTATAATATTAGAAAGTTTAAAAATTTCCAAAAACCGAGGCCCTCAAACGAAATCTCGAGTTTCGGAAGGCATAAATCATCATACGTGCGTCTGATGGTCATACTCCATTTATTAAAGTTTCTTCATTTATCATTATTAATACATTCATGGAGCAATATTAGAAAGTTTGAAAATTTCCAAAAATCGAAACCCTCAAACAAAATCTCGAGTTTCGGAAGACATAAATCATCATACGTGCGTCTGATGGTCATACTCCATTTATTAAAGTTTCTTCATTTATCATTACTAAGACATTCGTAGAGTTAAAACTGTTATATTAGACAGTTTGAAAATTTCCAAAAACCGAGGCTCTCAAACGAAATCTCGAGTTTCGGAAGGCATAAATCATCATACGTGCGTCTGATGGTCATACTCCATTTATTAAAGTTTCTTCATTTAACATTATTAAGACATTCATGGAGTTAAAACTGTAATATTAGACAGTTTAAAAATTTCCAAAAATCGAAACCCTCAAACGAAATCTCGAGCTTCGGAAGGCATAAATCATCATACGTGCGTCTGATGGTCATACTCCATTTATTAAAGTTTCTTCATTTATCATTATTAAGACATTCATGGAGTTAAAACTGTAATATTAGAAAGTTTAAAAATTTCCGAAAACCGAGACCCTCAAACGAAATCTCGAGTTTCGGAAGGCATAAATCAACATACGTGCGTCTGATGGTCATACTCCATTTATTAAAATTTCTTCATTTATCATTACTAATACATTCATGGAGTTAAAACTTCAATATTAGAAAGTTTAAAATTTCCAAAAATCGAAACCCTCAAACGAAATCTCGAGTTTCGGAAGGCATAAATCATCATACGTGCGTCTGATGGTCATACTCCATTTATTAAAGTTTCTTCATTTATCATTATTAAGACATTCATGGAGTTAAAACTATAATATTAGAAAGTTTAAAAATTTCCAAAAACCGAGGCCCTCAAACGAAATCTCGAGTTTCGGAAGGCATAAATCATCGTGCGTGCATCATACGTGCGCCTGATGGTCATACTCCATTTATTAAAGTTTCTTCATTTATCATTATTAATACATTCATGGAGCAATATTAGAAAGTTTGAAAATTTCCAAAAATCGAAACCCTCAAACAAAATCTCGAGTTTCGGAAGACATAAATCATCATACGTGCGTCTGATGGTCATACTCCATTTATTAAAGTTTCTTCATTTATCATTACTAAGACATTCGTAGAGTTAAAACTGTTATATTAGACAGTTTGAAAATTTCCAAAACCGAGGCTCTCAAACGAAATCTCGAGTTTCGGAAGGCATAAATCATCATACGTGCGTCTGATGGTCATACTCCATTTATTAAAGTTTCTTCATTTAACATTATTAAGACATTCATGGAGTTAAAACTGTAATATTAGACAGTTTGAAAATTTCCAAAAATCGAAACCCTCAAACGAAATCTCGAGCTTCGGAAGGCATAAATCATCATACGTGCGTCTGATGGTCATACTCCATTTATTAAAGTTTCTTCATTTATCATTATTAAGACATTCATGGAGTTAAAACTGTAATATTAGAAAGTTTAAAAATTTCCGAAAACCGAGACCCTCAAACGAAATCTCGGGTTTCGGAAGGCATAAATCATCATACGTGCGTCTGATGGTCACACTCCATTTATTAAAGTTTCTTCATTAATCATTATTAAGACATTCGTGGAGTTAAAACTGCAATATTAGACAGTTTGAAAATTTGCAAAAACCGAGGCCCTCAAACGAAATCTCGAGTTTCGGAAGGCATAAATCATCATACGTGCGTCTGATGGTCATACTCCGTTTATTAAAGTTTCATCATTTATCATTATTAAGACATTCGTGGAGTTAAAACTGCAATATTAGACAGTTTGAAAATTTCCAAAAACCGAGGCCCTCAAACGAAATCTCGAGTTTCGGAAGGCATAAATCATCATACGTGCGTCTGATGGTCAAACTCCATTTATTATAGTTTCTTCGTTTCTCATTATTAAGACATTCATGGAGTTAAAACTGCAATATTAGACAGTTTGATAATTTCAAAAAACGAGGCCCTCAAACGAAATCTCGAGTTTCGGAAGGCATAAATCATCATACGTGCGTCTGATGGTCATACTCCGTTCATTAAAGTTTCTTTATTTATCATTATTAAGACATTCGCGGAGTTAAAACTGCAATATTAGACAGTTTGAAAATTTCCGAAAACCGAGACCCTCAAACGAAATCTCGAGTTTCGGAAGGCATAAATCAACATACGTGCGTCTGATGTTCATACTCCATTTATTAAAATTTCTTCATTTATCATTATTAATACATTCAAGGAGTTAAAACTTCAATATTAGAAAGTTTAAAATTTCCAAAAATTGAAACCCTCAAACGAAATCTCGAGTTTCGGAAGGCATAAATCAGCATACGTGCGTCTGATGGTCATACTCCATTTATTAAAGTTTCTTCATTTATCATTATTAAGACATTCATGGAGTTAATACTGTAATATTAGAAAGTTTAAAAATTTCCAAAAACCGAGGCCCTCAAACGAAATCTCGAGTTTCGGAAGGCATAAATCATCAGACGTGCATCATACGTCCGTCTGATGGTCATACTCCATTTATTAAAGTTTCTTCATTTATCATTATTAATACATTCATGGAGTTAAAACTTCAATATTAGAAAGTTTGAAAATTTCCAAAACCGTGACCTCAAACGAAATCTCGAGTTTCGGAAGACATAAATCATCATACGTGCGTCTGATGGTCATATTCAAATATTAAAGTTTCTTCATTTATCATTATTAAGACATTTGTGGAGTTAAAACTGCAATATTAGACAGTTTGAAAATTTCCAAAAACCGAGGCTCTCAAACGAAATCTCGAGTTTCGGAAGGCATAAATCATCATACGTCCGTCTGATGGTCATACTCCATTTATTAAAGTTTCTTCATTTATCATTATTAATACATTCATGGAGTTAAAACTTCAATATTAGAAAGTTTGAAAATTTCCAAAAACCGTGACCCTCAAACGAAATCTCGAGTTTCGGAAGACATAAATCATCATACGTGCGTCTGATGGTCATACTCAAATATTAAAGTTTCTTCATTTATCATTATTAAGACATTTGTGGAGTTAAAACTGCAATATTAGACAGTTTGAAAATTTCCGAAAACCGAGACCCTCAAACGAAATCTCGAGTTTCGGAAGGCATAAATCAACATACGTGCGTCTGATGTTCATACTCCATTTATTAAAATTTCTTCATTTATCATTATTAAGACATTCATGGAGTTAAAACTGTAATATTAGAAAGTTTAAAAATTTCCGAAAACCGAGACCCTCAAACGAAATCTCGGGTTTCGGAAGGCATAAATCATCATACGTGCGTCTGATGGTCACACTCCATTTATTAAAGTTTCTTCATTAATCATTATTAAGACATTCGTGGAGTTAAAACTGCAATATTAGACAGTTTGAAAATTTGCAAAAACCGAGGCCCTCAAACGAAATCTCGAGTTTCGGAAGGCATAAATCATCATACGTGCGTCTGATGGTCATACTCCGTTTATTAAAGTTTCATCATTTATCATTATTAAGACATTCGTGGAGTTAAAACTGCAATATTAGACAGTTTGAAAATTCCCAAAAACCGAGGCCCTCAAACGAAATCTCGAGTTTCGGAAGGCATAAATCATCATACGTGCGTCTGATGGTCAAACTCCATTTATTATAGTTTCTTCGTTTCTCATTATTAAGACATTCATGGAGTTAAAACTGCAATATTAGACAGTTTGATAATTTCGTAAAAACTGAGGCCCTCAAACGAAATCTCGAGTTTCGGAAGGCATAAATCATCATACGTGCGTCTGATGGTCATACTCCGTTCATTAAAGTTTCTTTATTTATCATTATTAAGACATTCGCGGAGTTAAAACTGCAATATTAGACAGTTTGAAAATTTCCGAAAACCGAGACCCTCAAACGAAATCTCGAGTTTGGAAGGCATAAATCAACATACGTATCGTCGATGTTCATACTCCATTTATTAAAATTTCTTCATTTATCATTATTAATACATTCAAGGAGTTAAAACTTCAATATTAGAAAGTTTAAAATTTCCAAAAATTGAAACCCTCAAACGAAATCTCGAGTTTCGGAAGGCATAAATCAGCATACGTGCGTCTGATGGTCATACTCCATTTATTAAAGTTTCTTCATTTATCATTATTAAGACATTCATGGAGTTAATACTGTAATATTAGAAAGTTTAAAAATTTCCAAAAACCGAGGCCCTCAAACGAAATCTCGAGTTTCGGAAGGCATAAATCATCAGACGTGCATCATACGTCCGTCTGATGGTCATACTCCATTTATTAAAGTTTCTTCATTTATCATTATTAATACATTCATGGAGTTAAAACTTCAATATTAGAAAGTTTGAAAATTTCCAAAAACCGTGACCCTCAAACGAAATCTCGAGTTTCGGAAGACATAAATCATCATACGTGCGTCTGATGGTCATATTCAAATATTAAAGTTTCTTCATTTATCATTATTAAGACATTTGTGGAGTTAAAACTGCAATATTAGACAGTTTGAAAATTTCCAAAAACCGAGGCTCTCAAACGAAATCTCGAGTTTCGGAAGGCATAAATCATCATACGTCCGTCTGATGGTCATACTCCATTTATTAAAGTTTCTTCATTTATCATTATTAATACATTCATGGAGTTAAAACTTCAATATTAGAAAGTTTGAAAATTTCCAAAAACCGTGACCCTCAAACGAAATCTCGAGTTTCGGAAGACATAAATCATCATACGTGCGTCTGATGGTCATACTCAAATATTAAAGTTTCTTCATTTATCATTATTAAGACATTTGTGGAGTTAAAACTGCAATATTAGACAGTTTGAAAATTTCCAAAAACCGAGGCTCTCAAACGAAATCTCGAGTTTCGGAAGGCATAAATCATCATACGTGCGTCTGATGGTCATACTCCATTTATTAAAGTTTCTTCATTTAACATTATTAAGACATTCATGGAGTTAAAACTGTAATATTAGACAGTTTGAAAATTTCCAAAAATCGAAACCCTCAAACGAAATCTCGAGTTTCGGAAGGCATAAATCATCATACGTGCGTCTGATGGTCAAACTCCATTTATTAAAGTTTCTTCATTTATCATTATTAAGACATTCATGGAGTTAAAACTGCAATATTAGACAGTTTGAAAATTTCCAAAAATCGAGGCCCTCAAACGAAATCTCGAGTTTCGGAAGACATAAAGCATCATACGTGCGTCTGATGGTCATACTCCGTTTATTAAAGTTTCTTCATTTATCATTATTAAGACATTCATGGAGTTAAAACTGTAATATTAGACAGTTTGAAAATTTCCGAAAACCGAGACCCTCAAACGAAATCTCGAGTTTCGGAAGGCATAAATCATCAGACGTGCATCATACGTGCGTCTGATGGTCATACTCCATTTATTAAAGTTTCTTCATTTATCATTATTAATACATTCATGGAGTTAAAACTTCAATATTAGAAAGTTTGAAAATTTCCAAAAACCGAGACCCTCAAACGAAATCTCGAGTTTCGGAAGACATAAATCATCATACGTGCGTCTGATGGTCATACTCAAATATTAAAGTTTCTTAATTTATCATTATTTAGACATTTGTGGAGTTAAAACTGCAATATTAGACAGTTTGAAAATTTCCAAAAATCGAGCTCTCAAACGAAATCTCGAGTTTCAGAAGGCATAAATCATCATACGTGCGTCTGATGGTCATACTCCATTTATTAAAGTTTCTTCATTTAACATTATTAAGACATTCATGGAGTTAAAACTGTAATATTAGACAGTTTGAAAATTTCCAAAAATCGAAACTCTCAAACGAAATCTCGAGCTTCGGAAGGCATAAATCATCATACGTGCGTCTGATGATCATACTTCATTTATTAAAGTTTCTTCATTTATCATTATTAAGACATTCATGGAGTTAAAACTGTAATATTAGAAAGTTTAAAAATTTCCAAAAACCGAGGCCCTCAAACGAAATCTCGAGTTTCGGAAGGCATAAATCATCAGACGTGCATCATACGTGCGTCTGATGGTCATACTCCATTTATTAAAGTTTCTTCGTTTATCATTATTAAGACATCCATTGAGTTAAAACTGTAATATTAGAAAGTTTAAAAATTTCCAAAAACCGAGGCCCTCAAACGAAATCTCGAGTTTCGGAAGGCATAAATCATCATACGTGCGTCTGATGGTCATACTCCATTTATTAAAGTTTCTTCATTTATCATTATTAAGACATTCATGGAGTTAAAACTGTAATATTAGACAGTTTGAAAATTTCCGAAAACCGAGACCCTCAAACGAAATCTCGAGTTTCGGAAGGCATAAATCATCATACGTGCGTCCCCGATTGTCATACTCCATTTATTAAAGTTTCTTCATTTATCATTATTAAGACATTCGTGGAGTTAAAACTGCAATATTAGACAGTTTGAAAATTTCCAAAAACCGAGGCCCTCAAACGAAATCTCGAGTTTCGGAAGGCATAAATCATCAGACGTGCATCATACGTGCGTCTGATGGTCATACTCCATTTATTAAAGTTTCTTCATTTATCATTATTAAGACATCCATTGAGTTAAAACTGTAATATTAGAAAGTTTAAAAATTTCCAAAAACCGAGGCCCTCAAACGAAATCTCGAGTTTCGGAAGGCATAAATCATCATACGTGCGTCTGATGGTCATACTCCATTTATTAAAGTTTCTTCATTTATCATTATTAAGACATTCATGGAGTTAAAACTGCAATATTAGACAGTTTGAAAATTTCCAAAAACCGAGCCCCTCAAACGAAATCTCGAGTTTCGGAAGGCATAAATCATCATACGTGCGTCTGATGGTCATACTCCATTTATTAAAGTTTCTTCATTTATCATTATTAAGACATTCATGGAGTTAAAACTGTAATATTAGACAGTTTGAAAATTTCCGAAAACCGAGACCCTCAAACGAAATCTCGAGTTTCGGAAGGCATAAATCATCATACGTGCGTCTGATTGTCATACTCCATTTATTAAAGTTTCTTCATTTATCATTATTAAGACATTCGTGGAGTTAAAACTGCAATATTAGACAGTTTGAAAATTTCCAAAAACCAAGGCCCTCAAATGAAATCTCGAGTTTCGAAAGGCATAAATCATCATACGTGCGTCTGATGGTCAAACTCCATTTATTAAAGTTTCTTCATTTATCATTATTAAGACATTCATGGAGTTAAAACTACAATATTAGACAGTTTAAAAATTTCCAAAAACCGAGGCCCTCAAACGAAATCTCGAGTTTCGGAAGGCATAAAGCATCATACGTGCGTCTGATGGTCATACTCCGTTTATTAAAGTTTCTTCATTTATGATTATTAAGACATTCATGGAGTTAAAACTGTAATATTAGACAGTTTGAAAATTTCCGAAAACCGAGACCCTCAAACGAAATCTCGGGTTTCGGAAGGCATAAATCATCATACGTGCGTCTGATTGTCACACTCAATTTATTAAAGTTTCTTCATTTATCATTATTAAGACATTCATGGAGTGAAAACTGTAATATTAGAAAGTTTAAAAATTTCCAAAAACCGAGGCCCTCAAACGAAATCTTGAGTTTCGGAAGGCATAAATCATCAGATGTGCATCATACGTGCGTCTGATGGTCATACTCCATTTATTAAAGTTTTTTCATTTATCATTATTAATACATTCATGGAGTTAAAACTTCAATATTAGAAAGTTTGAAAATTTCCAAAAACCGAGACCCTCAAACGAAATCTCGAGTTTCGGAAGGCATAAATCAACATACGTGCGTCTGATGGTCATACTCCATTTATTAAAATTTCTTCATTTATCATTACTAATACATTCATGGAGTTAAAACTTCAATATTAGAAAGTTTAAAATTTCCAAAAATCGAAACCCTCAAACGAAATCTCGAGTTTCGGAAGGCATAAATCATCATACGTGCGTCTGATGGTCATACTCCATTTATTAAAGTTTCTTCATTTATCATTATTAAGACATTCATGGAGTTAAAACTATAATATTAGAAAGTTTAAAAATTTCCAAAAACCGAGGCCCTCAAACGAAATCTCGAGTTTCGGAAGGCATAAATCATCAGACGTGCATCATACGTGCGTCTGATGGTCATACTCCATTTATTAAAGTTTCTTCATTTATCATTATTAATACATTCATGGAGTTAAAACTTCAATATTAGAAAGTTTGAAAATTTCCAAAAATCGAAACCCTCAAACGAAATCTCGAGTTTCGGAAGACATAAATCATCATACGTGCGTCTGATGGTCATACTCCATTTATTAAAGTTTCTTCATTTATCATTACTAAGACATTCGTAGAGTTAAAACTGCAATATTAGACAGTTTGAAAATTTCCAAAAACCGAGGCTCTCAAACGAAATCTCGAGTTTCGGAAGGCATAAATCATCATACGTGCGTCTGATGGTCATACTCCATTTATTAAAGTTTCTTCATTTAACATTATTAAGACATTCATGGAGTTAAAACTGTAATATTAGACAGTTTGAAAATTTCCAAAAATCGAAACCCTCAAACGAAATCTCGAGCTTCGGAAGGCATAAATCATCATACGTGCGTCTGATGGTCATACTCCATTTATTAAAGTTTCTTCATTTATCATTATTAAGACATTCATGGAGTTAAAATTGTAATATTAGAAAGTTTAAAAATTTCCGAAAACCGAGACCCTCAAACGAAATCTCGGGTTTTGGAAGGCATAAATCATCATACGTGCGTCTGATGGTCACACTCCATTTATTAAAGTTTCTTCATTAATCATTATTAAGACATTCGTGGAGTTAAAACTGCAATATTAGACAGTTTGAAAATTTGCAAAAACCGAGGCCCTCAAACGAAATCTCGAGTTTCGGAAGGCATAAATCATCATACGTGCGTCTGATGGTCATACTCCGTTTATTAAAGTTTCTTCATTTATCATTATTAAGACATTCGTGGAGTTAAAACTGCAATATTAGACAGATTGAAAATTTCCAAAACCGAGGCCCTTAAACGAAATCTCGAGTTTCGGAAGGCATAAATCATCATACGTGCGTCTGATGGTCAAACTCCATTTATTAAAGTTTCTTCATTTATCATTATTAATACATTCATGTAGTTAAAACTGCAATATTAGACAGTTTGAAAATTTCCGAAAACCGAGACCCTGAAACGAAATCTCGAGTTTCGTAAGGCATAAATCAACATACGTGCGTCTGATGGTCATACTCAAATATTAAAGTTTCTTCATTTATCATTATTAAGACATTTGTGGAGTTAAAACTGCAATATTAGACAGTTTGAAAATTTCCAAAAACCGAGACCCTCAAACGAAATCTCGAGTTTCGGAAGGCATAAATCATCATACGTGCGTCTGATGGTCAAACTACATTTATTAAAGTTTCTTCGTTTCTCATTATTAAGACATTCATTGAGTTAAAACTGCAATATTAGACAGTTTGATAATTTCGTAAAAACCGAGGCCCTCAAACGAAATCTCGAGTTTCGGAAGGCATAAATCATCATACGTGCGTCTGATGGTCATACTCCGTTCATTAAAGTTTCTTTATATATCATTATTAAGACATTCGCGGAGTTAAAACTGCAATATTAGACAGTTTGAAAATTTCCGAAAACCGAGACCCTCAAACGAAATCTCGACTTTCGGAAGGCATAAATCATCATACGTGCGTCTGATGGTCATACTCAATTTATTAAAGTTTCTTCATTTATCATTATTAAGACATTCATGGAGTGAAAACTGTAATATTAGAAAGTTTAAAAATTTCCAAAAACCGAGGCCCTCAAACGAAATCTCGAGTTTCGGAAGGCATAAATCATCAGACGTGCATCATACGTGCGTTTGATGGTCATACTTCATTTATTAAAGTTTTTTCATTTATCATTATTAATACATTCATGGAGTTAAAACTTCAATATTAGAAAGTTTGAAAATTTCCAAAAACCGAGACCCTCAAACGAAATCTCGAGTTTCAGAAGGCATAAATCAACATACGTGCGTCCGATGGTCATACTCCATTTATTAAAATTTCTTCATTTATCATTATTAATACATTCATGGAGTTAAAACTTCAATATTAGAAAGTTTGAAAATTTCCAAAAACCGAGACCCTCAAACGAAATCTCGAGTTTCGGAAGACATAAATCATCATACGTGCGTCTGATGGTCATACTCCATTTATTAAAGTTTCTTCATTTATCATTACTAAGACATTCGTAGAGTTAAAACTGCAATATTAGACAGTTTGAAAATTTCCAAAAACCGAGGCTCTCAAACGAAATCTCGAGTTTCGGAAGGCATAAATCATCATACGTGCGTCTGATGGTCATACTCCATTTATTAAAGTTTCTTCATTTAACATTATTAAGACATTCATGGAGTTAAAACTGTAATATTAGACAGTTTGAAAATTTCCAAAAATCGAAACCCTCAAACGAAATCTCGAGCTTCGGAAGGCATAAATCATCATACGTGCGTCTGATGGTCATACTCCATTTATTAAAGTTTCTTCATTTATCATTATTAAGACATTCATGGAGTTAAAACTGTAATATTAGAAAGTTTAAAAATTTCCAAAAACCGAGGCCCTCAAACGAAATCTCGAGTTTCGGAAGGCATAAATCATCATACGTGCGTCTGATGGTCATACTCCATTTATTAAAGTTTCTTCATTTAACATTATTAAGACATTCATGGAGTTAAAACTATAATATTAGACAGTTTGAAAATTTCCAAAAATCGAAACCCTCAAACGAAATCTCGAGTTTCGGAAGGCATAAATCATCATACGTGCGTCTGATGGTCATACTCCATTTCTTAAAGTTTCTTTATTTAACATTATTAAGACATTCATGGAGTTAAAACTGTAATATTAGACAGTTTGAAAATTTCCAAAAATCGAAACCCTCAAACGAAATCTCGAGCTTCGGAAGGCATAAATCATCATACGTATGTCCGATGGTCATACTCCATTTATTAAAGTTTCTTCATTTATCATTATTAAGACATTCATGGAGTTAAAACTGTAATATTAGAAAGTTTAAAAATTTCCAAAAACCGAGGCCCTCAAACGAAATCTCGAGTTTCGGAAGGCATAAATCATCAGACGTGCATCATACGTGCGTCTGATGGTCATACTCCATTTATTAAAGTTTCTTCATTTATCATTATTAAGACATTCATTGAGTTAAAACTGTAATATTAGAAAGTTTAAAAATTTCCAAAAACCGAGGCCCTCAAACGAAATCTCGAGTTTCGGAAGGCATAAATCAACATACGTGCGTCTGATGGTCATACTCCATTTATTAAAGTTTCTTCATTTATCATTATTAAGACATTCATGGAGTTAAAACTGTAATATTAGACAGTTTGAAAATTTACGAAAACCGAGACCCTCAAACGAAATCTCGAGCTTCGGAGGGCATAAATCATCATACGTGCGTCTGATGGTCATACTCCATTTATTAAAGTTTCTTCATTTATCATTATTAAGACATTCATGGAGTTAAAACTGTAATATTAGAAAGTTTAAAAATTTCCAAAAACCGAGGCCCTCAAACGAAATCTCGAGTTTCGGAAGGCATAAATCATCAGACGTGCATCATACGTGCGTCTGATGGTCATACTCCATTTATTAAAGTTTCTTCATTTATCATTATTAAGACATTCATGGAGTTAAAACTGCAATATTAGACAGTTTGAAAATTTCCGAAAACCGAGACCCTCAAACGAAATCTCGAGTTTCGGAAGGCATAAATCATCATACGTGCGTCTGATTGTCATACTCCATTTATTAAAGTTTCTTTATTTATCATTATTAAGACATTCGTGGAGGTAAAACTGCAATATTAGACAGTTTGAAAATTTCCAAAAACCGAGGCCCTCAAACGAAATCTCGAGTTTCGGAAGGCATAAAGCATCATACGTGTGTCTGATGGTCATACTCCGTTTATTAAAGTTTTTTCATTTATCATTATTAAGACATTCGTGGAGTTAAAACTGCAATATTAGACAGTTTGAAAATTTCCAAAAACCGAGGCCCTTAAACGAAATCTCGAGTTTCGGAAGGCATAAATCATCATACGTGCGTCTGATGGTCAAACTCCATTTATTAAAGTTTCTTCATTTATCATTATTAAGACATTCATGTAGTTAAAACTGCAATATTAGAAAGTTTGAAAATTTCCTAAGACCGAGACCCTCAAACGAAATCTCGAGTTTCGGAAGGCATAAATCATCATACGTGCGTCTGATTGTCATACTCCATTTATTAAAGTTTCTTCATTTATCATTATTAAGACATTCGTGGAGTTAAAACTGCAATATTAGACAGTTTGATAATTTCCAAAAACCGAGGCACTCAAACGAAATCTCGAGTTTCGGAAGGCATAAATCATCATACGTGCGTCTGATGGTCATACTCCGTTTATTAAAGTTTCTTCATTTATCATTATTAAGACATTCGTGGAGTTAAAACTGCAATATTAGACAGTTTGAAAATTTCCAAAAACCGAGGCCCTCAAACGAAATCTCGAGTTTCGGAAGGCATAAATCATCGTGACGTGCATCATACGTGCGTCTGATGGTCATACTCCATTTATTAAAGTTTCTTCATTTATCATTATTAAGACATTCATTGAGTTAAAACTGTAATATTAGAAAGTTTAAAAATTTCCAAAAACCGAGGCCCTCAAACGAAATCTCGAGTTTCGGAAGGCATAAATCATCATACGTGCGTCTGATGGTCATACTCCATTTATTAAAGTTTCTTCATTTATCATTATTAAGACATTCATGGAGTTAAAACTGTAATATTAGACAGTTTGAAAATTTCCGAAAACCGAGACCCTCAAACGAAATCTCGAGTTTCGGAAGGCATAAATCATCATACGTGCGTCTGATTGTCATACTCCATTTATTAAAGTTTCTTTATTTATCATTATTAAGACATTCGTGGAGGTAAAACTGCAATATTAGACAGTTTGAAAATTTCCAAAAACCGAGGCCCTCAAACGAAATCTCGAGTTTCGGAAGGCATAAAGCATCATACGTGTGTCTGATGGTCATACTCCGTTTATTAAAAATTTTTCATTTATCATTATTAAGACATTCGTGGAGTTAAAACTGCAATATTAGACAGTTTGAAAATTTCCAAAAACCGAGGCCCTTAAACGAAATCTCGAGTTTCGGAAGGCATAAATCATCATACGTGCGTCTGATGGTCAAACTCCATTTATTAAAGTTTCTTCATTTATCATTATTAAGACATTCATGTAGTTAAAACTGCAATATTAGACAGTTTGAAAATTTCCGAAGACCGAGACCCTCAAACGAAATCTCGAGTTTCGGAAGGCATAAATCATCATACGTACGTCGATTGTCATACTCCATTTATTAAAGTTTCTTCATTTATCATTATTAAGACATTCGTGGAGTTAAAACTGCAATATTAGACAGTTTGATAATTTCCAAAAACCGAGGCACTCAAACGAAATCTCGAGTTTCGGAAGGCATAAATCATCATACGTGCGTCTGATGGTCATTCTCCGTTTATTAAAGTTTCTTCATTTATCATTATTAAGACATTCGTGGAGTTAAAACTGCAATATTAGACAGTTTGAAAATTTCTAAAAACCGAGGCCCTTAAACGAAATCTCGAGTTTCGGAAGACATAAATCATCATACGTGCGTCTGATGGTCATACTCCATTTATTAAAGTTTCTTCATTTATCATTACTAAGACATTCGTAGAGTTAAAACTGCAATATTAGACAGTTTGAAAATTTCCAAAACCGAGGCTCTCAAACGAAATCTCGAGTTTCGGAAGGCATAAATCATCATACGTGCGTCTGATGGTCATACTCCATTTATTAAAGTTTCTTCATTTAACATTATTAAGACATTCATGGAGTTAAAACTGTAATATTAGACAGTTTGAAAATTTCCAAAAATCGAAACCCTCGAACGAAATCTCGAGCTTCGGAAAACATAAATCATCATACGTGCGTCTGATGGTCATACTCCATTTATTAAAGTTTCTTCATTTATCATTATTAAGACATTCATGGAGTTAAAACTGTAATATTAGAAAGTTTAAAAATTTCCAAAAACCGAGGCCCTCAAACGAAATCTCGAGTTTCGGAAGGCATAAATCATCATACGTGCGTCTGATGGTCATACTCCATTTATTAAAGTTTCTTCATTTAACATTATTAAGACATTCATGGAGTTAAAACTATAATATTAGACAGTTTGAAAATTTCCAAAAATCGAAACCCTCAAACGAAATCACGAGTTTCGGAAGGCATAAATCATCATACGTGCGTCTGATGGTCATACTCCATTTATTAAAGTTTCTTCATTTAACATTATTAAGACATTCATGGAGTTAAAACTGTAATATTAGACAGTTTGAAAATTTCCAAAAATCGAAACCCTCAAACGAAATCTCGAGCTTCGGAAGGCATAAATCATCATACGTGCGTCTGATGGTCATACTCCATTTATTAAAGTTTCTTCATTTATCATTATTAAGACATTCATGGAGTTAAAACTGTAATATTAGAAAGTTTAAAAATTTCCAAAAACCGAGGCCCTCAAACGAAATCTCGAGTTTCGGAAGGCATAAATCATCAGACGTGCATCATACGTGCGTCTGATGGTCATACTCCATTTATTAAAGTTTCTTCATTTATCATTATTAAGACATTCATTGAGTTAAAACTGTAATATTAGAAAGTTTAAAAATTTCCAAAAACCGAGGCCCTCAAACGAAATCTCGAGTTTCGGAAGGCATAAATCATCATACGTGCGTCTGATGGTCATACTCCATTTATTAAAGTTTCTTCATTTAACATTATTAAGACATTCATGGAGTTAAAACTATAATATTAGACAGTTTGAAAATTTCCAAAAATCGAAACCCTCAAACGAAATCTCGAGTTTCGGAAGGCATAAATCATCATACGTGCGTCTGATGGTCATACTCCATTTATTAAAGTTTCTTCATTTAACATTATTAAGACATTCATGGAGTTAAAACTGTAATATTAGACAGTTTGAAAATTTCCAAAAATCGAAACCCTCAAACGAAATCTCGAGCTTCGGAAGGCATAAATCATCATACGTGCGTCTGATGGTCATACTCCATTTATTAAAGTTTCTTCATTTATCATTATTAAGACATTCATGGAGTTAAAACTGTAATATTAGAAAGTTTAAAAATTTCCAAAAACCGAGGCCCTCAAACGAAATCTCGAGTTTCGGAAGGCATAAATCATCAGACGTGCATCATACGTGCGTCTGATGGTCATACTCCATTTATTAAAGTTTCTTCATTTATCATTATTAAGACATTCATTGAGTTAAAACTGTAATATTAGAAAGTTTAAAAATTTCCAAAAACCGAGGCCCTCAAACGAAATCTCGAGTTTCGGAAGGCATAAATCATCATACGTGCGTCTGATGGTCATACTCCATTTATTAAAGTTTCTTCATTTATCATTATTAAGACATTCATGGAGTTAAAACTGTAATATTAGACAGTTTGAAAATTTCCGAAAACCGAGACCCTCAAACGAAATCTCGAGTTTCGGAAGGCATAAATCATCATACGTGTGTCTGATTGTCATACTCCATTTATTAAAGTTTCTTCATTTATCATTATTAAGACATTCATGGAGTTAAAACTGCAATATTAGACAGTTTGAAAATTTCCGAAAACCGAGACCCTCAAACGAAATCTCGAGTTTCGGAAGGCATAAATCATCATACGTGCGTCTGATTGTCATACTCCATTTATTAAAGTTTCTTTATTTATCATTATTAAGACATTCGTGGAGGTAAAACTGCAATATTAGACAGTTTGAAAATTTCCAAAAACCGAGGCCCTCAAACGAAATCTCGAGTTTCGGAAGGCATAAAGCATCATACGTGTGTCTGATGGTCATACTCCGTTTATTAAAGTTTTTTCATTTATCATTATTAAGACATTCGTGGAGTTAAAACTGCAATATTAGACAGTTTGAAAATTTCCAAAAACCGAGGCCCTTAAACGAAATCTCGAGTTTCGGAAGGCATAAATCATCATACGTGCGTCTGATGGTCAAACTCCATTTATTAAAGTTTCTTCATTTATCATTATTAAGACATTCATGTAGTTAAAACTGCAATATTAGACAGTTTGAAAATTTCCGAAGACCGAGACCCTCAAACGAAATCTCGAGTTTCGGAAGGCATAAATTATCATACGTGCGTCGATTGTCATACTCCATTTTTAAAGTTTCTTCATTTATCATTATTAAGACATTCGTGGAGTTAAAACTGCAATATTAGACAGTTTGATAATTTCCAAAAACCGAGGCACTCAAACGAAATCTCGAGTTTCGGAAGGCATAAATCATCATACGTGCGTCTGATGGTCATACTCCGTTTATTAAAGTTTCTTCATTTATCATTATTAAGACATTCGTGGAGTTAAAACTGCAATATTAGACAGTTTGAAAATTTCCAAAAACCGAGGCCCTCAAACGAAATCTCGAGTTTCGGAAGGCATAAATCATCAGACGTGCATCATACGTGCGTCTGATGGTCATACTCCATTTATTAAAGTTTCTTCATTTATCATTATTAAGACATTCATGGAGTTAAAACTGTAATATTAGAAAGTTTAAAAATTTCCAAAAACCGAGGCCCTCAAACGAAATCTCGAGTTTCGGAAGGCATAAATCATCATACGTGCGTCTGATGGTCATACTCCATTTATTAAAGTTTCTTCATTTATCATTATTAAGACATTCATGGAGTTAAAACTGTAATATTAGACAGTTTGAAAATTTCCGAAAACCGAGACCCTCAAACGAAATCTCGAGTTTCGGAAGGCATAAATCATCATACGTGCGTCTGATTGTCATACTCCATTTATTAAAGTTTCTTTATTTATCATTATTAAGACATTCGTGGAGGTAAAACTGCAATATTAGACAGTTTGAAAATTTCCAAAAACCGAGGCCCTCAAACGAAATCTCGAGTTTCGGAAGGCATAAAGCATCATACGTGTGTCTGATGGTCATACTCCGTTTATTAAAAATTTTTCATTTATCATTATTAAGACATTCGTGGAGTTAAAACTGCAATATTAGACAGTTTGAAAATTTCCAAAAACCGAGGCTCTCAAACGAAATCTCGAGTTTCGGAAGGCATAAATCATCATACGTGCGTCTGATGGTCATACTCCATTTATTAAAGTTTCTTCATTTAACATTATTAAGACATTCATGGAGTTAAAACTGTAATATTAGACAGTTTGAAAATTTCCAAAAATCGAAACCCTCGAACGAAATCTCGAGCTTCGGAAAACATAAATCATCATACGTGCGTCTGATGGTCATACTCCATTTATTAAAGTTTCTTCATTTATCATTATTAAGACATTCATGGAGTTAAAACTGTAATATTAGAAAGTTTAAAAATTTCCAAAACCGAGGCCCTCAAACGAAATCTCGAGTTTCGGAAGGCATAAATCATCATACGTGCGTCTGATGGTCATACTCCATTTATTAAAGTTTCTTCATTTAACATTATTAAGACATTCATGGAGTTAAAACTATAATATTAGACAGTTTGAAAATTTCCAAAAATCGAAACTCTCAAACGAAATCTCGAGTTTCGGAAGGCATAAATCATCATACGTGCGTCTGATGGTCATACTCCATTTATTAAAGTTTCTTCATTTAACATTATTAAGACATTCATGGAGTTAAAACTGTAATATTAGACAGTTTGAAAATTTCCAAAAATCGAAACCCTCAAACGAAATCTCGAGCTTCGGAAGGCATAAATCATCATACGTGCGTCTGATGGTCATACTCCATTTATTAAAGTTTCTTCATTTATCATTATTAAGACATTCATGGAGTTAAAACTGTAATATTAGAAAGTTTAAAAATTTCCAAAAACCGAGGCCCTCAAACGAAATCTCGAGTTTCTAAGGCATAAATCATCAGACGTGCATCATACGTGCGTCTGATGGTCATACTCCATTTATTAAAGTTTCTTCATTTATCATTATTAAGACATTCATTGAGTTAAAACTGTAATATTAGAAAGTTTAAAAATTTCCAAAAACCGAGGCCCTCAAACGAAATCTCGAGTTTCGGAAGGCATAAATCATCATACGTGCGTCTGATGGTCATACTCCATTTATTAAAGTTTCTTCATTTATCATTATTAAGACATTCATGGAGTTAAAACTGTAATATTAGACAGTTTGAAAATTTCCGAAAACCGAGACCCTCAAACGAAATCTCGAGTTTCGGAAGGCATAAATCATCATACGTGTGTCTGATTGTCATAATCCATTTATTAAAGTTTCTTCATTTATCATTATTAAGACATTCATGGAGTTAAAACTGCAATATTAGACAGTTTGAAAATTTCCGAAAACCGAGACCCTCAAACGAAATCTCGAGTTTCGGAAGGCATAAATCATCATACGTGCGTCTGATTGTCATACTCCATTTATTAAAGTTTCTTTATTTATCATTATTAAGACATTCGTGGAGGTAAAACTGCAATATTAGACAGTTTGAAAATTTCCAAAAACCGAGGCCCTCAAACGAAATCTCGAGTTTCGGAAGGCATAAAGCATCATACGTGTGTCTGATGGTCATACTCCGTTTATTAAAGTTTTTTCATTTATCATTATTAAGATATTCGTGGAGTTAAAACTGCAATATTAGACAGTTTGAAAATTTCCAAAAACCGAGGCCCTTAAACGAAATCTCGAGTTTCGGAAGACATAAATCATCATACGTGCGTCTGATGGTCAAACTCCATTTATTAAAGTTTCTTCATTTATCATTATTAAGACATTCATGTAGTTAAAACTGCAATATTAGACAGTTTGAAAATTTCCGAAGACCGAGACCCTCAAACGAAATCTCGAGTTTCGGAAGGCATAAATCATCATACGTGCGTCTGATTGTCATACTCCATTTTTTAAAGTTTCTTCATTTATCATTATTAAGACATTCGTGGAGTTAAAACTGCAATATTAGACAGTTTGATAATTTCCAAAAACCGAGGCACTCAAACGAAATCTCGAGTTTCGGAAGGCATAAATCATCATACGTGCGTCTGATGGTCATACTCCGTTTATTAAAGTTTCTTCATTTATCATTATTAAGACATTCGTGGAGTTAAAACTGCAATATTAGACAGTTTGAAAATTTCCAAAAACCGAGGCCCTCAAACGAAATCTCGAGTTTCGGAAGGCATAAATCATCAGACGTGCATCATACGTGCGTCTGATGGTCATACTCCATTTATTAAAGTTTCTTCATTTATCATTATTAAGACATTCATTGAGTTAAAACTGTAATATTAGAAAGTTTAAAAATTTCCAAAAACCGAGGCCCTCAAACGAAATCTCGAGTTTCGGAAGGCATAAATCATCATACGTGCGTCTGATGGTCATACTCCATTTATTAAAGTTTCTTCATTTATCATTATTAAGACATTCATGGAGTTAAAACTGTAATATTAGACAGTTTGAAAATTTCCGAAAACCGAGACCCTCAAACGAAATCTCGAGTTTCGGAAGGCATAAATCATCATACGTGCGTCTGATTGTCATACTCCATTTATTAAAGTTTCTTTATTTATCATTATTAAGACATTCGTGGAGGTAAAACTGCAATATTAGACAGTTTGAAAATTTCCAAAAACCGAGGCCCTCAAACGAAATCTCGAGTTTCGGAAGGCATAAAGCATCATACGTGTGTCTGATGGTCATACTCCGTTTATTAAAAATTTTTCATTTATCATTATTAAGACATTCGTGGAGTTAAAACTGCAATATTAGACAGTTTGAAAATTTCCAAAAACCGAGGCCCTTAAACGAAATCTCGAGTTTCGGAAGGCATAAATCATCATACGTGCGTCTGATGGTCAAACTCCATTTATTAAAGTTTCTTCATTTATCATTATTAAGACATTCATGTAGTTAAAACTGCAATATTAGACAGTTTGAAAATTTCCGAAGACCGAGACCCTCAAACGAAATCTCGAGTTTCGGAAGGCATAAATCATCATACGTGCGTCTGATTGTCATACTCCATTTATTAAAGTTTCTTCATTTATCATTATTAAGACATTCGTGGAGTTAAAACTGCAATATTAGACAGTTTGATAATTTCCAAAAACCGAGGCACTCAAACGAAATCTCGAGTTTCGGAAGGCATAAATCATCATACGTGCGTCTGATGGTCATACTCCGTTTATTAAAGTTTCTTCATTTATCATTATTAAGACATTCGTGGAGATAAAACTGAAATATTAGACAGTTTGAAAATTTCCAAAAACCGAGGCCCTTAAACGAAATCTCGAGTTTCGGAAGACATAAATCATCATACGTGCGTCTGATGGTCATACTCAAATATTAAAGTTTCTTCATTTATCATTATTAAGACATTTGTGGAGTTAATACTGTAATATTAGACAGTTTGAAAATTTCCAAAAACCGAGGCCCTCAAACGAAATCTCGAGTTTCGGAAGGCATAAATCATCATACGTGCGTCTGATGGTCAAACTCCATTTATTAAAGTTTCTTCGTTTATCATTATTAAGACATTCATGGAGTTAAAACTGCAATATTAGACAGTTTGATAATTTCGTAAAAACCGAGGCCCTCAAACGAAATCTCGAGTTTCGGAAGGCATAAATCATCATACGTGCGTCTGATGGTCAAACTCCATTTATTAAAGTTTCTTCGTTTATCATTATTAAGACATTCATGGAGTTAAAACTGCAATATTAGACAGTTTGATAATTTCGTAAAAACCGAGGCCCTCAAACGAAATCTCGAGTTTCGGAAGGCATAAATCATCATACGTGCGTCTGATGGTCATACTCCGTTCATTAAAGTTTCTTTATTTATCATTATTAAGACATTCGCAGAGTTAAAACTGCAATATTAGACAGTTTGAAAATTTCCAAAAACCGAGGCCCTTAAACGAAATCTCGAGTTTCGGAAGGCATAAATCATCATACGTGCGTCTGATTGTCATACTCCATTTATTAAAGTTTCTTCATTTATCATTATTAAGACATTCATTGAGTTAAAACTGCAATATTAGACAGTTTGAAAATTTCCGAAAACCGAGACCCTCAAACGAAATCTCGAGTTTCGGAAGGCATAAATCATCATACGTGCGTCTGATTGTCATACTCCATTTATTAAAGTTTCTTCATTTATCATTATTAAGACATTCGTGGAGTTAAAACTGCAATATTAGACAGTTCGAAAATTTCCAAAAACCGAGGCCCTCAAACGAAATCTCGAGTTTCGGAAGGCATAAATCATCATACGTGCGTCTGATGGTCATACTCCGTTTATTAAAGTTTCTTCATTTATCATTATTAAGACATTGGTGGAGTTAAAACTGCAATATTAGACAGTTTGAAAATTTCCAAAAACCGAGGCCCTTAAACGAAATCTCGAGTTTCGGAAGGCATAAATCATCATACGTGCGTCTGATGGTCAAACTCCATTTATTAAAGTTTCTTCATTTATCATTATTAAGACATTCATGTAGTTAAAACTGCAATATTAGACAGTTTTAAAATTTCCGAAGACCGAGACCCTGAAACGAAATCTCGAGTTTCGTAAGGCATAAATCAACATACGTGCGTCTGATGGTCATACTCAAATATTAAAGTTTCTTCATTTATCATTATTTAGACATTTGTGGAGTTAAAACTGCAATATTAGACAGTTTGAAAATTTCCAAAAACCGAGGCCCTCAAACGAAATCTCGAGTTTCGGAAGGCATAAATCATCATACGTGCGTCTGATGGTCAAACTCCATTTATTAAAGTTTCTTCGTTTATCATTATTAAGACATTCATGGAGTTAAAACTGCAATATTAGACAGTTTGATAATTTCGTAAAAACCGAGGCCCTCAAACGAAATCTCGAGTTTCGGAAGGCATAAATCATCATACGTGCGTCTGATGGTCATACTCCGTTCATTAAAGTTTCTTTATTTATCATTATTAAGACATTCACGGAGTTAAAACTGCAATATTAGCCAGTTTGAAAATTTCCGAAAACCGAGACCCTCAAACGAAATCTCGAGTTTCGGAAGGCATAAATCAACATACGTGCGTCTGATGGTCATACTCCATTTATTAAAATTTCTTCATTTATCATTATTAATACATTCATGGAGTTAAAACTTCAATATTAGAAAGTTTAAAATTTCCAAAAATCGAAACCCTCAAACGAAATCTCGAGTTTCGGAAGGCATAAATAATCATACGTGCGTCTGATGGTCATACTCCATTTATTAAAGTTTCTTCATTTATCATTATTAAGACATTCATAGAGTTAAAACTGTAATATTAGAAAGTTTAAAAATTTCCAAAAACCGAGGTCCTCAAACGAAATCTCGAGTTTCGGAAGGCATAAATCATCAGACGTGCATCATACGTGCGTCTGATGGTCATACTCCATTTATTAAAGTTTCTTCATTTATCATTATTAATATATTCATGGAGTTAAAACTGCAATATTAGACAGTTTGATAATTTCGTAAAAACCGAGGCCCTCAAACGAAATCTCGAGTTTCGGAAGGCATAAATCATCATACGTGCGTCTGATGGTCATACTCCGTTCATTAAAGTTTCTTTATTTATCATTATTAAGACATTCACGTAGTTAAAAGTGCAATATTAGACAGTTTGAAAATTTCCGAAAACCGAGACCCTCAAACGAAATCTCGAGTTTCGGAAGGCATAAATCAACATACGTGCGTCTGATGGTCATACTCCATTTATTAAAATTTCTTCATTTATCATTATTAATACATTCATGGAGTTAAAACTTCAATATTAGAAAGTTTAAAATTTCCAAAAATTGAAACCCTCAAACGAAATCTCGAGTTTCGGAAGGCATAAATCATCATACGTGCGTCTGATGGTCATACTCCATTTATTAAAGTTTCTTCATTTATCATTATTAAGACATTCATGGAGTTAAAACTGTAATATTAGAAAGTTTAAAAATTTCCAAAAACCGAGGCCCTCAAACGAAATCTCGAGTTTCGGAAGGCATAAATCATCAGACGTGCATCATATGTGCGTCTGATGGTCATACTCCATTTATTAAAGTTTCTTCATTTATCATTATTAAGACATTCGTGGAGTTAAAACTGCAATATTAGACAGTTTGAAAATTTCCAAAAACCGAGGCCCTTAAACGAAATCTCGAGTTTCGGAAGGCATAAATCATCATACGTGCGTCTGATGGTCAAACTCCATTTATTAAAGTTTCTTCATTTATCATTATTAAGACATTCATGTAGTTAAAACTGCAATATTAGACAGTTTGAAAATTTCCGAAAACCGAGACCCTGAAACGAAATCTCGAGTTTCGTAAGGCATAAATCAACATACGTGCGTCTGATGGTCATACTCAAATATTAAAGTTTCTTCATTTATCATTATTTAGACATTTGTGGAGTTAAAACTGCAATATTAGACAGTTTGAAAATTTCCAAAAACCGAGGCCCTCAAACGAAATCTCGAGTTTCGGAAGGCATAAATCATCATACGTGCGTCTGATGGTCAAACTCCATTTATTAAAGTTTCTTCGTTTATCATTATTAAGACATTCATGGAGTTAAAACTGCAATATTAGACAGTTTGATAATTTCGTAAAAACCGAGGCCCTCAAACGAAATCTCGAGTTTCGGAAGGCATAAATCATCATACGTGCGTCTGATGGTCATCCTCCGTTCATTAAAGTTTCTTTATTTATCATTATTAAGACATTCACGGAGTTAAAACTGCAATATTAGCCAGTTTGAAAATTTCCGAAAACCGAGACCCTCAAACGAAATCTCGAGTTTCGGAAGGCATAAATCAACATACGTATGCGTCGATGGTCATACTCCATTTATTAAAATTTCTTCATTTATCATTATTAATACATTCATGGAGTTAAAACTTCAATATTAGAAAGTTTAAAATTTCCAAAAATCGAAACCCTCAAACGAAATCTCGAGTTTCGGAAGGCATAAATAATCATACGTGCGTCTGATGGTCATACTCCATTTATTAAAGTTTCTTCATTTATCATTATTAAGACATTCATAGAGTTAAAACTGTAATATTAGAAAGTTTAAAAATTTCCAAAAACCGAGGTCCTCAAACGAAATCTCGAGTTTCGGAAGGCATAAATCATCAGACGTGCATCATACGTGCGTCTGATGGTCATACTCCATTTATTAAAGTTTCTTCATTTATCATTATTAATATATTCATGGAGTTAAAACTGCAATATTAGACAATTTGATAATTTCGTAAAAACCGAGGCCCTCAAACGAAATCTCGAGTTTCGGAAGGCATAAATCATCATACGTGCGTCTGATGGTCATACTCCGTTCATTAAAGTTTCTTTATTTATCATTATTAAGACATTCACGTAGTTAAAAGTGCAATATTAGACAGTTTGAAAATTTCCGAAAACCGAGACCCTCAAACGAAATCTCGAGTTTCGGAAGGCATAAATCAACATACGTGCGTCTGATGGTCATACTCCATTTATTAAAATTTCTTCATTTATCATTATTAATACATTCATGGAGTTAAAACTTCAATATTAGAAAGTTTAAAATTTCCAAAAATTGAAACCCTCAAACGAAATCTCGAGTTTCGGAAGGCATAAATCATCATACGTGCGTCTGATGGTCATACTCCATTTATTAAAGTTTCTTCATTTATCATTATTAAGACATTCATGGAGTTAAAACTGTAATATTAGAAAGTTTAAAAATTTCCAAAAACCGAGGCCCTCAAACGAAATCTCGAGTTTCGGAAGGCATAAATCATCAGACGTGCATCATATGTGCGTCTGATGGTCATACTCCATTTATTAAAGTTTCTTCATTTATCATTATTAATACATTCATGGAGTTAAAACTTCAATATTAGAAAGTTTGAAAATTTCCAAAAACCGTGACCCTGAAACGAAATCTCGAGTTTCGGAAGACATAAATCATCATATGTGCGTCTGATGGTCATACTCAAATATTAAAGTTTCTTCATTTATCATTATTAAGACATTTGTGGAGTTAAAACTGCAATATTATACAGTTTGAAAATTTCCAAAAACCGAGGCCCTCAAACGAAATCTCGAGTTTCGGAAGGCATAAATCATCATACGTGCGTCTGATGGTCATACTCCATTTATTAAAGTTTCTTCATTTATCATTATTAAGACATTCATGGAGTTAAAACTTCAATATTAGAAAGTTTGAAAATTTCCAAAAACCGAGACCCTCAAACGAAATCTCGAGTTTCGGAAGACATAAATCATCATACGTGCGTCTGATGGTCATACTCAAATATTAAAGTTTCTTCATTTATCATTATTAAGACATTTGTGGAGTTAAAACTGCAATATTAGACAGTTTGAAAATTTCCAAAAACCGAGGTCCTCAAACGAAATCTCGAGTTTCGGAAGGCATAAATCATCATACGTGGGTCTGATGGTCAAACTCCATTTATTAAAGTTTCTTCGTTTATCATTATTAAGACATTCATGGAGTTAAAACTTCAATATTAGAAAGTTTGAAAATTTCCAAAAACCGAGACCCTCAAACGAAATCTCGAGTTTCGGAAGACATAAATCATCATACGTGCGTCTGATGGTCATACTCAAATATTAAAGTTTCTTCATTTATCATTATTAAGACATTTGTGGAGTTAAAACTGCAATATTAGACAGTTTGAAAATTTCCAAAAACCGAGGCCCTCAAACGAAATCTCGAGTTTCGGAAGGCATAAAGCATCATACGTGTGTCTGATGGTCATACTCCGTTTATTAAAAATTTTTCATTTATCATTATTAAGACATTCGTGGAGTTAAAACTGCAATATTAGACAGTTTGAAAATTTCCAAAAACCGAGGCCCTCAAACGAAATCTCGAGTTTCGGAAGGCATAAATCATCATACGTGCGTCTGATTGTCATACTCCATTTATTAAAGTTTCTTCATTTATCATTATTAAGACATTTGTGGAGTTAAAACTGCAATATTAGACAGTTTGAAAATTTCCAAAAACCGAGGCCCTCAAACGAAATCTCGAGTTTCGGAAGGCATAAATCATCATACGTGGGTTTGATGGTCAAACTCCATTTATTAAAGTTTCTTCGTTTATCATTATTAAGACATTCATGGAGTTAAAACTGCAATATTAGACAGTTTGATGATTTCTTAAAAACCGAGGCCCTCAAACGAAATCTCGAGTTTCGGAAGGCATAAATCATCATACGTGCGTCTGATGGTCATAATCCGTTCATTAAAGTTTCTTTATTTATCATTATTAAGAAATTCGCGGAGTTAAAACTGCAATATTAGACAGTTTGAAAATTTCCGAAAACCGAGACCCTCAAACGAAATCTCGAGTTTCGGAAGGCATAAATCAACATACGTGCGTCTGATGGTCATACTCCATTTATTAAAATTTCTTC